>NW_028263372.1:30484539-31084539 GCF_051168715.1 Poecilia mexicana | reverse complement strand
ACCAAGGTTATTACTTTATAGAACCATTTGATAGGCGTGGCTGGACTAAAGGTGTGTTCCGTATGGGGATTGTCCTGCAGCACTCTGAAACAGCTTTCAAGTAGGTCTGGACTAAGAAAACTAACGGTAAGTAGCTCTCTTTATATCTCGCTAGCTAGCTATTAAAATCTCCTCAGTTATTTTACTCAGGAAATTGTTACTTGACATTTTTGCACATGTAAAGTTACACTTGTACATCAGGGAGCTAAGTATGTTACAGTTGATCCCTGCAATGTTAAATACAGGACTGTCAAGACGTGTTTTCACTTTTCTTTTTTTTTTTTTTTGCTTGCTGTAGATATCCTAAATAATCTGTTCCACTATACTTCAGATTAGGTGCAGCCCTCAAATCCCGTAATATCCGATGGGAAAGTTATCCAAAACCACATTCAGTTGTAGATTATATAGAAAACGAACTTTAGATAATTTAGTTTAGTAGAGCCGTGTTTGTCTAACTCTGATAAAAGTACCTATAGTGGCAGGCTTAAGGGTGTCAAAAACAAACAAATTAGCAACTCAAATAGTCTTTCAAAATTAAATCTGGGAGTGGAATCAAACCCAGTTTAACTGTGTTCAAGTTCATGTACCAGTGAGAGTTGCTCAATGATGTGCCTAGAGACCAGGATAATTACTAGTAATACAAGCAATGTACCAGATTTTTAACTAATGAAGGTTGTATCCTATGGGTTTCATGAAAAATGGATGACATGCAAAAAGGCAAAAAACAAAAAAAAAAACTTTCTTCTACCTTTATTTTATTTTGCCATTTAGTCCTTCTTGTGATTTTTTTTTCTTTTCATTTACCTCTTGTTCAGATTTTTTCCCCAACTGAATGTTAAAGAAGAGTAGATGGCTCATAATGTTAAAGTGATGAAAATGGAACTTTTTGAAAGTTGATCTGGTGTAGAGCTAACATAGCAATTTCGAAAGCAAAATCACACAACGTGTCAAACATGGTAGCAAACATGGTAGCAATAGTTTGGTGTTTTTTCTGTATTTATTTTTATTTTAGACTCTGAACAGCTAGAAATCATGACTTCTGCTCTCTAACAGAAGATCCTTAAGCTTCAGTACACTCAACCAGCAGGACATGAATCACACCAGACCAGCAACTTCACCCCTGACTGGCTCAAAAAGAGGAACATTTTGGTGTGGCCTATTTAAAGTCCAGACTTGTATTCACTTGCAGCACTTTGTTGCAAACAGGCTAGTTCACCACTGTAATGTAGCAAAATTAAAACAAAGTGGGACAACATTGTTCCAAAGCAGCATAAAAATTCAAGGAGGCAAATACTTATTCATGCTATACCATGAGAGACGACTCACATTTCCTCTGACACCTTTCAGTCAGCAAATAGTTTGCATGTCTTATGTTGATACAAAAAAAAATCAGCAAATAGTTTGCATGTTTTATGTTGATACAAAAAAAAAAAAACTATTAGACTTTTACAGTTTATATGTATATTAATGCATACCTTTTACTGTATTTTTTCTATTCCATTCAAGAGATGATTAGAATTAGGGAAGGCTGACCTGTTGTGTTAATGTCTGTTTTATAGTACTAAAATTATATATTGAATGATATATTTTTTTATTTCAGATGAAAGCAGTCTGCTGCTGCAGTGTGTTGCTCCTGCTCGTTCTAATTCCCACCTGCTGTCATGGTGGCAACGTCTTGGTCTTTCCTACAGAAGGAAGCCACTGGATAAACATGGAAATTATTCTTAAAGCTCTACACTCCAGGGGACACAATGTTACTATTGCACGACCCAGCAAAACCTGGTACATCAAGGATAATCCCTTATATTACAATACTTTCATAGTTCCAGTAGAAAACAGCTTAATAGATGCAGATTTTATGAAAAAAATGTTTTCTGAATTTCTAAAACTTGAACGGGGGACTTTACCTATCACCAGTTTTTTCCGAATGACGCTAGGCCTGCTCGACAAAATTGTTGATGTTCACAATTCTGTGAGCTCATTTGTCCCAACTCTGCTGGATAATGTGGAGTTGATGAGGAAATTAAATGAAACCAAGTTTGATCTGGTTCTTACTGATCCATGCTGGGGTAATGGGGCAATTTTGGCCAAATACATGAATCTCCCTTTAGTTTATAATGTTCGCTGGCTAATGCCTGAAGAAGCTCATTTAGCCATCGCTCCCTCACCATTATCCTACATCCCTATGACAGGATCTGGCCTCACTGATAAAATGACTTTTTTTCAGAGAGTTAAAAACATCATTTTGTATCTATTGACTTCTATTCAAAGCAAGTTTGCGTCTAAGTTTGTATACCAGCCACTTTGTGAAAAGTACCTTGGACCTGATTGTGACTTTGAGCAGATACAAAATGATGCAGACATTTGGCTCATGAGAACCGATTTTGTGTTTGATTACCCACGTCCCACAATGCCTAATGTCGTGTACATGGGAGGGTTCCATTGTAAACCTGCAGAACCACTTCCTGATCACATGGAGGAGTTTGTGCAGAGTTCTGGAGAGCATGGAGTCATTATCATGTCCCTCTCAACATTTGTTAATGAACTGCCAGAGGACCTTGCAGATAGTATTGCTGCAGCTTTTGCGAAATTGCCACAAAAAGTCATCTGGAGTTATAGAGGACCCAAACCGTCTACTCTGGGTAACAACACTTTGCAAGTTGACTGGATGCCTCAAAAAGACCTTCTAGGACATCCTAAGGTAAAGCTATTTGTGGCTCATGGAGGAACAAATGGAGTCCAGGAGGCCTTGTGTCATGGAGTCCCAGTAGTGGGTTTTCCTCTGGTTTTTGACCAATATGACAATCTGCTGCGTTTGCAAGAGAAAGGTGGAGCTAAAATTCTTACATTGAGTACAGTGGACAAAGATGACAACTTCCTGAAATCTATGCAAGAAGTTCTGAATGAACCGTCCTACAGGCAGAACATGAAGAGACTCTCCAGGCTGCACAGAGATCAGCCAATGAAGCCAATCGATACAGCCGTCTTCTGGATAGAATACGTCATGAGGCACAAAGGAGCCGGTCACCTGAAAGCTCAGTCCTACCGAATGCCTTGGTATGTTTACCACTCTGTAGATGTAGTCCTGTTCCTGACAGGAGCAGTGATGCTCACGGTTCTAGCGACAGTCGTGTTTATTAGGTGTTTATGGAAATCTGTGTGTAGACGTAAAGTAAAACGTGAGTAATATTTATATCCTTTATGTGTAAAGATATTGCCTGTAAGTAAAAGCATGTTCATGGTATGAAAGCAATTGTTTTCTTAATTTAAAGGTATATTCTGAACTTTGTCATTGGAAGTAGAGTACTGTTTCATAAGATTTTAAACAAATAAATAGATGTTTGTCTTTTAATTGAGATCGTAAATTAATAAATCATTTAAGACATATTTAATCTGTCCCATTCTTGTATTTGATAACAGAATATTATATATTGCAGCAGGACAGAATTAAAAGTTGAAGTCCTTAGAAATCAGAAGTTGTATCTGGGAATGACATACCAAACTTCACAATGTCCCATTTACAAACTGTCTAATTAAATTATTTAAATCAGTAACTTTGCTAACTCAGTTTTTAGGATGTTCTGATAAGGCACTTCTGTCAGATTGAAAGAACCAGTTAGAATAATAATTGTTAGGCAGGTCGTAGCCGTACTTTCTACTGTAAGTGTTATGTTTGCATTAGCTGGTATTGAAAATAATCACAATGAACAAAAATAGACATTGCAACTTCAGTCTGTGTATTTTTTTTCCTAATTTGTTTCACTTAGTAAATAGAGTTGCAAAAATAAATAACTTCAATAAAGTTATGTTCTTATTTTGCATTCATTTTTTGAAATAAATATAGAAACAGAACACAATGTCTTTCATATAAATGGAAAAAAGTTTGAAGGTCTTTGGTGGTAGTGATAATGTTGCACTCATTTTATAACACTGTAGTGGCAAGTGCCAATACCATTATGTATATAAATACCAAGTGACAGGAGAAGCTGTTAAATGTGTTGTTTTGAAATGGTGAAAATAGACACATTGAATAAACTGCACCTACATTTGTCCTGTCAATGAGTAAGCTTATTATCTTTGTTCCTTGCACACATTATCAAAATTTAGTAGCATTCACTAGGGTAAAGAGCATGAGCTCTTCACCTTTGCATAGACAAAGAATCTATCAGAAGATAGACTTTGTGCTTGTCACTGTAGACTGAAATCCAGGATGAATTTAATATTTATGGTTTGGACGAGTAATATGCAGTGCACATTGAGTTAATAGCAGCAAGGAAAATGACAACGTTCATTGATGTATTGCCACAGAAAGTCATTTGGAGCTACAGATGCACCAAATTGTTCACTCTGAGTAACAACTTTTTACTAGCTGACTGGATTTCACAAAAAGACATTTTAGGATGAACAAAGATAAAACTATCTGTGGATCATAAAAGGTCTTGTGGCATGAAGTCCAAATTGTGAATTTACCCTTGTTTTTCAATTAATTTGGCAATCGGCTCTGGTGACAAGCCAGAGGAGGATCTAAACATCTTATACCGAACATACTGTACAATGATGACAACGTCCAAAAATCTGTACAAATCTTCAACAAACAGTCCTACCAGGTGAACATGCAGATTCTCCAGACTGCACAGATTAGACAATGAAGCCAGTAAATACTGCCATCTGCTGGGCAAAGTTTGTTACAAGGCACAAACGTACTGCTCGCCTCAGAGCTCAGTCCCACAGGGTGCCCTGGTTCATCTACCGCTCTGTCTACTTATCCTCGTCTGAATCCTGAATCTTCGTCCAGACAGGAGCATTGCTGCTCTTGCTTCTAGCTACAGTCATGTTTATCAGGTATTTATGGAAATCTCTGTGCAGACCAGTGACGTGCGGAGAGGTTCATAGCTGGTGAGGCTATGAACCTCGTAAACATGTTATTGTTTTCGTACGGTTTTTTCGCGCATGGGAGACACTTGAGATTGTGTCTCCATGAAACTAACTACATTTGTATTTAGAAAAGCTATGAATTATTTTGGCAGTAATTCTGATACATAGGAAAACCGCAAGAGATATTTATGACTGAAAAAAGGAATGTAACTGCTGCTGCGTGAACAAAAATAAGGTGTCAGATTTCTGATGTAGTACTGCATCATGACACACCCACTATTTCCTTGCTTTTTTTTTTTTTTTTTTTTTTTTTTTTTACCAGAGTCAGTTGACAAAGTTCATGTGCATGTTTCTGTTTTTGTGAAGATATGAAAAGTTGTGTCTCAGTCCATCTGCTGTGGTGAGATTGCTTCATACAAAGGGCATCAGCAGCTACAGAGACATTTGACACCAGACTATTCTGACGATTGGTCATGTTTTGAATATATCTTGTTTTTACTTGTGAAGATTACTAAACCACAGAACCAGTAAAACAAGTGGTAACTCATGGTGTGTCAGGTAATAAAGGTATGTAGTCAAAGGGTGAAGGTGTGAAACACTGTCTTTGAGCTGCAGACAGTCAGCTGTTATTATGTTTGGTCAACGTAAAATTATAGATTCTTCTTGGTTTGGACCAAAGACTGAGGGAGCTGAGAGTGTAACATTTGGGGGTGATATTTTTGGCCACAAATTGATAATGTTAGAATGCCTCAGTGTTTGCACACTACCTTTTCATCTTTCATTTTTTTCATGGTTACTTGCAATAAGTTTCCTCTGCGTTGCAATTACATTTCCCGTTTGCTTTGCAAAACCTTGTCTTGCACAGCTGCTTTTACTCAAGCTGTTAAGAAGTCTAGAAGTGGTGGACTGCACTGTTTAAAAAAACTGAATAACCACAAAGTGCAAAACACTATCTTGCAAGATCTAAGCTTATCGTGAGAACATTTTTGGTATTTTTTCTCTGTATAGGCAAAATACGTCCGGTCTGTTAATTAGTGGGTCGGCTGCACACATTAATAATAGTGACAGTGGGTGGAGGATAGAATATGTTAAATTTGATAGATTTTAAGTAAATTAATAATGTAGCAGTTTTAAGGTACCACATATTGGAACATGGTTTACAAAAATTGGAACAAGAATCAGGACAGAACTGAAGATCTTATGAACAACCAATTTACTTAAACAAAACTCATTATGTATATACCTCAATGCAATGCACACATGAAAATAAAATACAGTAAAACTCATACAATGTACAGATTCATTGCACACTGAGTAATATTTCAAGTATGACCTCTGTTACTTTTGACTACCAGGATTTATAGTTGAAGAATCCCCAAAAGTGTGTGTCAGAAAATGTTAGTGTTATATACAACCGCTTAAAAAATGAATACTTGATTAAAAACTGATGGTGTATGGAAACTCTTACTGTCCATCCCCCACATATGGTTTGTTTACATTATTAAATCCTGTCTATTTGCATAAATGTATCAGGGTGCCTCATTTTGAGCAGATGCCTAATCCAGCTGAAAAATAAAATCATCATCTCCAATCTTCTATCATACTTGGATACAGCAGTTTGAGAACAGCCAGCTTCCTTAGCAATGCCCTATTGCTGCCTACCCTACTTTTGCAGGTGTAAGCTACAGTCTGTTATAACCTTGTTGTCAGCAGTCTTCCTCATGACTGTGTAGCCAATATCATAAAATTTATGTAAACAAACAAAAAACAAAATCCAGTTTCAATAGTTCTTATGTTCAAATATTCTAAGAAACTTAACGTGGGATTTTTATGAAGTGTAAGTCAAGATCAGTAAAACAGAAATCGACACCTGAAGTATGTCTTGCTGTGTAATGTATCTGAGATACACCGACAAGGTCTTGAATGCATTTTCAGCTTAAATTAAATAAAAGAAAAAAACTATAGGCAACTTTTTAGATGTGCTAAAGGAGCCTGGTGAATGTAACATAATGTGCTTTCTCTGTTCTGCGTGTGTCTGAACATGTTTTTCTACAGAGTATTGTTATTGTGAGTAGTGTTAAAAACAGGAAGCTTTTGACAGAAAAAGAAAACTCCATCATTTATTTGGTGGAACAAAGATTTTCAACGACAACTTGACCCACTTTATGCACATTCTTTTTACATTTTCTTTACATTTCATTGGGCAGGGCTCTTAGCGTAGTTGACCACAGTCAAGTCACTTAGTGGGGTTTGGTTTAGTATGATTCACTTTGGTACAATATACATAAGAGGTGGAGTTTCATTATTTAGGGTGTGCCTAGGCCTGTGTGGGTGTCATGTTTTATAGTGGGCTTGAACAATGCCTGTCTCTTACAAATGAGTCTAAATAGAGAGGGACAGCATGGCATTTTTGCATCATTTTCTTGTCTGTCATTCTCAGAGATACTGAGTGAGTTCTGTTCATTTTTCAGATATTTTTCATGTCTGTTGGCGATGTCCTGCTTTATTAAATGCCACCAAAATTATCAGTGTAGGTTTACATACTGCCTTGTGGTTTTCCTGTTTGAATGAGCTTCCCTTTAAAAGGCAGGAACTTTAGACTCAGATCAGACACATGAAGCAGTTTTTTTTGTTTTTTTTTCCAGACCTGAATGTTGTCCTTCACACCACTGACTCATGTCAAGCCTGAAGCAGCATTGCAAGAGATTCAACAGTAAGTTTGTATCTTTTCTTGAATTACATATCTGAATAGGCACCTCAGTGTGTTTTTCTACTCTGCATTTTGCAGAACATTTATGGTGAGTGTTTTGACTGTTTCTATGCAAAACAGTTCTTTTCTGACTACTAAACATTGGCAGCTGTTCTTTCTTGGATCTCTCACTCAGGGGTTTCTTTCATGTGACATGCTGCGTAGTGAGTGTAGGGTAAAAACAAGATGGAAAAGCACAGTCCCAGGGTTCTGCCGTGACTAATGTTCTCAGGAAAAACAGGATTCTCTTAGCATACAGTTAATGAGTATGGGGTAACAGTGGCAGGGGATTGTGATGTTAATGTTTCTCTGGCTTCAGCTCTTCACAGCTTGTATGAACTTGTTCAGTTCTTACATCTGCAGCAAGCTCTTTTGGCTGATGTCGAAAATACTTTTTTTTTTACACAAATCATAGCCAGTTTATATATTGGTTATTTTAAGTGGATAATTAACTTTAAAATTCTGTAACAAAAAGAGCCCTGTGAGTCACATCCATAAAGCATCTGGAAATCTTTCATAGGAATCACTTTTTACCTCCTGTTTATGAAACATCAGGACTCTTGGATTACACAAAATAAACAATCCTCAGTTACAAGCAGAGTGAGCAGTCAAAAGCGTCTCTGTCTGTTCTGGATCGTGTAACACTTCTGACTTGAAATGTGTCGAGAGAGTGGTGAGGGCAGCAGAGAGAATCATGCGAACTTCACTTCCTTTCAACCTTGCCCTCTGGCAAAACGTACAACAGTTTCAAAGGCAAAACAACCAGATTCCATAACAGCTACACACCTCACGGCATAAAACTGGTCAACTCCCACTCACATTTTTTATTGTACATATTTATATTTTCTTCCTTCCTACTTATTTTTATGTTTTAATTTGGAGCTTTGCAACAAAATAACAGTAAAGCAAACTGAAAACACCAAGTTTAGCAAATTAAAAATATGTTTTCTGTAACCAATAACTGCATACTTTTTTCTTTCCTTTGTGGTCAAGCCATTTGGAAGGATGGTGTCTGTATTTTAACTTCCCCTTCCATCTTCACATTTATATCTTCCTAAAACTAACTTTCTAAGGACCAAACTGCTGACAGAATTAAACTTGTTATGGTGTCCTTGGACTAACATTTTGGAACATTTGTCCATGTTTGTTCGACAAGTTCAATCCTCATGGATTTATTTTGTGGAAAAAAGCTAGATCTGCATGATTCTCCCAATACAAATTATTCTGCTCACAAACTTTTTTCAGACCTAATGTCATCAAAGTAACAACTCTGGTCTGAACTGAAGAAGAAATTGCAGCCTGAATAAGGTCAGAATATTAGTGCTTTGAATGCTTAGTTTATTTTCATAAATATCCCCTATATGAATTTGGGCTCTGGAGACTTTGCTGTCACTACTTTTGTCTTGCATGGCCATCGTGTTAAGCACTGATACCTTAGTCTGGCAATCTAGATGAAACGTTATCACTCTTTTGCAGCTTTTTACTCCATTCTCCTTGGGTTCGCTTTTTTCATTTTTTTCATTTTAAAATATTTATTCTGTTTTGACATGGAAATGAATACAACTATTGTGAGATGAAAGATTGAACACAGTTGAAAATAAAAAGTTGTGTAAACTTATGAAGTACGTCCTTGAAGCTTGAATTTAAGGGTTTTAGTTTTCATTCAGAGGTTTCTTAGAACAGCAATACAAGGAAGTGAGTCTAGTACCTTGCACATGAGGTCACTAACGGAAAGGCAGATGTTATTCCATACCCAGTCCATGGCTAACCTGTTTTTAATAGGTCAGACATATATATTTACAGCGTCTGTTGTTTTTCTTGGCTCACATCTCTTGCAGAATTCTTTTATTTCTCCTTTGTTCTGTCTTGGTATTTCAAGCATAGCTTTTAAAGAAACTGTTACCCTGTATCTAGTTTTACAAAAAGAATAAAAATATAATCCTATTTGCATGATTGACTTTTAGTTTAAGATTGCATTTAGCATCAATATAGACAGGTCACATTGCTCTAATAGTAACCTGTTTGTGGTGGCAGGTGAGCATACATGTCGATGTAAGTGCATTTGTGTAAAACAGGTGTATGTCAGTGAATTTGTCACCTGGAGGTGCCCAGCTGTTAGAGTGGTGAAAAAGATAGAAAACCTGCAACACTCAGCACCCAAGAGCAGCAAAGGACAGGTGGACACGACTCCTCAAGGTCACAACAGCCCCAGGCAGACACAAACAAGGCATCACCCCAGAGCAGCCATACGCCCCAAACATATGAAGGTCAACAGTGAAGCAAAGGAGCAAAGAGGTACAGGGTGACACACAGGGCAGCAAAACACAGCCATCTCCCACGTATGCCAAGCTCTTGCAGGGCTCTTGGCGCCAAACAAAACTAGTTTTCCCCAGAGAGGCTCCATGTGCTATGTACACGTGAGTGCTGCCAGCGGGAACTTCCTCCTACAAATAAAGAAATAAAGAGACTATTCAGTCAGTGAAACTTAACTGCAGGGTGATTGAGCTCAAATATCCTGGAATACCAACAATAATGTGATTTTTTTTTCTTTTTCACTTTCCTTTCAGATTGTGCCAACTTTGGAAGATTTGAGGATGTTTTGGCCACTGGCTGTCCTCTTCTTCTTTTTCTCTGCCATCAGTTCACTTGCATCTGCTGGAAAGGTTCTGGTTTTCCCACATGATGGCAGCCACTGGGTGAACATGAAGGTGCTGGTGGAGGAACTGCATTCACGGGGGCATTCTGTGACTGTCATTCGGGCTGCAGACAGCTGGTACATCAGTGAGACGGCTTCACAATATGAAACCATCACAGTGAATGTCAACTCTGGTGGCAATGAGGATTTCTACCGTGTCTTTGTCTCCGAGGTCATTAGAATTAAAAGAAGCAATGGGTCCGCATGGACCCGTTTCGCTTTAGACATGGAGTTGAAAGACAAGTTCTTTGAATTACACAGAAAGATCTGCGAGGTGATTGTGCACATATTTGAAAGTAAAGAGTTAATGAAGATCCTCCAGGAGGCCAAGTACGACGTAGTTTTGACTGACCCTGCAAATGGAGGAGGTGTGTTTTTGGCTCACTACCTTGGCCTGCCGATAGTGTTCAACACTCGCTGGACTGTTCACGGTGAAGCACATTTTGCTATTGCACCTTCTCCTCTTTCCTACGTCCCACTTCCACCATCAGAGCTTACGGATCAAATGACCTTCTTTGAAAGGGTGAAAAACATGATTTTCTACCACATGAGGATGAATCTGTACAAGCAGGTGGTCGCACCACATTACTCTCCTTTAGCTAAGCGCTACTTTGGCCCAGATGTGGACTACTTTTCTCTGTTCCAAGCTGCAGATCTGTGGCTCATGAGAGTTGACTTTGTGTTTGAGTTCCCTCGTCCCACCATGCCAAATGTTGTCTATATGGGAGGGTTCCAGTGTAAACCTGCAAGACCACTTCCTGAACTCCTGGAGAAGTTTGTGCAAAGTTCTGGAGAGCATGGAGTTATCATCATGTCTCTGGGGACTTTAATTGGAGAGCTTCCAAATGACCTGGCAGATGAAATTGCCGCTGGTTTTGCTAACTTACCCCAGAAAGTTATCTGGAGGTACAAGGGAACCAAACCTCCCTCTTTAGGAAACAATACTTTAATCATAGACTGGATGCCTCAGAACGACCTCCTAGGCCATCCGAAAATCAAACTTTTTGTAAGTCACGGAGGGACAAATGGAATTTATGAAGCTATCTATCATGGGGTTCCAATGGTGGGCATTCCCTTTGTGTTCGATCAAGCCGACAATCTCTCCAGACTAAGAGCTAAAGGAGTTGCAAAGCTTTTGGATGTGTCTGATATAAATCAGAAAATATTTCAGAAAACTATTCAGGAAGTCTTGGATGAGCCATCTTACAGGATGAACATGCAGAGACTCTCCCGACTACACAGAGATCAGCAGATAAAGCCACTGGATCGAGCCATCTTCTGGATTGAGTTTGTCATGAGGCACAAAGGTGCTGCTCACCTCAGAACAGAGTCTTACAGGCTGCCTTGGTATGCCTATTACTCTGTAGATGTCATTTTATTTTTGATAGCAATTTTTGCACTAATATTTTTGGTTTTCTCTTGGTTATTGTGGCACTGCTTCAAATTATGTTGTAAGAGAAAAGTGAAACCTGACTGACTGGGGGACCGAGCAGATATAACATTATGTCAACTCACTGTTGGTTCTACATGGGTCCTTTTCATCTGTCATATGAAACAGACCAAGTGAGCTTTTGAGATAAGTCAACTTAAGACTCTCCACTAAACCTAAATAATACCCGTAAATGTGTTATGAATAAGTTCCTTCCTTGAAAGAGAGAGAGATGTTACATCACAGTAAGTTTGCAGAAAAATAATTAAATCTTCAGGGTGCCGGAATGCTAATGCTTTGTTTTAGTTTATTTTAGCAATAAAAAAAATCAAACTGAAAATATTCATATTTGTAGAATGCAATAGTTTATTAGATGCTATTAAATCCATAAACCTTATTGTGAATGTGGTATTTTCTGATATCTGTGGTCTCTTTCAGCAGATTAATGTGTCCTGCAACAGATCATGTGATTCAGGAAGAGTCAAAGGAGCAACACAATGAGTTTGTGATTTCGACTTGGTCTCCAAATTCACAAGATCCAAGCTAAATGTGCATGATTGAACAGGGACAAATCTAAAACGCTGAGTCACCATGCACCTTACGGCTGGTAACTTCTGAATGTTAAACATTACAAAACAAAACAGTATTAGGTATTTGGTCATAATATTATGCCTGATTAGTGTATGCACCCTTTCACCCACTTTAAATCTCTTACATCCTGTTTTACTGTTTGCATTGAATAATGTGCAGTTCTGTTTTATAGCTTGGCTATCTGACTCAATACGTTGCACAAAGTTTATATTTCAAGATGACTGGAGGCTTTTTGTTTTTTTAATAAACTGTTACATTGAATATACTGCTGAAATACTCTGGTTCAAAAAAGTTGCTGATGTCTTCAATATCCAGTAGGTGGTGCTATTCATCAGCCCATCTGTTTTCTAAACCTTCTTAATACTGCTTATGGTTGTACTTAAACCAAAGGACAGCTTGGTGACCAGATAATGTAACATGCATTTCTTTTGACTGTAGAGCTGGAATCTGGGAAAAGTGCACTCATGCATGAGGGGAAACATCCAAAGTATACAGAAAAAGGCTCCCAAGCAATTTGCTCTCCAATGTCCCTGACTAGATCAACAGTAATTTCCTGTAAATCTGATAAAGTCTCAAAAAGCCCAACTCCGGATGAAAATGTAGTTTCCTCTGTTGCATCACTCTGAGTAGTGAAGAGCTCTACAATCACAACATAACATATTGTGCATGAAATGCACAGTATGTTATACAACAACTGTATTTCTTCAAATTTTGATTGAAATTGTTAATGGAAAAAGATATCCATTAAGTCTGAAAACAAATCAAAAATAGTAAAACATCCTACAAATACTTTGTTGATTTACTGTAAAAATGTAGAAGAGCAACTTTGAAGTTATCAACGCCAAGCTTTCCTGTGATGTACGGCTTATATGGACACAATGTACTGCTCTCTGTCAACTTTGTACCCTCTTATCAATTACACATTTAAGAACCCATAAATACAGCTGCACAGTCCTTTTCCAGTTTGAACCTGGTACGGGCAACACTTTGAAAAAGAATAATTCTTAAAAGACAAATTTGGACCTGCAGCCAAACAGGTAACCTTTATTTTAGTCTTTGCATGTATTTTTGTGTCAATATTAGCTGATTTGCTCTAGTGGATCTGTAGAGGGTCAGATACAGGGAACAGTTTGCTTAATCAAGACCTCTGAGCAACACAAGTTAATCTTTTGCATATGGGATTGTACATCAGCAGAAAAAAAAAACATTGCTACAATCACATTTATTAAACGTCTTTTTTGAATCCCATATTGGTTTTTATGCAATACATAGTTTTACTTGAAAAATACATGTAGGGTAAAAATATGCTAAATTATTGGATGTTTATTTTGCAGCTTTAGAACACAAAATGCATTGGATCTGGATCAGTCTGATCTGGCTCTGTCCAGTGGTGGTACGCAGTGGGAAAGTACTTGTCCTCCCAGTTGACGGGAGCCACTGGGTGAACATGAAAGTCATCATCGAAGAACTACATTCAAGGGGTCATCAGATTTTTGTTGTGCGACAGACAGACAACTGGTATATCACGGAATCCTCCCCGTTCTATACTTCAATTAATACCGACACAGAGTCTGGATTTGACGAAGACTTCATAAAATCATTTGTGACTGAACTGCTGAAAATCCAAAGGGAGGGGAAGTCTGTTTGGACTCGTATCAAACTGGAAATGGAACAAGCACAGAAGGTCTCAGAGTTCCACATAAAATCGGCCAAAGGTCTTGAAAAGACTTTTGAGTCCAAAGAGCTGATACAGTCCATGCAAGACGCCAACTATGACCTTGTCCTTACAGATCCTGCTTTACCAATGGGTGTCATACTTGCACATTACCTCAAACTACCTCTAGTTTTTAATGTGAGATGGACCAGTCACGGCGAAGGCCACTTTGCAATCGCACCTTCTCCTCTCTCGTATATTCCAATGACTGGTACAGAGATGTCTGACAAAATGTCTTTTATTCAGAGAGTCCTAAATGTAATGATATTTGCTTTAAATGAATACCAAATTATGTGGCATATTTTACCATATTATGAAGCCTTATTTACAAAGTACTTTGGATCAGATTTAGACTATTTATCCGTGTTTCAAACTGCCGATCTGTGGCTCATGAGAGTAGACTTTGTGTTTGAGTTTCCCCGTCCCACTATGCCAAATGTTGTCTATATGGGAGGGTTCCAGTGTAAACCTGCGAAACCCCTGCCTGAGGACTTAGAGGAGCTCTGGAGAGCAGGGAGTTATCATAATGTCTCTGGGGACTTTAATTGGAGATTTACCCCATGATTTAGCTGAAGTGATTGCTGGAACTTTTGCCAAATTACCTCAAAAAGTCATTTGGAAGTATAAAGGCGTCAGGCCAGCCAATCTGGGAAACAACACTTTAGTGGTAGACTGGATGCCTCAGAACGACCTTCTAGGACATCCGAAGATTAAATTGTTTGTGGCTCACGGGGGAACAAATGGTATTCAGGAGGCGATTTATCATGGAGTTCCTATACTGGGTCTTCCTTTGATTTTCGACCAGCATGATAATCTGCTTAGAATTGAAATGAGAGGAGCTGGGAAAAATATTCAGATTTCTACTATGACTGAAGACACGTTCTTGCAGGGGATACAGGAAGTCCTAACTGAACCCTCCTATAGGATGAATATGCAGAGACTATCCAGACTGCACAGAGATCAGCCAATGAAGCCCCTGGACCAAGCCATCTGGTGGATAGAGTTTGTCATGAGGAACAGAGGAGCTGCTCACCTGAGAACTGAGTCCTACAGGCTGCCCTGGTATTCCTACCACTGTGTAGATGTGATGCTGTTTTTAGGGGGAGCTATGCTGGTTATTTTTGGTGTGTTTGCTGCCCTCCTAAAATGCCTGTGGCGTTTGTGTCTGAAAAACAAGAAGAAACGAGAATGAAAAGACAAGAAATGTGGTCAAATGGGAACCAGACAGATTTATTTTGAGTTTAGATTTACAAATTGTAAACCCATAGGCTAGATTATTTGTGTTTTTTGTGAAACTGAGATCATTTAAATGAGTTGGGGAAACACCTGGTCTGGTGTTAGTAATATTAGAGTCTTTTTCTGAACTATCTTTTGAATAAAGAATCTTGAGTGAATATTTTAACTGCTTCTGTTTTTTTTTTTCAAACCTCAACACTGAAATCTTTGTTTTTTCTTAGTTGTCTAGTTTATTTTTGTATCCTGATGGGTAATTTTAAAGATATTGGTTATGATTCTTCATACCGCATGTTCAACTACACTGCGCTGCAGTGCAACACAGTTTATGGAATTTTACACACTTTTTTGGCATTGCTACAAAATGTATTTCATCTTAGAGGAAAATAATAGACAACACTGCCAATAAAAACACCAGCATAAGTGAAATAAAAAGTGTTGGGAACTCTAGCTCATGACAGATCTTAAAATTAAAAGAAAATAATCTAGCATGTGAAAACAAACTTACAAAATGTTTTTATTTTTCCACTGAGCTGAAAATTTGCAAGAGATCGGAAGGCTGTAACTCAGTGAAGCAGAATTTAGCATTTAAATCCATAAACGTGAGTCTATAGGTAATAATTTGTATTAGAATAGTCCTGTAATAGAATAGTCCAACTAAACCAGAGTGAACACATTCTCTCATTGAAACCGTGTGTTCGCTGTTGTGGCTTTACGCTTATTTGCCAAAAACTAAAATCCCCCTCTGTGTCAAAAGGTGAAGGCAACAGAATGTCTAAAAACAACTTCTGCAAGGCCACACATGACCTCTAATCTGCAAACGTCAACCAGCAAAGCAAATGAAGCACAATCTATGAGTTGCCAATTTAAAGCTGGTTTGACTGTTTGCTATGTTTTTCAGGGAACTTTTGACTACACTTATTATTGAGCTTTGCTTTGTTGCAAAAGAAGAGATGCATCTGATGAATCAAAAATAATTATAACAACAGAATTTCAGCTCAATGAAGGCACAAGTGAACTTCCAAACAACAGTATTCTTAATTTCACTATTGACACAACACTTATTTCAATTTGTTCAAGCAGTCTGTAAATATGAGGGAAACTATTGCTACGTAAAAGCTGAAACCTTTAGACATACTTCGTTTTTTTTCTAGAAGGAAAAATGTAAACTATATTCAAAGTATGACTGTCCGAAACATTTGAGGACTTTACCTCATTAGGAAAATCATTCTAATACTAAAAATAAAGGGAAAATGCAACCATCGCTTTAAAAATGAGTTATTTTGCCTGTTTGTCATGTTACAAATTGCCTTTCAAGAACAGGCAGTTATAGACAATGGATTGATGGAGGATTTTAGTTATATAGATTACAACTGTTTGCTGGACATACTCAGAACTATGTCTCAAAAGGTTATATATGGAACAGGAATTTCAATTTAGAGGAACATTTTTATTATTTTTTTAGCATAAAAGAATAATAAAAGACATAGCAATATTAGCTGCCTGGCAGACACACCTTATGAGGCAATATAGTTAACAAATTAGACAAAAAAAAGTGTATTAAGAAATACAGATTAAAAAACATAAAAGAAATGGATGAAAAGTTTACAAAATGTTACAAAGCAATCTGTGTTGACAACTGATATTTTTCAAAAATATATATATTATTTTTAGAAAAGCGTGATATTCATTCTCACTTTATTCATGCTTGTAACCAGGAAGCAGTTTAAGAAAACAAACTTGTTGTAGACAAACCAGTTACTGTTTTTAACAAATCTAACTATTTCCAACATTTTCTGTGATTTACAATTACAGTGTTTTTCAAAGGTACTTGTAGTTGTGCTTCATAATTCACAACTATAAACTTCAATTATTGTACTGAATTTTATTTTTCTGTCTCAACACGGACTACCACAAAAATGTAAAGTGAAAGAGGATACCAGATTTATGAGTAAATAAAATAAACAATAAATAAATAAAAATCTATTTGAAGTGTGGTATGAATTTGTATTAAACCTCAAATACCATGTTGCCTGACAGAAATCCACCCCATCTAGTATGCAAGTCACCTGATATGGGACTTTTATTAGACTCTGACTTTGAGAAACTTAATTTCAATGTAAATTCTGTAAAGACCTCAGAGGTTGGTCAGAGAAATATAATCAGGAAGACCAATTACCACAGAAGACAAGTTAGTTGTGTAGAAGTTTGGAGAGGGCTCGGTGATAAAACAATATCCACAATTGCTGAATATGACATCATCATTCTGTTGGAAGACTTTGTTTCTAGTAGAAACAGTGATGCAGTTAAGTCTAGATGTAAAACAATCAGGTCAGCTGAATACAAATATGCAGTAGACTTCTCAGATTTTTTGTTGTTTTTTCTCTTCCTTCTACTTCATATTTACAAGCTACTTTGTTTTGTTCTATCGTATAAAATCCAAAGGAAATACACTGAATGTTGCAGTCACTTTGTGACAAAATGTGAAAATGTTTACTGGGTGCGAATACTTTTACAAGGCGCTGAAATTAGATCAATTTGTTATTATTATTTATTTTTACATGATCAAACATATTTAGTCTCATCTCAACTATAGCAATAAAACAAAGAAAAAAGAAAATACCAGACATTTAAAAAAATATTAACCCACACCTTGATTAGGAATGAAATTGCTGCACTGGTGACCCAGGTGAGGAAGCACCAAGAGAGGACAGTTATATATACTCTACTCATTCCTCAATACTTATACAAAAAACACACAATTTTCCTTTGAACAGTGTACATGGTGACACCTGTGATCATTCGACACACATTTACTTTTGAGGAATTTTTCAAGGAAAAAAAAACAAGAGAAGAAGTCCATTTGTCAAATGTTGAAACACTTACATCACTATGACCTGATGGAGAATTTTCAGACAGATCTCTTAAATGCCCCAAAATATCCTGGGGGGGGGGGGGCGATTAAAAGAAAAGTCCCGTCAAGTCTTTTTGTGGTATTTACAAAGTGTCTGTGTAGGACAGAGTAGGTCCACTCATGATGTTCTGGTCCGTAGAGAGCTCATCCTGAGCACGGTGAGCTCAGCCACATCTGCATCTTGCATCTCCACCTCCTGTTGGCAGCTTTCTCTGATTACATACACTACCAGACCCGCACAGATGAAAATGAGGAGGATTATTCCTATTACCTGGACACAGGAGAGTAAGGTTAGTCAACGCATACATGAAAGAGCTTCCATCGTTTGATAACAAGTATATCTGATATAGGGAATACTGTGCCAACTGGACATATCCCACTCACCTGAGAAAACACAAACAACCGCTGTGAGCGGAGCATTAATTCTTGTGGGGTGACGTCTCCCTCTGTAACTGGCTCACACCACTTCTGCGGAGCTGCCTTGTCAACAAGGACAAATCTTCCATCCCAATCTGTCATAGCACAGGCAAAGTACTGGCCGTCCAGGAACAACAAGATCAGCCAAACGACAGCAGGAACGAAACTAGAGAGGGAAACCATTTTCCTGCACCACACGTTGCACCTGCATCCCTGGATGATCTGCATCAAGGTGAAGGCCATGACAGCAGGAATGATGAAGAATGCTGATGAAAACGCTCCATTCCACGTAGGGTTGCAAGGACACTCAAACTCCAGCTCCACGAGCTTCTCTAGTCCCATGAGGATGAACCCAAAAGCCACATTTGATACCAGCGGACTGTTGCTAAGTTCATTTTTCAGCCTGGTAAGCCATTGTTGTCTACTTTCCATACTAAACTGACTAAAGAATGAAGACAACCGCTGCAAAAAGCCCAAAAGATAGTCCACGGTTGTGAACACATTGGCAACAGCTTAGTGATGCGTAATTAACACATCCAGGGGTAAGTTTTACCCTCAGGCAAAATGCTGCCCTTCCACTCTGATTGGCTTCGAACAACGGAGGGTGTGCCGTCGGTGCTGACCTTTCTCTAGCAGATTGGTCTCTGGGAGATTTCAGGTGGGGTTTCATTTTAAATGTGGTCTCCTATGGAGTACGGGAGGGCGGGCTGTAAAGTGGAGGGAAGTTTGTTCTGCAGTAGAGTACACACATGCACTTTACAACAGTCTGGTAAATAAACATCCTAAAGGTGTGATTGTTTACTTAGAAGCAAACATTTAAGTTAAAAAAAAGTTTAAATAAAGCTTTTGTTTGTATTTCCTTTTAATTCATGTGAAGCACTTTGAATTGCCTTGTTGCTGAAAATGTGCTATATAAATAAAATTACCTTACCTTACCTTCAAAATGTACAGAACATCAGAAATGAATTTATTTCATCCAAAAGGGAAAACATTAGAAGGTTTACTACAGGGCTCCAACATATTATCCAAGTCAATTCTTTTCCAGACTCAAATATTCAGTCCTTTTTCAGTACATTTAAAATGTAAGAACTTTGGATTATTATTGATTAATTGAAGACATTCCAGACGGACAGATGAGATGACAAATAAAGTCTGTAAATTCAATTTTTTTTTAAATATTTTAATATTTTTAAAACTTTATTTTTCATACTTGTTACTCAACCTGGAAAACAATAATATAAAATGATTTTTTTCAGACAACACAGGAACTATGTTATAAAATTATTGGGTTATGAATAGATTATGTATTTAAATGCTTCCAGTCTATTTACTGAAACAGATTAGCACAGTTGTGAGCACACAATAAGGGACAGTTGCTGGTACTTTCGAGTTTATCCTAACTGGCCACACGAGGTCGCTCGTGTAGCAGCACAGATTAGGGATTGAGGAGGATTACAGGAAGCCATGTTAATTTTGAGGAGGAAATTAGAATGCATATTTTGAGAGGACCCAGGTAAATTATTAAATAATTTAAGAATGATCCACTCAGGGAGCTGAAGAGTATCTTCACAATCTCATCAAAAGAAATCTGAATGTGATGGAAAAAGTTTGAATCAGATTTAAGCAAATACTGATTTAATATTTGCTTTCTTGATATTGTTTTTAAGGCTCTGTTGTTTTATCTTACACATCTGCATATGTTGCATTTTATTCAGAACGTGCATGAAAATTGCAACAACAAAAAAACATAGCGTCCAAATAAATAGAAGTTTAAAAAGTGAGATAGGCATCCCGTCACCTGAAACTAATAACAAAATAACATGTAAACAGGAAAAAAAATAAAAACATAAAAGTGTCGGAGTTCACGAACATCATTTGCCTTTACATACGTGCGCGATGCAGTGCGCGTGCCGCTGTCGTGTGTGTGTGTGTGTGTGTTCATCCCCAGTCATGAGCGCACTGGGCACGCGCGGCTTTCCGTCGCTGCCGTTGGTTCCCTACCAGCATCTGTTCCTCCGTTGGTATTAAAAATAGACCGGTGCTGATAACAGACTTATGTTTCGGCTTCATCACTCGCCGTCGGGAATCGCTTGCGCGCTACTTTCATCTTAATCACCGAACCGTGACCGGTGGGAGCGTAAATGCGCATCGGTGTGCGCATCTCTGAATCTTTGGAACCTCGCCGTGGACAATCTCCCTGACATCCAAAGACATCTTCCCCGCAATCCCAGCGAGGCTTCTTCGCCGCCTATGGCCGCAGATCAGCTCGGCTGGCCTCGTCCCGGACCTTTCACCCACGGCTGCCCTCCAAAAGGTGTTTGAATCAGGGAGAGATCTCCACGGGATTTAAAAAAATAAAAAATAAAAAATTCACCTCGGCTGGCTGCTTTTAAAGAACCCGATGCTATGCTGGGCCCATCTTTTTAGATCTCGTGATCAATAGCCTACACCATCTCTCCTCCCACATTCGTCCGACCAAGAGAACCTTATCGAGCCCTAACGATGCATCCTAACGCGGTGATGCTGGCGGTGGTCCTTCTGGGCAACTTGATGCTGCCCTTTGCCTCGGCGCAAAACGGTAAGGACACAGATGTGACCGTGGCAGAAATGTTAAGTGTGCGCTCAGGGGAAGTGATTTGTCTTGTGTTGAGGACGCCCGTGTGAAATGTTTCTAAAGAAGATTTGATTTCAACAGCGGTAAGCCATTACTTTCATTTCACGCTCCTCCACAACAAGGCCAGAGTTACTACGTTTGATTTGTGTCCAACAGAAAGTTCAGGAAAAATTTAACGAGGTATGACAGTTTTTTCTCCTCCTCCTATTTCTTGAATAGAGTGGGCATGGTTGACAAGTTGAATAGAAACACAGAAGGGACAAGTTTTCGAGTTTTAATCTTTATTTATTTCCATTGCCAAGCAGAATTATTTATGGCCTACCCTTCAAACTTTTCACAGAAATTAACTATAAATTTCAATACATGGAGTAACACAAAAATACCACGTAATTGTGAAGTGGAGGGAAAACTGTACACCTTGCTCTTTATTTTTTACAAATAAAAATCTGAAAAGTGTGGGCTGCAACCCCCTTTACTCAGATGGCCCTAAATGAAATCCAGTGCATCAGAAACAGAGTCCATCTGCGTGACATGTAACTTAGAGTATGTTACATGTCACGCAGATGGCAACTTAGAGTTTGTTTTGTAGAGCTTTAGTGAACAAACAGCACAGTGCAGATCAATCAGACAGGTTACAGATGGTTGTGAATAAGATTAAACTGAGGTAGACGTTTAACATGGAAGTGAACAAGTTTCAAACCATCATCCAAAAACTGAAAGAATATGGCAGAGTTACAAATGTACTAAATGCTCAACTATAATAACCATAAGAGTTGTTGCATTTTATCTACTTGGCCTTTCTGTGAAAGTTGCAAGATGAAAGCCAGTTCACATTTCCATTTGCAGTTTGCCATAAGCCCTGTGAGACAGGGGGGATAGATATGCATGCCACACTTTTTAGATTTAAGATATTAAAAAGAAAAAAAAACATTGAAAAACACATATACTATTTCTTTCACATTATAATTAGGCACAGCTGTGTCTATGCCATGCAATCCTTCTATAATACATAAAAGCTTATGCTTTTAATTGACAGTATAAAGCATTTATTAGAGTATGAAAATGCTTGTTGGGAACTGTGGTTGTGTTATTTACATGTGGGAAAACATGCTAGTTCTTCAGTAGACTAGCTTAGATATGGTTGAACTGGAAAAATGAGAAAAGGTCAAAGATTGATCCAACAGGTTTTTTGTTTTGTTTGTTTTCTTTCCAGAGAACCTTCGTTGTGTGTTGTTGTTGTTAATGCGTTGCATAACAAAATTATAAAAATTAATTCCATTTGTTGGAGCATCTAATAATTCTTCTCTTTATCAAAAAATAGGGACTCAAAATGTTTGACTGACAGACACTCGAAGATGCAAAGAGTGGATTTTTATGAACACCAAAAGTTCACTGTGCATTAATCATGGCGAAAACATGGAGGACTTGATATGAGGAAATGTCAGCAACATGCTGTTGGGTGTTCCAGCCTGTCCTCCACTGATACAGCATGTCCTTACTTATAATTCTGTTGAATCACACCACCCGCTGGGCCACACAAATCAGCAGCCATTCATGAAATCAAAGTGGACTGCTCATAATTTTTGAAAAGTTTTAATAGCAACTCTCCGGTTGGAATTTATCTCCTGTAGGTTTTTATACCACTCTAAAAAAAATCATCTGTCTCTAAATGAGCTGCTACTCCCACATGTTGACAAAACAGTGTCACAAGCTGTCACAGAAAAAATAAGGCAGAGAAACGGGAGACAATTACTCTAAATACTGTATTATAATTTTTAATGCGTAAGCTCCACTTTGCTTAGCAGCGTGGGGAAAAATCTGTCTCATGCAAGACCTCCTGAGACAGATTTTGATGACAGGTTTGAGAAGGTTGGAGGATTAAATTTGCAAATATTCTTTCATTTGTACCAATAAATCACTGCAGCAGATTATACAATAATTCTCGTCAAACAAAAAGAACAAACAAACAGCACAGACAGAATATGGATCATTAACAAAAAAAAGCAACCTCCATCATCAGCTTTTGGAGAGATAAGTAAACCAAATATACACAGCATTATATAACAAAAAATATTCTCACTTGAATTTCTTTCCGCCTTCCTTATTAATTTCACTGAAGTGTGTGGAAGTCTTATTTGATTATCTGGAAAATGAAACACAAAATAGGCGTTGTGCTGTGCTGGCGTCCAGTCTCCGTGGCCCAGTTTGCACCATAGAATTACATGGATGCATAAATACATGAAGTGGTCGGCGAGAGTCAGTCTCGTGCAAACCGGTCATCAGATCTGTTCATGTTTTCTTGCTACACAGAGGAAGAAGATTTCATCAAGTAAACAGATCCTTCATTAACGTCGGTCTTGATTGGGGTTGTAATAAACTGCAGCTACTGCGCAGAAACAGAGGTATTTCTCAGATAATTGCTCACGTTGCATGCCAAACCATTTCATTTTTTTCTCCCAGTTCAGATTAAGGGTAATCGCTGTGCCACCTCTTACGCAATGCTTGGTTTTGCTGTGATATGACAGCATTCAGGCAGTGATGTGGGGACAATAATAATTATAAGTGCATGAGATTTAATCACTGTGTCTGGGAAAGCTCAGGGAATTTGTGCCAGTTGCTCCCTCATTTTCAGGAAAAACTAGGCTCACTACAGGCAGCCAGGTTGTGCGACAGATATTTGGAAGGCTGTGAATTGCATCCGTCCGTTCTGCAGCGTTTCTATTTTTACCACAGAGACTGAGCCTGAGAACTGTGGCTTTAAGGTCCTTTTGTGAAAGTGAATCCATTAACTTTTAATGGACGGCCTCCCGGTGCACAGCTGCATGGCGCTCTGAAGACTCAATGCGTGGACGTAAACTGTTTAAGATCAAATATTATATGGTCCTTATGCAAAAAATACTAAACACTGTTGAGAAGACAGCTGGTGCTGACCTAAAGTGGTACCTTTGAGTCTTACATAATATCTCCCTACGAAGGATGCAACCTACTCTGCATGCTTTTGTGCTCTCCCTGGATGTGAGTCAATGTGTAGGCCACATTAAATGACAGTTGTAGGAATTTCTTTTAGCATGTGCCACATTTCCATACTTATTCAGGATTAACATGTTGATGGACAGAGGTTTCATTTTGATTTGTGGAAAGGCTCTGCAGTTTCATGGTTGCATCATTTTTGTGCATAGAGTGGGAAATTTCACAGATATCATTTGACAAGCTGGAAATAGGACAAGGTGACAGATTGGCTTGGCCAGCACATCAGTCAGAGCACAACTAGATACAGTTTGTAAAGTGCATAGCTGATAACAAAATATAGCTCTGAGTTCTGTCATTTCTGTGTTTCTGTCATATAGATTTGCTTATTTGCCACCTAAAGAATAGAAACACAACAATTAGTCTTGAACTTATTGAAATGTTGATTATACAGAATGATAAATGATATGTAACTGTATAGTGCTTTAATGATTCCAAAGGACACCAAAGTGTTTCATACTACCTTTAGTCATTCACACATTCACACACTGATGGTTACCACAGCTACCCCAGAGCAGTCTGACAGAACTGAGGCCATCTTTTTAAAATTCCTTTTACAACAATAATTTTTTTTACTGCTCTTGTGTAATATTATAAGATCAGGAAAGCTTATAAGTTTTTAGAGAAAAAAAAATTATAAAAAATGTTAATAGAAGATTAGTTTCTATGAACCATGTAATTTAGTTTCTAATAGAAACATTTAAAATGTAACAGTCTTGACTGACAAGAGACAAAAATTTTTACCAATTTTCCCTAAATTAGCTCTAATGGGTGATTGACAGGTCAAATATTAAAACTAATATTTTTCGTGAGGTAACTAAATGCATCAAAACTAAGAACCTCAACCATTTCAGGTCCATTAAGCAAATGCATGTACTTTAATGTTTTGCTGAGTTTAATAATAATCAGAAATGCTAGATATATCCAACATTTGCACATTTTGTACTAAAACCCATTCATCTATGTGATGCAGAACTCGTCTCCTTTCTGAGCTGTCTGATGTTTGAACATCCCATCATTTCTATACTTGCGCATAATTGTTTGAACAGATGAAGGCACCTTAAAGTATCTAGAGATTGTTCCAAGGATGAGTCAGACATGTGCAGCTCCCCTATTCCTAATTTCTTTGCTGATTTTGTTCAAACATGTTAAGCAACAAAGCTGTGTGTTCCAGGTGTGGCCTTAAAACACATCCAGAGACGTGCCTTCAATTAAATCAAATGTATTGGTTAATCTGTCAGAATTTTTGTCATTCAGGCTTTCCCACATTGTTTAAAGAGATATAATTCTGTATGTAAACAGAAAGTTACTAAAAATATATCTTAAAAACGTTCTTGTTCTGTTTTCTGGCACTTTGCGAACACATTCTAATTGATCTAAAGCAAGAGAAGTTTGTTCTAATTTAACTTCAGACAGTGATAAAAAATATATATTTTTAGTTGCTATATGTAAACTTCTGATTTTTTCAGTAGGAAAACCTTATAGTTTCTCCATCGCCATTGCCAAACCATGAGCTGATATAGCCAGATCAATATTCTAAAATAGCACAGATGTCAATCATTCACAACTTTCTCTGTTTGCTGATTGGCCAGGATGATATTAAATTAGAGAAATCAAACTCAATGGGACAAATCCTAGATGGAGCAACGGAAGGAGATGAGAATCGAGTGGAATTGTGTAGGAAGGCAATAGCTATGAAGTACAAAAAGTATTTTGTACCTAATAATATGTCAAATCAAATACAGGTCAAGACACAAATTCTATTTTTTCCTTTAATCTTCCTTTTGAAAAGTCTGTTTTTATTATTTGGCTATGCTAAAATTCATCAGGATGTAATGTTAGACTGAGTGTATAAGAAAGTCAAAGTGTTCATAAATCACCATTAAAAGCTACACCCAAAAGTAAGACATTATGCACTGCACTGCCAGTTATGTATCAGCATCTGCAGAGGACAACATTGCACTGTAAGACAAGCATTTTACAGCCATGTAGCATCCAATCAATATACCTATATAGTGCAGCAGAGTGTCCATTATCATGTTTCATGCAGGCCATGCACAAAGGTTCATCTGTGAGTCTGGAAAACAAGCCGTAGAACTCGAGCCAAACTCTTACACTGAGTCATGGCTGCCCACTGCGAAATGTGATATGGCCTGCACTGATTAGGAGCAGCATTGCTGCAAAGATATTACGCACTAAAAAAAACAGTATTTTAAGTAATTCTCTCTCTTTTTTTTTTTTTTTTTTTTTTTTACATAGCGATCGATTATTTGGTAGCGTGTTGTGCTTTTTCTCCAGTTTTGACCTCCTTTGTATTGATATAATTAAACGCATTACAGCTAAGGCTGCTCTGCTGGGACTGAGATGACCTCTACAAGGACTCCGGAGGTTAATTTTCATTTTTGTCCTGCCCGGCATTTTAGCTAATGATACACAGAAGCAGGTGGCTGTTTTTACATACTTTGACACCAGATGCATCTGTGTTATGTTGATACACAAATGATGACATATTAACAGTACAATTAGAGAGAAAGTATTCTTTCCCCTTCCAAATAAACATCCAAAGGCTTCCTGTCACACCACTTAAAGAAAGAAACTAGAAACTGACAGTTTAAAAACCTACATCGTGGGACCAATGCTCACACTGTTGTATTTATAAATAATCGTTCCTCTGAAAATTATTGTATGTACTCACTTCACCAATTTTATACCATGGTTTAAAGGTATAAACCATAAAAAAACACTCATCTGAAATAGCTAACAAGTTCTATAGGATAGTTTTGAAAAACTACATGCAGTGCTTACATCAGGGGAAAACAAAGTTGAAAAAATGAATTTGTTGTATTCTTCAAATACAATTTGATTCAAATTTTTAATTAAATAATATTAAAAATATAAAGCCCATTTGGACTCTGAAAATGAAGAGGCCGCACATCAACCATTTTTCTGAACTGTTTTATGCATCTGAAAATACTTCTACAGCCAAAGCAATCCTTGCTGAGACAAAATGGAAAGTGTAGTAGCCTTCTTTTTATCAGTTGATCAGCAGTGAGCAGAAATAGGTGGGGTAGGGGAAATTATGCCATTGTCTGATTCATACAGCCGGAAAAACTCCGATCCCAGCAGTTTCTCTGACATCTGATTTAAAGCAATTGTAAAAGGGAGAAGAGAAAAAAAGTTCTAAACTGTTTTTAAGAACCTTTGTATACATTCTGTATGTAAATGATTGTAACAACTGTCACACAATATTATAAAAACTTACTGATATTATATTTTTTGTAGCAAGAGAGAATATGTAATCCTCAGTTTGTATAGTTCTGAACCCATCAAAGTTAGCGTGTCTTGATTTTTTTGAGGCATGTCAATATGGGCTTGCAAGAATGTGAAACTTAGGTGACAGAACTGCTATTGGAGAGAAGATTACAGGGAGTGATTGCAAGTCTCGGCAAAAAAGTGTTATAATGGAGTTGATGAAAAATAAAAAACGTGTGAATGGAAAAAAAACAAGCTTCTATTCATGTTGCTTAACGTGACATGTATTTCTAGCAGATGGTGAACAAAGCAGCAGCACTTCAGTTGGTGTTCTACCTGATCATCATGAACCAGAACACTGCAGAAACCAAGCTTTATTTCATTGCAGTACTTTGTAATCCATTTAGTGTTTGTCTCCTTGTTAATTATTACATTCTTATGTTCACAATATACATAAATGTTTTTGTTAATGACACCAGTGGAACAGTATTTGTGTGTCAGAGAAAGTTATTTGTACTTTTACAGTCGAATAAGTGTAAAAAAGATCTTGAACTTATTTCAGAATCCTTCAATCTTTTCCCACATGCCCTCTTTTTTGCATCATTAGCATTTGAGTAGGTCAATTGTCGTAAAAGCCTAATCTGACTAAATTAATGTTTATCTGGTATATTTGCATATACTGAGAGGTGGGTTCTTAATGCAGGGCAATCTGGCCATAAAAGCATTATTTGGGGATGTAATCCTGATCCACAGTCTGAACAGTCATGTTTTTTTTTTTTTTTTCAGATTTAGTTGTACTTAGTTCTGGATATGGCTGACTGGCTGCAGAGCCTCTGTTTTCATCTCAGGATTCTCTCTTAATATCTGCATTCTGGTTTATTCTGATAGACATTTCTTGGCCTTTTTGCACTGCGAGTTTTTTTTTTTTTTTTTTTTTTTTCAGAAGTGCCACACAAGTAGCATAGTTTTTGTTTATTGCACATCTTAGCAGCTATTGGGACCAAGCAATTAAACACAATAGATGAGGCCTGACTCTCCAGTGTGTGATTACATTTCCAGGGAGGTACACATATGGCTGAGACATATGGCACACCGAAGATCCATAAAGCTCTCAAAAAACAACACGATACATCAAAAATAAATTAGATATCAGAATCTTTAATATTTTAAACAGGAAACAGTCAAGTGAAAATGTAGCTTAAACCAGGCAGGGGAAAAAACAAATCTGGGAAAATAATCAAAAGGAATTAAACTGAATATTATAATTGGACTGTTAACAAAAAGGAAAAAAAACTGATGCAGCTGTAAAAGTATCTTTTTGCATTGACTCTTTGCAGACTTTTGACTACATCAGCTTTCCTTATAGGATGCTGGTCACTGGCTGCTGTATTAAATTTCACCATGCTGTCTTTTGTTTACAAACTACAACATTGTCTTTTGTGTGCATTGCTATAATTTTGATCCAGCTCCTCTTTTTTCAGTATGTAAAATACTAGCTGGCTTGTCTAGACCAGTCAGGCATAGCATTATGACCGCATGCCTAATAGCACTGCCAAACTAGACCTGCTCTTTTAAGGCATGCATTCATCTTGGGCCCCAAAGTTGTGCTGCTGTAAACACTTTTATATCTTCTAATCTTGAAAACATTCTAGTTGAAAATTAAGAATGTAAGCAATATATTCAATATATTTTGTCAATCATTTCAGAAAGTGAAATCACATAGATTTGTTACATTTTGTGTGAAACAGTTTAAGCCTGGGGTTCTTATAATTTTGATGATTATGGCTTACAGATAATTAAAAACAAAAATTCAGTGTCTCAACAAAATTTGAATATAACATAAGGTAAATATTAAAAGGATACTTTAAACTGAAATGCCAGGCTTCTGAAAAGAATGTTAATTTCAATGTACTCAATACTTTGTTGGGCTTCCATTTGCATAAATTAATGCATGTGTGGTGTTGGGTAGTGTTAAGTTTACTGAAAAAAAAAAAAAAAAAAAAAAAAAAAATATATATATATATATATATATATATATATATATATATATATATATATATATATATATATATATATATATATATATATTTACTTTTTTATGATATTCAAATCTTTAATATACACAAAGAACTCCAAATGAATATATGGCTTTGTAGTAAATCAATCTATGAACAGTAATACAGGCTCTCACAGGCTCTTTCACGAAATACTTAAATCTTGTTGTAGTTTAATTTAACTTTATATTATTATCAGAACATTTTGTACTGCACCCTAATTTGATTATATTTCCTCTGATCCCTATTCAGGCCAGTTGACTCATAAATTATATTAGGTTCTGACACAAAATTAAACTTTCTTAATTGGACAGAACATGGAAAATTACTTTCAATTATTAGGTGACAATTCTCAACTGAAAAGTCAGATACAAAATGAAAAAACTGCAAAATATATGAAGAGGGGTCAAAGTGACCAGCATCTGAAGCTGTCACACATAGTATATTGTCATTATTTACAAAAGATAAAGGGGGAAAAAATGTAATATTATTTTTGTAAGAAAATGTAAGTGAATTGTGTGATCTCATAAGTCATTATTAACTTAAATAATCGTCTTTGTCATGAATTTTTTTACCCTCTGACACTGTGATGATTCTAGGACGCTCTTCTTTACAGAATTGCTTCAGCTGATTGAAATTTACTAGATTTTAATCATCCTTAAGCCTGTTTATCTTCACTGGTCCTTCACACTACTGTGATTCTTTGCATTTTTTTTCTATTGTGCTGTGGATTTGCTTTGGTGTTTGGGATTATTGTCTCATTTTGTGACCGGATTTCCAGCAAACCTAGGCTGTAAGGCAGATGGCCTCACAGTTTAATCTAACCTACAATATAAAAAAAATAGAAAACCACGGTGTTCCTTACAAATAAGCCGTCATTGTGTTTTGTTTTTTCTTTTCATTCTCTAACATAAAGTTTAACAGTCAATGTTGTACTAGCTAAGGCCTGGTTTCAGCTTTAGCTCAAAACCTTATGCAGCTCCTTTACTGTTGGACTTCAACGTGTGCTTGGTAGAATGTGTATTAAAAGAAAAATTTGTAACTTTATTGAAGGTTTTCCATACCCACAAATAATTTTTTGTGTAGGTGAGGAAATTATTAAAAGATTCCAAATTGTTGTTATGTAGTCAAATAATTTTCTCTAAATTATTGAACAGCAACTACGTTTTTTAGAGGATTTGATTAGCACTGATCAGATTTTTGTGGCCATTTTCTACTGAATGGAGAATGGCGATGCTGAATGGAGAATGGCGAACTATGAAAGATCATTGAAAATATTTCGCCATTCGTTCCTACGTCCACTTTGTGTGACTGGGTTTTTAAACTCAAAGCAAAAATGATTAATCAGTTCTCATTTAAAATGTTTTCAGCAACAAATCTTGGTGCGTTGTGAGAAGCATGCCATAATTTCTAAATTCAGCATGTTCCGTGGCAGATGTTGAAAGCTCAAAAAGATAAAAACATTCCATGTCAGTCAGCATTTTATGGACTTACTCAAAGTATTGCTCTCGCTTGCTCTCTCACAGCCTGAATGAACTGCGGACATGGCTCGAAATGTTGCAGCAAGTAGTTTCTTTTTAAATACCTACTACATCCTTGAGCTTCTTCTGACTTAACATCTCACAGTTTTTTAAAAATAGATCCAGTTAAGCCCAAAACTATTTATAACCTCCAGATTTAGATTTAAAGTAATCTTTTAATTTTACCTACTACATGTCTTTACTGACTGGAGGAATTCTATAATGGATCGGCCAGAGTTCACAAAATCCATGGAACATGTCACAAGAGACAGATCATCAAAATATAAAAAAATGCATAATTAAAAAAAAATATGATTCTTGAGAATAGGGACAAAACAGGTCCTATGGATAAAGCATGAAATTTGAATAAAATATACACAAAATATATTTTTTTCAAATATCTAACTAAACTAACCTGGGTCATGTGAGCACAACAATGTATATTTTTCTTTTTTTTTGCTGAATATTTTTTTATTTTAAACATTGTAGTCGGTGGATGATGCCTGTAAAAGCCCTTGTCCAGGAGCAGAACTCAATACATTCTTATAGTTTAAAACAATTAAAGAAATACTAAAATTATATATTATGACAATTAAGTATAAGTAGTCATATAAATAATTATAAAAGTATCGATAAATTGAATTAAAAATAATTTTTAGATATTTTCCAACTCCGTTGAAATTTGTCCTTAGTTTTTGTCAACACCGTCAGAAATGAAAAGAATGTAAAAAAAATCAGGCATTATTGGGGGGCACCAGAACTTCTGAGGACCCCATGACGTTGTCTTTTCTCTTCCTTTGCTAGGAGGGCTAGTTAGCTCCGGTTAGCTTAAGTTATTCTTTAGTTTTTTCTTCTGTTTTATTCCTAAGTTGTTTGTCACAACCATGATGTGTCAACTCCATAACTGACAATTTACAAAACTTTGATGAAATTTTTTGAAATAAAAGCTTAATTTTGGTATAATGTAAAGATTTCATGGACCTGACGAGCTACAATATGGCCTTCTTCAGAATAACATCATATAAATTGAGGTAGTTTGGCATTTCGTCAACTCCGTCAGATGTCAACTCCGTCAGAGTTTTTCTGACTCTTTCAGTGAAATTGTTGTCAAATCTCACTTAATTGTGCAACTAATTCATTTTAATGTATTTTACATGAATTGCATTACTTCACATGTACCAAGTTTTTCATTTTACTCACTAGTTTGTCACCACCTTCAGTTCTGTGTCAACTCCGTCATGCACTGTCAACTCCATCAGATGGACTTTTTCTTGTTTTTTGTTTTAAATAATATTTATTTTATTTCTTGAGAAGCATTTGTCTGTAAATTGAGTAAAAATATCACTAATGGGGTATTTTAAAAATCATTTTAGATTTATTTTTGTCAGATGGTGATGACAAAGTTTTGGGTCAGGTCGATTAAAAATGTAATTTTTAAAAAAAAATTCGCAACTGGGAGCCTATACCTTAGCATCTTCATATTTTCTAAACATTATTTGTCATATTTGCATACATAAGGTTGAGAAATAATGAAAAAAAATATGGGAAAATTAAAACCCATTTTGTCCCTATTCTCAAGAATCACTGATATCAGTGATTCTTAGCATCTTCATATTTTCGAAACATTATTTGTCATATTTGCATACATAAGGTTGAGAAATAATGAAAAAAATATGGGAAAATTAAAACCCATTTTGTCCCTATTCTCAAGAATCACTGATATATATATATGTATGTAACTCATTACCTGAAATTAAATTAGACTAAACCATTGCTGTTTTGTGTCAATTACGACAACCAAAATTATTGCTAATTGCCAAATAGCTAATTTTATTTTATCTTTTTTTACTTTGTTCTGTTTAAAAGTTTACATGCATTTCCTTACTATTTGACTATACATTTGATTATAATTCCTTTTAAAAGAACATAAATTAGTGTTGGCACTTCCTGACAGAACGCGTGTGACCGAGTCAGGCTTGCAGGGTATCTTGCTTCAACACACCTGTGCACATCTGCCAACACAATCTTCTATGGGAATGAGATCAGGGTTGAGTGATGGCTCTAATGTCCTTAAGCCAATTTGTAACTAATTTGGTGGTATGCTTTGAGTCATTGCCCATTTGGAAGACCGAAATATGCCCCAGCTTTAACATCCTGACTGATGTTTGGAGGTGTTGCTTCAGTATTTCTCCTCCTGATGCTATTAGTTGAAGTGCACTAGTCTGGCTCAAAACTCCCTAAAGTGTGGATTATGCTTTTACCTGCTTCAGATAGCATCTTCACAAGATGTTTTCCAAATTTTGCACAAAAACATGCTCTTCCTGTTCCAGAGAAAGGTTTATCAAAGAATGAACCAGACCAGTGGAGGCACACGATTCTGCTTCTGAGATATTGGCTGATATCTTGAGATTTTTCCCAAAATGTCACACAGAGTCACAGAGTCGTTGCCATATATACATCCATAGGTTTGCACTTTTTAATCTTAAAAAGTCATGACATGATCATCCTTTCAGCTGACCATTTTGTTTAGAAGTATCACAATCTCTCTCTCATCTTTTGAGCATTTAGCAAGTAGGTATAATTTTGATAATTCTAACTATAATTTCTAGCATCATGAAAAATAAAACATTTAATTTGATTTAATGTCAGACAATGAGTCAAAAAAAGTTGCGCCTTTTTATACGACAGTTGTAAAAAAGAAAAAAAAAAAAAAGCCTTTCCTTCAGGCGCAGTAATCCACTCTAATCCACTTTGGATGTAAAGTATCAGTGGGCCCTTTGTTACAATGCTTGTGGTAAACTTAAGGTAAACTTAATAAGTTTTTAAAATAATAAAATCTGTTGTGAATTTCCACAACACATTTAATGAAATAGAGAGGAAGTAGAATACAATATGCCATCTAAGTCTTATTTATTTCTATGTATTTTGCGTGACTTGCTAAATGACTTTCCTACTATTTGATTACCTTAGCACAGGGGTGTCAAACTCAATTTCACCGAGGGCCACTTCAGCATATTGGCCCCCCTCAACGGGCCACATTGACGGTACAAATCAGGAGTGCATCCCTGCTAAAAGACACCCAGACAAAAGGTTGACTTCTCTCATTCAGTTCTGTAGAGGCTTATAATGAGTCAATGTCCAGGTGTGTTAGAGAAGGAACCATCTAAAGTTGCAGATGGTAGCTCTGGAAAACTAGACTTGGGCAGCCCTAGCATAAATGTATAAAAATACAATGTTAAAAATAAATTAAACAACACTTCATAATGTTAAATAATTGATTTTATGCATTGAAGTTTTAAATATTACATTTGAGTTTCCATGGATGTAAAATTACTGCTCAGTTTAAAAATTACAATATTTAAATCAGTGTTTAAAGGTATGAAAACAAATGATAAAAACAAGTCACGTGGGCAGACATTATAGACTTTATGCAAAGATGACCTTGAGTTTGACACATGTGCATTACACCATAGAACTGCCAATAGGTAATTGAAGTAAAGTAGCTTCGATTTCAAAGAAGCCTACAGTGAAGTCGATTGGCAAATGAACCATCACGGAAGAGGAAGGCTCTTGTCTCACTGCACCCCAAGAGATGCATAACCTACAAAAACTGTTTCTGTCTGGTTTTGAACCAGAGACCTTTTGCATGTAAAGCAAATGTGATAACCACTACACTACAGGAACTGAACTTCTCTGCTTTGTTTCAGTTTGAGGTTCCAAAGTTGATGATGTGAGATGCAACGCATGAAAATTTAAACTGAGGTTTGCACTCAGATGCCTGTATTCAGAGTACAGACCATGACACCAAAGAACTCTTGTTGACCTTTAGTAAACACCTGTGATGAATAGAACATACTAAATCTATTTCTGTCTGGTTTTGAACCAGAGACCTTTTGCATGTAAAGCAAATGTGATAACCACTACACTACAGAAACTCATGCTCTTTGCAGTGTTCCTGGTAGATGATCCACATTTTGTTAGAGACTAACGTCAACGATGGGCATGGAACAATGTCAAATACTTATACCACAGATCCTCTCAGAGAGCACAGTAACTTGGTGAACTAACTGTCAGACTTATAATTGTGCCCAATTTCACATTACAGTCCATAAACTAAGCCTGGGATCAAAAAAATTTATTGAAAATGTCATTAGCAGAGACAAATGGTTCTACAGAGACTTGGCTAAATGGCTATAAAATAAAATCAATACTTACAAATAAAAAATGTTTCAAAAATAAAATTAACACATTAAAATAAAAAAATATCTCTGAAATACAATCAACACTTGAAAATTAAAAATGGTTCAAAAATAATATCAACACTTCAAAATACAAAATCTCTGGAAAATAAAATATTATGTATGTTGTTTTGAAAAACATTAGAATATAAGCACTTTTATCAAATCTTCATTGTGGTAAGAACATGTAAGTTCTTCTTAAATCCATGGAAACCCAACAGTTTGTAAGGTAGGTTAGCTCAGCAGGTTAGAGCACGGTGCTGGTAATGCTGAGGTCATTGGTTCAAACCCCATAGTGGTCAATTCATGTCTAAGGTCTTTCAGACAATCAACACTTCAAAACAAATAAGGTTTCAAAATTAAAATCAACACTTTACAATAAATAAGGTTTCAAAAATAAAATCAACACTTCAAAATAAATAAGGTTTCAAAAATAAAATCAACACTTTACAATAAATAAGGTTTCAAAAATAAAATCAACACTTAAAAATGGTTAAAAAATAAAATCAATACTTACAAATAAAAATGGTTCCTACAATAAAATTTACAGTTCAAAATGTATAATGGTGTCTGTTCAGTCCATAAAGTAAGCCTGGGATCAAAAAATTTATTGAAGATGTCATTAGTAGAGACAGAGTCTTGGCTAATACTTACAAATAAAAAATGGTTAGGAAGCGCATTACAAACCTTTGGTTGAATCAACGTTGTGTTAATCCATTTGAGGAGCCGGCAGTTTATCTTGAGGAAATAAATGACGATGCAAAAGTTAATTAGACTGTAACATGCGCAGTCCGCTGCTCAACCACTGCGGACGTGGCTCCGCCGTTGCGAAGAATTAGAAACCGCTGGAAGTAACTCATCCAGCGGATTTAACAAATGGAGCCTTCTAGGTTCACGTTACCCAGGAGAGCGGCGCTCTGGAGGAGCTGCAGACGTAACATCTGTCCGTTTCGGAGAAGCGAAACCACGCAAATAAATAATTAAATAATCCGGACCGCACAGGGTAAAACACTCACAGATAGAGTTCAGTTGATCTGTTTGGATCAGACAGATCCAACTGACTGATGAATTAGCGCAGATTTTTCTGCAGATGGGAACCAGGAGGAAGTGCGTTCAGACCCCAGCGGGTGAAGTGATGCTAATTTAAGTGAAGTCGCTTAATTTATTATAAGTTATTGGGGTCAGTCAGTGGTTTTTGTCACTACGGAGAAAAATTTAGATACATTTATCTGCTTAATCTGTGATGGGATCTGGATTCACCGTGAATATTAACTAAACCGCATAAAATGCGACTAAATAGCCGATGTTAATATGATTGTAATTTCACAGATAAAAATAGTACATGACCGATTTTTTTTTTTTCTTATGTTGTCGGTCAAGATAACTGATAACAAAAAAAAAAGTCTAGCGCAACCTGCCGATGTCTCAGTTTTATTCGCTGGGAAAATCAATAAGCAGCTTGAGGTGACTCTGCTGCTCTCTAGTGGCGAGAACCCGTAATGTTGCCTGGTAACAATCGGAATGCATTGTGGGAGATGTAGTTTGTAGTCAATTCATGCTCAAAACCTATTTTAAGTCAATCATCAGCCTATAAAATGCTGGGCGGGCCACATAAAATGACATGGCGGGCCACATGTGGCCCGCGGGCCTTGAATTTGACACATGTGCCTTAGCATGTCACATTTAATGATGTCTGTTTTTTTTTTAAAGTGAGCATATTTGGTGATCAAAATTATAAATAACAAAAAAAAGACCCATTCTGCCCGACGTTTTGAATTGCTTTCATTCGTCCATCTTATGAATTGTGTGGATCAGAGTTTTATGAAGAGGAGTCTCTTCTGTCTGACACTGCACTGGGTTCCAGCCACCACTGAAACATTTGTTGAAGGACCCCTTTTTTAAGTCGGTCATCTAATCTTGTTAACGTGGACTAAGCCTTCTCCTGAGTGGATTTGACCATACAGAATTACCGTGTCACAACCAATCTAATGACCATTTGGAAGAAACGAGCAATCTGTAATCATATCAAAATTGTCAAAAGTGTAATCCAGTTAAAAGGTTTCTTTTTAGATATTGAGAAAAAAATAATAAAGATAAATTTTTTGAGGGAATAAAAGGCACAATAATGAAATTAAATTGAGTTACATTTATCTAAAATCTACAAGTAAACTTTACCGAAAATAAGCCAATATGTCAAGTGTCAGCAGTATGCTGGAGTAAAAAAAGACAAAATCACATTCACAACTGAACGTACTTCAGTTCATCGGCCCTAGAGGGTTTCCTGCCCTCTGCTTTCTATGTGTGTGTGTGTGTGTGTGCGTGTGTGTGTGTGTGTGTATGTTGTAGGTCTGTGGACAGAGATCCAGGTTGTAAGTAGGCAGCTGACTCACCCAGAGGCTGTTTGGTGATGGTGTGTGGCTTGTTGTCTGTCCTCAGGGGAGCTCTCTACTCTACTTACGAGAGGGGGGTGGAGGGGTGTCTAGTCTGGACTGACTGTGACTTTCATACGCCTTCAGACAGCATTTCTAGTTTGTAATGCCACTGTGCACAAGTTAAATGGGAGTAGAGTGAATGTGTTAGGGCAGGTATGGTGTGATGAATACATGCCATTGACAGGTATCAAGGTGGACCAAGGTTTTAGGCGGTTAGCTTCCAAATGGCTAACAGTTTGAGTCATGCCATTACCACAGTTTAAGTTATTTCATTGAACTGCAAGAGTTTTAAAGTAATGCAGCACATTCTGATGGTCTAGTGGTGAAATAACAAGATTTCTTTTTTCTTACTTTTGAACATAAGCTTTGAAATTTAGCTTCAAGCTACTCTATTACCTACACAGCGTAATTTATCCATATAAAAAGCTAGCAGTTCCTGTGTTTTACTGTGTATGTTTTAGATTCTCCTTTGCTCAGCACTTGTGCTTAATTCAAGAAGAAACACATTTTTAATAAGTCACCTTACATGTTCCCTTTCAAAATACTTAGGTCGATCCTCCTCAACTTCACCCAAAAATTATTTCATTAAACTTTGTTTAGAACAAACAAAACTGAGATCAACTCATCTGTTTGTCAGCTGACAGCGTCTCCAGCTAAGACAGGCTGAGCTAACTTCTCTCCTATCACTCAGTTACTGAGATCTATCCAAATGGTCTGCCGCAGCATCCTCTGTCACTTTGCTTCTCCCATAACGACTCTGAAACGAATGAGCACCGGCTGGCTGCTTTGTGTTTTGTTTTCACTGTCTGTGCAAGCTCCCTGTTTAAACAACACAGAAATTGGTCTGCTCACCGGCCTGGTGCTGTCTGCCGTTTGCTCAGTGCCTATTTCTCCAGAGTCTCTCTGAGCCTGAATTCAAATTAAGTCATCTGTTCACTTTTTTCCTGGTCTAATTTGCCATCATCTTGGATGTTCCTGACCTCTTTCAAGAAGCTGTAATATTGTAATCATTAGCTCTTAGGCATCAATGACACATTAATGTGCTCAGTGTCACACTGTGTTTTTCCTTTTTTGCTGTAATCATGGCAAATAGTACTATTGTAACTTCTTAGTGGAACTGAAATAAGGATTTAACGGTGTAGGTGGGTAGGCTTGTATTTGCCCTCCGGTGCTGTGTGGTGGGTTTGATATGCCCAGATGTTAGCAGAGAAAAGAAAGAAATGCTAATTACTACTCAGATCTTCAGGCATTGCACATAGAAACTCACAATCCTCCTCCTAGATTCATCTCCCAGCTTGAAGACTGCTTGTCTTTTCTAATCTGTCTTCATCAGTTTTTCTTTCCTATCTTCTGATTTAGCTTAACATGTCTAGTGCATGGCAACAGAGGTATTGTTACTATTTTACCATTGAATTAATTAATCTTATTAAATGTGAAGTTCAGACAATTTCTAAACTGTCTAAACTAAAAAACAAAACAAATATAAGCTTACAATTTTTACCACAATCAACAAAATAACTCCAAAAAAGTTTGAGACACATGTATAATAAATCAAATGAAGCCAATTAGTTGTGTCTTTAAAAATAAAAAAGCCAGAATATTCAGCATGTTGTGTGTCATGTATGATGAGATTGAACAGGAAGTGATTAAAAAGGCCTTATTTAAGTCACAAGGAAAACTGCACAGGGACATAAAAAAACCTATTGTGCTATTTATGTAAAATATGATAATAAAGACTGTAACATTTCTATGTGATAGAATACATTTCATCAGCATGAAGTCTGCCCATTAACACACAGGTACAGTCTTAATCAGTCATGTACGGGTCCAGATTCCTGTCAAAACATTTGCCCAATTTAGTCAGAAAATAATGTTAGACAGGTAATGTGTCAAGTTCTGTAGAGTGGGTGGGCAGTTTGATAAACCTATGGTGACATTGTCTTCTCTTTTGTGAGCTCATTAGTTGCAGCTATCACTCATGCATCCCTGCAGATCTTTGAAACCCTCTGTGTCTTCATCAGACTTAAATTATTCCCAAACTTTAGACACTAAATGTTTTCCTTAAAACAGCTGATGCTGTACAGTTTTCAAACTCAAAGACTTATAAAAATTACAAGTCAATAAAAGTATTGATATTGATTGATTATTGTACACAGTATAATCAGCTATGAGGATCAATTGCAGCAGCCCTACTTACTTATGGTCATATATGAAAAACCGTAGCTGCCCTTCCAGGTTTTGAGTAAATAATCTGATCTGTTTCTGTGTCAATGATGCACTACAGCGCGCAGTCCTAACAGCTATAAGAGCACCAGTAAGCTGTTGTATTGAGACACGATGCAGAGTCCAGTCCTCTTGGGACTCCACGCTCTTTGTTCCAATTTCCTCTACAGCAATCCAGGGCAGAGTTAAGGCGCTGTACTTTTCTGATTTACCTAAGCACATGCGGTCACAGCTGAGAGGCTGCAGAGCGGGTGGAGGAGACTGTCTGCGGTGCAGGTGATTTGTCATCAGATGAGGTTCATTAAGGCTGGCAGTGTGTTGTTGGGCCAACCACTGATGTGGAAAAGGGTCATGAATCAGCCATAGTCCAAGGATGATTTTGGTAATATTGGTGATATTGCTTATTGATCCCACAGAAGGGTTATGGATGTTATTATTAAATTCACAGCAGTTCTAAATAAATACTGATTTCTCTTTCAATCAGCGAGTGAAAGTTGAAAAACGAGATTTGATGCACTTAATGGGTCCACTTTCTAGTGTAAAATTAAAATTATGAAGATAATCTTAAAGGGGGTAAGTTATGAAAAATCGACCTTTTTGAGCTTTACATCATGTTATGATATTATTCCCTAATCAAAAATATACATAGAGTATTTATTTGATTCTTTCATGCATGTTTGAGGAATTCTTTAATCTCTCGCAGAAGCACTATAGGGTGTCTAAACAGCATTGATTGCTCATACAAAGCGTTGCCTCTTTACCCAAAGCTCCTCCTTGGAGCTGCAGTCTTCAGCCGAGCTCCTGCCCCACAGAGCACCCTCTCCCCTTACTCTTCTGCAAAGCTCCACCAGACTAGCGGCAGCAGCAATTAGCAAACACCTGGTGGAACTGCGTGTCTGCTGGACTTATCATACAAACTATTTCTCACTCCAGCATTTCTAGGCCTGGTTGTAAATTCCACAATGGAGCAATGTTACTATGATGTCGCACTGAGGCAGAGTGTCGAAAAGAGCAGGAGCTTCTTAAAGAGACAGGCCCAATTTTGAGGCGTGAAATTGCAAAGTCAAATTTCTTTTAAGTTATGTTTGATACAGAATTTTCATAACTGAAGATAACATACTTGATTTTGCTCGAAAATACATAATACCGCCCCCTTAACATAAGAAATAATTTAGTGTGATGCTGTACGAGTTATGAAAGCCCACTCCTTAAAGTCCAGCTTATCCAAAATGTAAGCTGGTTGACCTAATTTCTGCCATTGCCGTCATACTCTGATATGGACAAAATGAGATTAGACTGAACTCATTCAATTACATTTATATGTGTCAATATCTGGAAACAGTGTTTAATATGTAGCCTAAATCTTAAAAATATTCAGCATTTTTATAACAAAAAATGTGTTCAAGGATCAGTTTTTGTTCAAAGAGCCATAATGTAATATGATGCAGATATTGGGGGAGGCAGCAAGTCAAACAAGGCCAGGGCCATGAATTAATGTTTGCAGGCAGGTTGTTTCAGAACGTCAAGTTTCCTTCCATAGCCCATTGACATGTGTGTTCTGTGAGTCGGTGACTCCAAATTGCCTAAAAGTGTGAAAGTAGGTGTGAATGTGTTTGTCCGTCTGTACGTATCAGCTCTGTGACAGACTGGCAACATGTCCACACTGCAGCTCACCTCTCACCTGGTGTGTTCTGGGATATATTCCAGGCACACATGATCTTTAACAGCACATTTAAGGAAACATGCCATTTTAAAGAAATATGTGCACAAAATTTAAAAAAATTATTACATTTAGGTTTGAAGAAATTATTATTACACCTATTTTTTGTGGGATTTGAGGTTAAACCATTGAGTAAATATGCAGTAGTTTATGATATTTACTCAAAAAGTTTAAAAGAAAATGTATAACACCTAGTTGTTTTAAATTAAAACAAAAATTAACATTTTTAATAATGAACAAAGTAAGCTATATATTGGGCTGCTTGGTGACACAATAGTATTCGAATCCCAGCCTGGAGTTTTTGTTTACATGTTCTCCTTGTTTCTGTGTGACTTCTCTCTGGGTACTCCAGTTGTTAAATTAACTGGCCGATCTAAATTGACCTCCGGTCTGAGTGTGTTGCTTGTCCTGTGTATCTCTGACAGCTGATTAATTAACTGGATAGTTGTGGCAGAGAAACACAGCAGATTAGTTGCTCCTCTGCTCTTCTGTTTTCTGGAGCGCCCCTTGTACCACATGCAGACCATACTGACAGGGTCTGCCTCATCATTTTTACTGGCAGGTCCGGTTTACGAGACCAAAAATGAAAGGCATACATTTTTTCATTGGCTTCACATGATGAAAGTCTGAGCTTTTTGCTGGAAAATGGCTTGTCTTTGTAAGGAAAGGAAAACTATAGTACTCATCTCTCATCCAACTGACCAGCAGTGTAGAGCAATGTGTAGCAATGGGGGAGTGCAGTGCTATTCTTCAAAAAGGCTGAAGAAACCTATTCCAGCAATGCATCTTCCCAAATGCAATAAACAGAACATTAACCTGTAAGAATGATGAAAGAGTTTAGCGGTTTAAGAAAACCTTCTAAAATCTATGCATGCCTTTGTCCAGGTAACCTACACAAGCTTGAGATGTATTATTTCATAGTGTTTGCATATATTCAGTCACAGTCATTCCTTGCACATTTAACTTAACTGCTAATCAAATAAATAAGAAAGAACATATGTTCAAATTCTGCTTCAAATTTATTCTGCATTCCCAGAGTCAGAACCAGTAACTGGTTACTGTATTGTGTTTTTTATCATGTAAAGCACTTAGATCTGCCTTGTTGCTGAAATGTGCTATACTAATAATCTTGACTTGACTTGACTGGGCTAACCCTCTTCTCCCCTTTCTTTTCCTGCCATCTCGAAACGCCCCTCCTCTCCAGCTGGGTTTGTGAAGTCGCCACTGTCTGAGACTAAGCTTACCGGGGATACCTTTGAGCTGTACTGCGAGGTGGTCGGTAACCCCACTCCAGAGATCCAGTGGTGGTACGCCGAAGTCAACCGGGCCGACTCCTTCAAGCAGCTTTGGGACGGAGCCCGGAAGCGCCGGGTGTCCATCAACACGGCCTACGGCGCCAATGGGGTCAGTGTGCTCGGCATCACGCGCCTCACACTGGAGGACTCGGGGACCTATGAGTGCAGGGCAAGCAACGACCCCAGGCGCAATGATCTCCGACAAAACCCGGCTATCACCTGGATCCGCGCCCAGGCCACCATATCAGTGCTACAGAGTGAGTGATCTATGTGCTGTAGTGCCTAGATAATGAACAAACCCTGTCAAACCCTTTCCAATCTCAAAGGAGGCCAGCCACAGTACTGAAGAAATTACTGTTCTTCAGTAATTTTCTAAATTCTTCATGCCAGTGGTTGAATTTTATATCTTGGTTTCTGGATACAGTTTGGTTATACCTTAATGTTTTCTTAGTGAGTTTCCAAAATTCCCCTGAGAATTTAGATGACCACAAACCCAAGAGCTACAACTAGTCTTTATCTAGCCTTGTTCTGTCTTCTCTTCCACCAGATCTTTATTTCTCTTTTGCCATGTGTCCTTTTCCAACATTCCTCTTATATTGTTTTTTTTTCTGTATTCCGATTTCATCCTGTTTTCTATTCCTAGATTCATTTGTGATCTTGCTTTCCCATCATGTCGTGCCTCTTTTGTTGGGTTGATTGTTTTATTTACTTCAAAGCATTGCCTGCCAGCTAAATGCAGTGGAAACCTAGTGGTGCTTTGAAGTAATAGTGCTTTTGATTTAGCTTTTTCACTCCGGGCATGGTGTAAATGGGACTATAAGAAGACACAAGGAGGGGATCCATTCGGGTGTGAAACAGTGATTCCTGCTGTCAACCTCTTCCTGATAAAAGGAAACATTTACTGCTTTCAAATTTATGTGTGGTAATCCAATAACGGTACGACCACAAGGGCCCCTGGAGTGTCTCATTTCTTGTTGAAGATGAAATTTTTGCTTCAACACAACAGTCTCTTTGGATCTGTCGGTGCAGTTTGTTACCTTGTGCCTTCTCACCCATTAAGTGTGTGACTGTGAATCAGTAATGACATTATATCCCCTAACCTCCAGCTCTACACACACACGTATTCAGCTGGACCCTTCTAATCTGTGTGTGCTTCAGTGCTCTGCCCACTGGAGCACAGGGAAATGTGGAATGTTGTTAGTCATAGCGAAGCTTTGAGAAGTTTAGAGGAGTCTGGTCTGTGCTGACTTTTGGCTAAAATGTCATATTTTTTGTGAGTTCTGTGTTATTTAATGTTTGGCTAATGCAACTGCATTTGTCTCATTTACATGTTACATAATTCATCTCTATTCTGAATTTACTCCCTCACACAATACAATTTGTCATTACTGAGAAACAAATGTTTGAATATACACATGATAGGCAAATTATTCCATGTTACAAGCTATACATAATAGTTATTTGGAAGTATAGTTTGCAGTTTTGAAGACTTGAAGTCAGTTTGTCTCTTTTTGCATCTGTATTTTTGTCACATAAGATTTTGAATGTGAATCGCTCTATTCCAGAAATCATCATATCGATAGATAAACCCTACAAAGGTTTGTAATAGAAATGTGAAACTTTGCAGTTTCAAGTAAGCGTAATTCCTGTTTTATGCATGATTCTATATGAAATAAACCTGCATAAATATGTTTTTGTTTGATCTTTGAGTTTTGGTACCCAAAGTTTTTACAGTCAAAGAATATGGCATGAGATGAAATATTTAAAAAAATTACTTTATGAAACATAAGCCTACAGCAACTATGTATTACAGCTAATTGTCATTGTATCATGAGTATTAATTACACAAAATAATTGAACACAAATTAAAAGGGATTCTTTGGTCCTCATTTGGTTCTCAACAAAAACGCTAATAAAAGTTTGTCTTAAAATATTTCTTAATTACATTCAAGACAAGATAACTGCCATTTATGTATAATTTTCACTCTAATCACAAATAACTTAACATTTACATTAGATATCCACTTAAGGTACACCTTCACCTTAATAAATCTGGGCTGGATTCCTATTTGCCTTCCGAAATGCCTTGATTTTTCTTAGCATAAATTCATCTAAGTTTATATTGACATTATAGCAACACACAGATCCAATCATCTTATGAATTTCCTGTTCAATAAAATTCCAATTGAGCTTAGCTGGTGTTAGATCTGCTGAATCTGGAGGCCATTTGTGACATAGTGCACAATCCTGCTGGAAGTAGCTGTCAGAAGACGGGTATGCTCTAATGATAAAGGCAAAGTCAGCAATAACATGCAGATTGATTGTGATTTTTAAACAACTCACAACTGGAGCTAACTGGCTTAAAGTGTCAAGAAAATATCTTCAACACAACCACCAAACTGGACTGTTGATACAAAACAGGATGGATCATCAAACCAAAACTAATCTGACCTTGACATCTAAACGTCACAATCGAAGAGTTGGTTGTAACGAGTGGCTCTTGGAGCTTTTGAGGTCTTTCTATCATTTGGAACCAGTTCACCCCTTTGCACCAACAAGGCATTTCATTTACACAACTGCCACTTTAGATATTTTCAAATTGTTCACCAAAACTTGACCTGCAGCAATCTTCCCCACCTCTAAATGCAGTGAGCTGCTGCCATGTGATTGGCAGTTCTGCAGTTTGTGTTAACAAGCAAGTGAAGAGGGGTATCCAATAAAGTGGCTGCTGAGTATATTTGACAATCACTGGAAACATCTTTTTGAGTGCAGGAATTCACCACAAACGCAAGAGAAAATCATCTTGATCTCTACTTTTGCAGAGCCACATGCTTTAACTACATCCAGATATGGTCACATATGAGAACGTTACCCCACTTATAGCAGCAACAGTGTGTCCTACAAACAACCTTCCATTAAAATTGCCAGTGGACCACTCTGCCACGTTGCTAAATGTTAATTTATGTACCTCACGTTGTGTGTGTACGCATGTCTCAAAGATACTATTAATAGCACATGTGGCTCTCCTTTGTAAGAGAGAGTGAAGGGGGAGGGAAGACGCATCCCCTCAGCTATTTAGTATCCGAATGTACAGGAAGAGGGTGAAGCGAATGCTAAAAGAAGTCATTTGTCAGTCTCGCTAGTTCCTCCTGTAGCCTCCCATTTGTTCTCTTTTGCTTTGCTCGTGGCTCTGCAGCAGCAGCCAGTAGTGGGATTATGATGCTTCTCCTCTCTGCTCCTCCCCTCGGGAGCTCCGTTGTTGCTATGGTTGGCCCGCCCTGAAGAAGGGGGAGGGGCAGTGCGGAGGAGGCCTCCTGCTCACAACTCAAGGCAGAGCAAAGGGCACCTTGCTCTCAGATGACACCCTTTACTGTGATAAACCCTGGTATTGTTTCATAACCAGCCTGGAAAGCAGTGTAGATGTCACTATGCTTGTTAATGTGGATCCCAAATAAAATGAATCAATAACCAAGGAGCCACATATATGCATCTAAACTTGTGTTTAAAAAATGTACTCTATGTAAGAATGTTGCTCAGATAACCCTGATTATCTTTTCTAACATATTTTTAGAAATGCAGCTTAATCATCAGACAACATCTTCAGCTTCTGTGGCTAAAAAGCAAGTGCTTTGGTTGGTATCAGGAAAGAAGCATTTAATATAGCGGTTACAAATGAAACTAAATGAGTAAACAAGTATCTTATTACAGAGTTGCAATTGATTTTTATCATGAATCTAGGCATGAGCCTGATAATAAAATTATGTGGCATGATTGCCTTGATAGTGTGATCTTTACACACACACAAAAAGTATTTGATCTAACTGCTTTGATTTAAAACAGAAATTCAATAATTACTACTACTTTAACATACAGATATAGTCAGACATTTCTTTTTAGCTTGCCAGTTGTAGTTTTAAAAGAACTCAATTTAAAAGTTATTATTGGCAATGTTTTAGTTTTCACACAAAGACTGTTGGTATTTTTTACAACCTAAAATGTTTCAAAGTGTCCAAATGTGTATTTCTTATAAAAAAAAAAAAAAAAGGGTACAGTAGCCTCCTTTTAGACAGGTGGCCAGACGTGTGTTGCAAAAGCATGGCAGAGGGAGCAGTACTGCACTAGAAATACTGGTGACTCCAGCTCTTTCAGACTGTCAGATTTTCAAATATAGGAAAGATGGCCCCACTTTTTTTTATTTCATCCTCTGCCACTACAGCAATCACCAATTATGCATCTTATCCGTACTCTGACGATTTTAAAATATTATTTATTAAAGAATGTCTTAAACAACCCATCCATTAATTTTTTTCTATAAGAGCAAACATCCCTTTTAATCTGTCAAATACCACTTTAGGTTTTTAAAAGTAAATTTGAATCTAAAGAAGTCATGCACTTAACTATGCCTTTTGTTTATTTGCTGTGTGGACTTCACTTCTTAGTCTCCCTCCTACACAGATCATTTAAAAACAGCACACAGCCTACAGCTAACACACCACAGCATGTGAGAAAGCATTAAATATCTCCGAGCTCTAGTTCTGGGATAAGATTTGACTGTGTCTGTCTTCCAGAACCAAAGATCAATGCCTCTGATCAGATCGTCCTGCCCCTGGACGGACCTGTCAAACCGGTTACCCTACATTGCAACCTGACTGCTGCCCATACGCCCCACAAGGACAGTTTCTGGATGAAGAATGGACGCGAGATTCCAAACACACGGGGAGAAGAGAGAACCAGATCATTCAGGTGACAAAATCCTTTGAATACACATTCCACTGCTCATCCTAAACACCCATTTAATGCAGCACTTTCAGATAAAATAAAGCCATTGTGTGAGCAATAAAGGAGCTGAGGTAATCTCTGTCTCAGCGGGGTGTGAAGACATTCTTGGAGATCAAGACCTTGCATAGACTGAGGCATTACAGTATACTGATTAGTTCTCAGCTGGAGGTGACAGAGGTGCACACAGCTACATGCATGCTAACTCAGGTTTGTTTTTCTGCTTGGTTGACTGATGGTGAGGGATTTTTAAAAAGTGGAACACAGACCACAGAGCAGCAGATTTCCCCCGCTCTAAAAATAAGCAGACAGTGCACTAAAGGCTATGACAATAAAACTCACCATAAGCTCGTCTGTGCAATCACTTATGTTCAGGAAGCTACAGATCATAACTTTCTAAATGTTAGGTTTCTCTTATCTAAGTTAGCTTAGTAACTCAGTTCAAAAAGTTACCTCATATAACAGAAGCAGTTTTTAAAAAAACGAGTATTTATTGTTATTGTCTGCTGGGCATGTGTAAAGTCAGTAGTTTTTCCCAAGACTGTAGCAAAACTTAATTGAAAGAAAAATTATAATCTGTACTTGTGTAATACTCTGATTTTCTGAGAAGTTGAATTTGGGGTTTATTAGCTGTAAGACATAATCAAAAATGACTGAAACAAACACTTAAAATACTGTATGTCAATCTAAAAGCAAAGAATCAGTATATTTATTTTGAACTTATGTATGTTACTTTTATTAAACTATCTAAGTCTCACTGAGATTAAAAATCTCTTTTACAAGACATTCTAATTTTCAATTCAATAGGTGAAGTAAACTTTCCAGTGATATCTACATATCTCGTTTTCTTTGTGCAAACTAATCTTATAGAGTTTGTTTTGTGGCAACACAAAATTGTGTTATTTATATGCACAAGTGTAACACAAAATACAAATTTAGTCATTCAGTCTTGTTAAAATCAGTAAATAGAAATTCAAAAACAGAAGTAGTTTTCATTTAATTTTAAATTATCACAATACTAATTATTTATTAAGAGTTTGCAAATGACATATTGTATTTAATACCCACATCTCACTCCATCCATCCATCCATCCATCCATCCATCCATCCATCCATCCATCCATCCATCCATCCATCCATCCATCCATCCATCCATCCATCCATCCATCCATCCATCCAATAAAACTAAGTCTCCACTCTGTCATTTGCCTGAATAAATAGTTCCTGCTGTCACACAGTATAATCATTTAGCAGAGAGCCACTGTCAGCCCCCATAGACATACCACATACTCTGTCTAGCCACAAGATAAGACCAATTGGTCACTTCCTTGTCACACTACATCAGTGAAACTCTGAACATTACAGCTAAAATGCCTGTAGCACACTTTCCTGCAGAATACAGGGCTGCAGTTTTGTAATATCTGAATAAAAGGCCATGATTTTTTTTTTCACAGCTTTGTGAGTTCCTTGGGCGTTCACTGATTTAGTCAAAGCTCATTATGATTTGTAAATTCAAAGCTAGATGCCTTAATTTACTGGACTTTTTGCACTACAAAAAGTCCAGTAAATAAAAAAACAAACAAATGGTAAAAACAGTAAATAAAAAAAATGTATTTTCATTTGGTGGAAAAAAATTATTTGTTGGTGTTTTTTTGTTTTATTTCTTGTAGAATCTCTAAACCTCGAGCAGACGATTCAGGGGAATACATGTGCGTTTACACATTTGATAAAGCGCCAAATGCAAACGCAACAATTGAAGTGAAAGGTAAGTTTTCTCTGGAACAAGATAGCCAAAGTAAACATTTTATGGTTCAAACAAATGTCCAGTAATTACTGAAACATATGCATAATATGCAGCTTGTAGAGAGATTAAGGATGTTGAAGGAAAACTGTTCACCAAAAGCTGTGTCAAGAGAGTCATTGTTGTCAAAAATGCTTGAATCCGGGCAGTGCAGTGGTGACGACAGGGAGAATACCTGAGGCTGTTGTCACTCTTGGCTTTACTGAGACTACAATCTAGTGAAATGGACAGGGAGTGCACACACTCTCCAAAATATGCAAAGAACAAGGCTTACAAGGAGACTTTCATAAGAACTGTGGCCTATAAAAATGAAGTGTTATGGTTAAAAAGGACAGGAAATACAAATTGTTGTTGCCAATAACTTGCCCCATCTGGCCATTTGGATACTTCTGCATTCTGTATTTTAATAACCTGCGCTAGTTCAGCACATAACTTGCAATAAGGCGGTGCATAAAAGAAGGATTATTAAGTATTCCAAGACAAGCTGAAGATGAAGGAATATTACATTAGTTTCTTAGTAAAAAAAAAGAAAGTCAAGTAGGGTTTTATCAGTCCTCTCAATTATTGCAGGACGACTGTGAACTGTGAACGTGGTGTCATAGCTTCTCTTATGCAGAAATAACATCATTCATAGGTTATTGGGTGTACTTTGTGTGTAAGATTCTAAAAGATGAGTTCCTGTGAGAAAATAGGAGTGGAGTAAAGCAAATCATCTCCACCTATAAAATCTGCAGCAGACAATTCACAAGATACGACTGAAAGAATCCTGTTACATTTTGTTACACCTTGCCATAAATACTGTTAAGGCTTGTAAAAAAAAAAAAAAAAAAAGTCCAGCTCTTAAACTTAGTCATATTTTTCTCAAAAAGCAAACACAAATGTTGATGTAGTTTTATTGGGGTATGTGAGAAACCAACACCACTATTTGAACAACCAAGACAGAAACCACAAGAGTTAGCCTCTTTTAGAGATTTACTTGCATACCAGCAAGAAAAAAATGCAGTGATTTACACAGTTTGTAGGTCAGAGTCTCTTCTGACCTTCAAAGTGCTTACATACACTTGTGATGCCCACTGCTACATGTAAGATGGGTATTTCTTGCAGCCCTGCAAAAAGCGCCTGGAAACACCACTTCCTCTTTTCACAGACTTTGTCTCAAAACAGAGAAACAGGAGTTTCAACTGTCTACAACCGTCAATGTGTCATGTTATTCTCAAACCAGACTGTCTGTTAAATATAAGGTCAAATGTCAACATTGAGTAAATGATTAATCAAACCAATGTAATTGATTCTTAGTAAATAGCATGAAATGATGATAATGAACAAACATTTTACCAACACATAGCAGTGCATAACTGTGAAGTGGAAGAAAAATGGAACATGTTTTTTACTTTTCTTTTTTAAAATGAAAATATTTATATCCAATTTTGCAGAATCAAACTTAATTTCATTTACAGCATTTAGTCTTTTGCGTTATGTCCCATAAAACATCTAAGCACCAAACATTTATCCATTCTTCATTGGTAACCATGGAGTAAAAAATTTTATTTAGAAATTTTATTTAGATGTGTCAAGATACAGGGGACCAGAGCAAATACAAAACATTGAAAATTATTTATGATTATCCTTCCAATTACCACTTATGCACAATTTTGTGTTGCTTCAGCACAAAAAATCCAAATAAAATACAGACGCTTGGGGTAGTAACGGGACAAAATGTGAAAAATTCATGGGGTGTGAACAATTTTTAAAAAATTCCCTTAGGCCTTTTTTAAAATGTTAAATGTCAACTTCAAATATTTAGAACTTGAATCGGAGAACTTAACCTGTTCACTCAAGTGAACAACAAGGAGTATTGCAAGTTCTTTAAAGTAATGTTTTCATTCAAGGTAGCACTGAAGCCATCAACCTGAATAAGGAGTCCTCTGTGAGGAAGGGCAGGTCAAACCCTCTTCAAGAGAAGATTGCCTGTGTAGTGCATAAGCCAATTTGCAGCAGCATGGCTGTAGTGCATACTGAGCCAGGCCCGCCTCTTTGTAGCGAAGCCTGATTGCGTAACACAGATGACGGCTGTGCGTGTTGCTTTCACTGGATTGTCAGATGACAGCACTAGTCACCATTCAAACTGTTATTTCTGCAGTGGTTTGGCCGCTGAGGCTCACTATCTGCCCCCAGTGGGAAGATTTAGTATCTGAAACTGTCAATGAAGGACTTTTTGGTGACATTGATGGAAAAAAGATAAGAGAGACTATAATAACAGCCTTTTGATGTCATAAGCGTTACAAGCGCTGGATCTAAAAAAAAAAAAAAAAAAAAAAAAAGACATTTTTTTCTGTCCGCAAACTCTTGTAATTTTCTAGAGGTGGTTGAGATCCACTGTGACCCAGGTAAGCAAGCCCACTGTTAAGCAAGCCAGCTTTCCACAGCGCTCCTGGCAGCAGTTCACTGAGATCCCTCGCCTACAGTGTCCTTGGCACACTCATCCTTGCAGGACTCGGCTCAGAGGCAACAGATGGAGGGTTCTGTGATGTTGTAGGATTAAGGCTCAGAATACAGGCCCAGCCATCTCTGTGGCACGAGTGGACTTTATTGTCTGTGATATGAAGCTTACTATTCATACATATTTGGTCCTATTATGCATATCAAGTTTTATGTAAGGCAAAGCACCTTTCTCAGTCAGTTTTATTTCAAGAAAATAATAAAGCGTCACAACAAATCTTTTCATGAATCAAAATACCAAATGTGAGAACTGATATGATTAAGCGCTTTAAAAAATATATATCATGTCTGTTCTTTCATCTTCTCAGGAAAAATGTTTTCTGACAGGTTTGACCTTGTTCCCTTTCACTCATCCCTCTCACTTTCATCCCACTTTACCACAATGTGGCTCACGGAAATTACTAATCAAGAATCAGGAGTGTGAAATGGAGGTTTCTGCCTGTTTCAGCACCACTCAAAGGGCTGCCTGTGCTCTGTCAGTCACAGAGATGTCACAGTAAGGATAACACATAAGTAAGCTTGGCCACTCCCCTGCTCTGGGCGCACGTGTGCACCATAATTAGAGTGAACTGATGTCACTGAAGAGCACAGAGCCCTCCTGCCCTCCACACACTGCTGAAAATTTCTCACACTCAGTTGCTGTGATGTCAAAGACTAGAGAAAAACGGCTAACTTGGTGCTAAAAGGTGTCTCACCTTGGGGACAGAGTATTTTACTAATCGGTTATCATTGCTTTTCTTTGCCTTGTGATATATTTTCATAATCAGCATTCATTACAGAGAGCTAGCTTTGATCATTATTTTGATGTTAAAATTCTCATTTTAGGACTTTACTGTCAAATTACTGTGAATGGGAACATCTGGAGGCTTTCATATTATACTGATGCAACCCTGCCCCCATCCTTGACCTCGATACGAATGGTATTGAAATGCTTTTGTCCCATGTAGCAACAGACCCTGCATTTAGCTGGAGGATGTATAGTACAGTTCATAAAATAATTTGAGTTTATAGGGAAAGTAAATATCTTTGCATGTAATTTACCAGTTTATGTCACTTGGACCCATGAAATATAACAAAATAATTAAATTCAGTGCTTATCAAAATTATTCATACCCCTACACACACCTACAGTCTTGATTGGGATTTTGGAAGACCAATACACAACATGCTTTGTAGGTTAGAATTGAAATCACACTGTTGCTGCATTTTTTCAGATAAATCTACAAAAATCTAAAAAAAAAAAAAAAAAAGTGGAACACCTATGTGTTAGTTTTTTTTATAACATTCTCCCTCCTGAGGTGGGCATCTATGTTCTTCTGTGGTTTAATACTCTCCTTGCGGTTGTGACACAACAGTATGTGAAAATGTTCTGGGCTGTAAATACTTTTGCAAGTGTTATACATGTTTAGAAAAGAAATTCATGAAAAAATCAACACAGAGTCACTTTGCAAAGCTGCTGGAGCAGCAGTCCAAGGAGATACAGAACCTGAAAAGAACTGAATGCATCTGCTGCTCCGTCTGCCTCTGCAGTCTGAAAGCTGAGTACAGAGACGGCCATGTTGTGTTGAAACACATGATACCACATTCCCAGTCATGATGGCTCTTTTGTCGGAGCCCCCTTTCTCTACATCCTCAAGAGCCACACATTCCCCAGGAAGAAAGGATGTGCTGTAAACTTCTTCTTCCACTCTTGGTTTTGGCCTGTGACCTGTTGTCTTTTGTTGAGATTTTGAAAGCTTAATTAGTGCTCCTTCTTGTAAACAACTCACTAGCTTTCTGCTGGTGACTCACTATAACAGATGTGAAAAATTAATAGCTACACCTGCAAACGCCGCTTAGCCTGTGCTGCATCCACATTATAGTTAATGGAAACATCTATAGAGAAAAAAGCTCAGTAGATACAGAAAAACAGTCTGGGTTAGAAGCCCTTTTGAATCATACAGACACAAATAACTCCCTTAAAACTAAAACAGATAATCATTCTCTTCATATTTATGTCCTTTGGTAGGAATGTAAATCTTTCTATGAATGGTTTTTCTTCCTCTAGATGAGTTGTTAATGATCTGTTTTGCAACCCTAGCAAAACCCTACATCACGGGGCACAAGCGAAGTGAAAATAAAAACGAGGGGGAAAATGCAATGATGTACTGCAAGTCTGTCGGCTACCCGCACCCAACTTGGACGTGGCGAAAGGTGGACGGAACATCTTACAAGGTTTATATCAAATTATAAAAAGCTAAAAATATGCGCAGATGCTGTAGCTCAAAGAATTTAACATTGTTTAACTATTATTTACTTTGAGAAATGGTCACTGTTTTTCAGGATATTGACAACTCCACAGGACGCTTCTTCATCACAAACAGAGACAACTACACAGAGATCAACATACTGAACCTAGATATAACCACGGATCCTGGAATATATGAATGCAACGCAACCAATGTTATTGGGAACACTGCGGAGACCACGATACTTCGAGTGCGCAGCCATCTTGCGCCGCTTTGGCCTTTTCTGGGAGTGCTCGCAGAAATTATCATCCTCGTAGTCATCATCGTTGTGTATGAGAAACGCAAGAGGCCAGATGACATTATTGATGGTAAGAAAATCTTCTGTTGGAAAGCAACTATGAGTAATAATCTGAAGGGAGATTAAACTATAACATGTGAAAACAAACTTTATGAGAAAATTTATGCTTTTTGGCAGTAAATCTGTAGATGTTTTCTCAGCAGATTAGGAATAGCATGATGGTGAAGAAACCATCATGCTTTATGCAGCAAACTTTGAACCCCAAAGTTGATTCTGTTGTTTGAGGAGACCTTTATATATTCACACTTGGAAATTAGACAAAGCTCGGTCTGGAAGGAGTTGGCTAGTCATACAAGCTAGCAGCAGTTACGAGACGTACAGAATATTGCCAGAATATCAATTTTTTAACTTAATTGGTTACTATTCTTTTCCCCTTTCCCCTTCCTTCCATATGGAACCATATTCTAAATGGGTGGTAAGTGAGAGATCCTGCATGGCTATGAAGATCTGTTGTCAGTTTGTATGTTTTTAAACCAGCCTACAACCCATTTACAATCCTTTTTATCTTGGATGATATATTGCTTTGATTTGAAACATTTTTACTTCCATGAAAATGAACCGATGATATTCTGATCCATTTCCTTAATGTAGATGTAATATAAGATATAAATATTTTGATAATCTATGTTTTTATTCAAAAAATAGCCATGTATTTTTTATTATGCAATATGCAATCAAAATTTCAGATGAATAAAAAAAACATATAAGGTATACAAGGTATTTCCCAGATTTTAAATGTGAAAACGCTTCTAAGTGGAATGTGTACACCAAGCCAAAGAAAAATAATAATAATAATAATAATAATAGAACAGAACCTTTCAGACAAGTATACAGGACTGATATCCATTCCTATCAGAGGCTACAAGAAAATGAACAAGAAAACAGTAAAATGAAAATGCAGAATAAGTTTTTAAAGGATTTACCACTGTGACGTAAGTAAGAGTAAAGTACACTTTCATTTCTGAAATATTTCTAATGCACTCTCTATAGTTTGGACTTAGATCAGTTTTCAAGTAGTACAATGAAAAACATATCCATTCCCTAGTTTTACAGCAAATGCATCTGTTTAGGACATAATAATATTGAACTATATTTTGGGGACTGCTGGGTTTTTTCTCAGCAGTGTTCCCTCTATCTGTTATCAGATACCTAGGTCTCTGTTTTTCTTACTGAAGCTGCAAGCCAACCCGATCTGCAGCAAACTCACTTCGTCTTGCTGACTCAGCACAAAAACTTTTTCAAGAAGATGCAGAAAGCCACAAAAATCCATTTTTTAAACAAACTGTAGCTGCAGCCCATTGTGGAGAGTTCCTAAAACAGCTTTATCAGCATGACTTCCTCTCCTGCACCACCTCTCTCTGCCTGGTCCCTGCTCAACCAGTGGCAGGGGCCCACTCAGCCAAACACACACAGGATGATGGAAACAAGACAAAACAATGCATTGATCTCTAAATATTGTTAAAGTTTAAGTTTAGGCCACTTTTAGATTATACAGGTCTTAAATGGTGAATAGAGTTTTTTCTTATGTAAAACCACTCTTGTGTTTATTTTTGTCTTTTATTAAAATTTATTTGAAGATACAAAACATTCACGGGTGAGAAAGAGCAAAAAGTCTGCAAGAGGAAAATATATATACTTATATGTATATGCAAGGGGTTAGCCTGCATAAGCTCTGTGCACAGTTTTTGGTCAACCAAAAAATTGAAGCGATTAAGGTAGATTATATTTGCCATGTTTATGTCATTCAAATCAGGATGAATCCCAGCTCACAGCCTTTCTCAAATCTCCTTTTAGCATCCACTGTTCCCAGAGGTTTTGGCCCCTGTCTGCGTGCGTTATAATTTCGAGTCTCTTGATGGCTTAGCTGCATTGGAACACTTTTTAACTCCACAGCCAAAGGCTTTGATGCAAAAGGCTGACATCTCTGTACCTGCTGCTAAAATGACTATTTTTGCTGTGTGATGAACTTATTAAACTGCAAACGTTATATAAAGAGAGACACCAAAATGTTTTATTTGTAAAAGTGAAATCACAATTGATGTTTCACAGATCTTTTGTTAAACCACTAAAATCACACAGCAAAAAGCTGTTAGTGTGCTTGCAAAGGCATAACAGTAAATTTGTGTTGTATGCATATGAAGTGTGATAAAACTGCATAAGCCGACAGATTTTCCTCCTCTTGACAGAACCATTTTTTTTCTTTTTTTGGTCTAACATTATAACTGCCATAATCTGCTCCATTTTAATGCCATGGAATGCTGCTAATGCTGCTTATCCCTGACTAATAACTGCATGGAAAATATCTTACTGTGACTGGTTACTTCCTGTACCTGCTGACACATTTCATTTGTTTGCAAAACACCAACAACCCTACATACCCCAAGGCTGAGGGGTGTGAAACCATTCTTTTTCTACCACCAGCAACTTTCAGCACCAGCTTTGTTTGTTTTTCTGCAACACTGTAACAATGGCACCTATGCTACTTCCCTATTACCACAAAGACTAATATTTAATGTCTGTTACACTATATTATTGCTTTATAGTATGCAAAGTAATTGCAAACTAGCAACATCTATCATGCCTCATCCAAGTCTATTTAAAACTGCTAACTGTAATTAAAAGATGGCTTTAAATGAGCCATCTGTAGCACTCCTACACAGCCTTTATTTGAAATAAACAAGAAACCCATGAGAGTTATGTAAGGTTAAGTTTATAATGTTTGGCTTAAAAACTGATTTTATAGACATTTATGAATTTGTTTACAGTATTTGCTTCAGTAGCAAATACTATAGACTCACCTTTGTAAGAATGTAATGCACAAAACCACCAAAATCACTGCTCTGGATTTACCAAACTTCTGAAAATGGACAAACCTCAAAACACTCCGTCTGAAAAAAAACCAAACAAAACAAAACAAATATGGATCAAAATCAGCAGTAAAAGTGTATTCTGCTTCTGTTGTATTCCTTTCTATCATTTGACCTCTATTTGTGTTTTTGTCTTGTTTTTTCCCATGTCAAAGACGATGAGCCAGTCGGAGCAGCGTAAGTAAATAAATACTTGTAATACTGTGCATTAGGCATCGTTTAAAAGGAGTGGGCAATGTATGATCTGTGATTTATTACTGCTACGTCACTGTAATCTAACTGCTTTTATCCTAGGAAAACAAACTCAACAAACAACCACAAGGACAAAAACATACGCCAGAGGAATACAAAATAAGCAATTTACTCAAGTAAGACTGTGTTGTAAGGGATGGTGGGGAGGGGGAATAAATGCAGAACTTACTGAGAGGATAACCCATATTCAAGTCTTCTCTCTACTTTCTCTTCACAGATGAGATGGATAAACTGCATTTTTTTTGACTACATGAAAGTATCAGAGGTTGACAAAACTCCAGGCAGTGTGGAATAACCCATATCCTGTCTCATTCTATGAGAAACAATATCAGCACAACACTGGCAACAATAAGAACTTACTGTAATGGCTGTCTTAAGCATGCCTTATCCAGTCTTAGATGGCAATTTCAGGATGATGAATAATGACTAACACGCCACAAAGGTGTACACATTTCCAATGTGCTGTTGATGTCTCCTTTATTAATTTTAACATATCCTCAACTGAGGTGATTCCTTTTGTATTACATATCATGTACAATGCATGCAAGATAATAACGCAATAGGATACTCAGAATAGACATTTTCTGTTGTTATCCCTCGTGTGGCTTTTCTGCATCCAATCTACCTGTTTTTTATGGAGTCATCATATATATATATATATATATATATATATATATATATATATATATATATATATATATATATATATATATATATATATACTTTTTATCAACAATTTGTACAGCATATCATTGTCATTAAAATATTTAATTTGTGAGAAGAAAATCTACTTTTAACAGAACTTTTATTGTGAAGCAAGGGCTTCATTAACAGGCAGTATTTAAATTTAATTGAGAGTGCTTACAGAAAATGACTACTGTGTGTTTAACTATCTTAACGAAAAGGATATCTGTATTATTTCTATTTTCTTTCCAGAGTAACTTAGGTGTCTTGTATATGTTGAAGTATGAGTGTTCAAATGATAGGAAATATGTAAAAAAAAAATATTTTTTTTATAATTCTCAATTTCAATTCATTGATTTTTACTTTCTATTTTTCTCTCTTTAACTGTATAGCATGGCTATAATCCTATGCAATATGTATTCTTAAATAGGTATATGGAGGGCAGTTTGTTTTACTCAGTGAAGCTTTAATATTGTGGGATCACTTGAAAGCTGGCATAGATTCACTGCTGTAGCTGCATGACTCCTCTTTCAATACAATGTATCCATGTGTGTTGCGGTGGGAAAGGACCTGGATTCGGGATGTGAACTGAGGGACCAGAGCATATAGCCACGATCAAACATATGAGTGAGACCAACATTTTTTTTTCTGAATAAAAACAATGTCAAAAACCATGCCATGTTTCTTTTTTTTCCCCAAGATCTCAAATATTCAAGTAAATCGAGAGCATCATCTGTGTTATATAACAATTACTGTGAGATAAGATTTTAGATTCACTGACGGCCAACTAAGCTGAACACTGCCTACACAAAGTTTACAACATAACATAATGGCACTGACTTGAACTTTCTGCCTTCAGCGAGCAGTGAGATTTTTCTTCACTCTTCTTGCAGTTTCTCAAGCTCCTCCTGTACCTTCTCTACAAACGCAGGGAAGCTGGGATCCAGGAGGCAGACCCGCAGGATGGGTTCCAAGTCACCTGATGCCAAAGAACAGGGACTGTATATGTTAGGGAGAGCCAGTGCAGTCTCTCCCAGGAAGTGCTGTGGGATGCAAGGAGAAAAACTGCAGTCAATCTAATGGTTAGAATCTCACTGAAAGACATGCAGCTATATGTAAAAGACTTTTGAATATTTCCACAAAGTTAATTTATTTCAGTGAAAACTCATATATAGATTCATTATACAAGTGATTATTGAAGGCACAATAACAATAGTTGTTATGCCCTACAGAGCAATAGGAAAGACTTCTGACTTGACAGCTGTCCAGCAGCAGACAGTTGCTGACACATTTCACAATGACGGTAAGCCACAAAATGTCAGTGCTAGAGACATAGGTTGTTCATAGAGTGCTGTATCTAAGAAAATTAATGGAGAGATGCTTTGCCGGTAGTAACCTTCATTCACAGTATTCAGACAAGAAAGAAAGAAGGATTCCACAGTCGGGAATTGAATCTCAAATGACCCAACACCTCACTCCACCATAATTAATTTGTTGTAAGCCATAATCATCAAAAATAACAGAAACAAAAACCTGCATAATATATTTCTGTGTATAATGACTCTGTTCATGAGTTTCACTCTGTCAGTTTAATTACTGAAACATAATTAATGTATCAATCTAATTTATTGATCCATGCATGTATTTCTGGAAGTGTTGATGAGAGCTGAGAGCCTTATAGGAAGGATATGATTACAAGACTACAGATTTAAAAGGCTATTTATAGCAAATGTAGCACCAGTTAATTTTAGATGATTTGCAGATTAATGTGTCAGAGTTTCAACATTTAATACCTCGGTAAGACGCTTGATGGACACAGAGCCGTGGACAGCTTCAGGCTCAGGCTGCCCAGTCTTTCTCTGACATGCCTGCTGCCAGAAGATGACAGAGAAAGTGAGGAAGGAAAAAAAAAAGATTTGACAGATGCGGCGTGACACCACAGAGTAGGGAGACCAATCAATGACCTCATTACTAATTGAAAATTTTCCACCTCTCAAAGTCCTTTCATCTTCTGTGCGAACTTCTGCATTGCATATGTCTCCTAAAGGTCAACTTGAGCACCATGGCGGACTCCATTTCTTTCCTAATCCTTCATGTTTAATGACTTAAAGCACAGAAGTGCTGCGTGTTTTACTTTGAAGCCAAATTGTAGTTAGCAAATTTTTGATGCTACTCAAAAGTGTATTCAAGAACATAACTATTTCATTCTTACAGTTATCTCTGAATTTTTAATATGGGGTGATTTATATTTTATAATCTAATATTAGACTGGCATACTAATTTTTGAGTAATTTTTAGTCAGTCTAATCCTATTATTATTAAATTTTCCTATCTAAATTTGTGTTTTCATGGTAAGCCTTTACTTAATCCCATACAAAATCTGGAATTACTTAATGATTCTTGCAGATTTAAATGGCCTATCAGCCCCACAAAAAAGACAATATAGTAAATAGCACCACCTAGCGAGGACTTACTGCTACTGTACTGTTGATGTCAAAATCCTTTCAAACACTGTGGTGAGCTTCTTCAATTATGGCTTACAAAAAGCCTATTTCACAACCAAAACAAATCGGATTAATCTATTACTATAATCTAAGTAGTGTGAATATTTTATCCATGTTCTAAACTCTAACCCAAAACTTAACACGAGTGTATTTCGCTTAGTTTTGGGACGTGTATGGCTTAACAGACTAACAGTTTGAAAAACAGTCTGGTTAGTGTTGAAAAAAATACATTGTGTTTGCTGAGAGGACATCTTAGCAACCTGTGCAGCTGGTGGGACCACAGTGGGGGGCTGATTTGGATGTGTCGCAGCAACTTCCAGAGAGGTGACAGGAACGTATGCAGACAACTTTTCCACAGCCCTTGAACACTGATTTACGGCCTCTGCTGTGCTGCTGCCATCAAACTGCATCCTTATCATGCGGCTCTCCCCCTGCACACGTCCAAAAGATTTGCACACCGTCTGTCTCTGTCAACCAGTCATGCCAATGAAAACATCTGAGGTTTGTATGTTTTGTTTCACTAATCAGTAAAATTAATTCATAAATAACAATTCAAAGCTTGTGTATTGTATAGTAATATCAATAATATCTTTTTGATTTTGTAATAATTAGTCAATGCATTGTTTAAGGTTTGGAATGGATCGCACTAAATGAAAACATTAATAGTCTGCTGCTTACCTTCACAGTAAATCGGATCATCAGGTTATCAGATTTGTGCTGCACTTTAAGAGAGTTGGAGCCATCATGCAAAGGGATTGTGGCCTGAAAAATGAAAAGAAATGAAACATCTTTACTAACCTGGAAAAAAAGTTGATTTGTACTATCAAATTAATGTATATGTTTTAAATAAGAACCCAAGAGCAAAAGAGACAATGGCTAAAATTAAATGTTTCCCAAAACTGTCTGCAGGGGTCTCTGTTTACTCAGTAACTTCAAAACTTCATATTTTGATCTAGTCATTTATCTCCAGGAGTTCAGCAAGAAAAACAATAGCTTTACAGTCTGTCTGCTAAATGTGCTTTGCCGTGGTTAGTTTTAAAGTAGAAGCAGTTAGTTAATTTATTTCCTAAACAACTGCACTGCACTGGACCCAGAGTGTTGCACTTCACTAATGATTTAACAGAAAACACATTTTAAAAACTGCCAAAGGGAACATAATGTTCAACATTTTGGGAACCTTTTGCCTGAATGGTTCCTTCACATTTAACCTAATAACCACAATTCTACACAACTAGTCAATCAGACTTCGATGACATTTGATCACTAAGCAATATTCACATTTAAAACTGAATATTCAAATCTCTTATGACTAACTGTCATTTCAAAAGCCAATATGATGTGGATCCTTTGAGATCTTCTTTGGGATTTTTAAGGCTTAACGTTTCTGAATGAAAACTTCCTTCACAAACTGCAGGAGTCTGTAATAGAGCAGTCAGTGAATGCTCCTTAGTGAATGTTCTCTACTGTCTGACCTGAATAAATGTCTGACTTGTCAACCTAGCACAGCAAGATAGCCATGTCTCCTCACAGAACATTATTAATCAGAGACAGAGAGCTACCTGAAACTGCAGTCTGCAGGTCAGAGGAAACCTTTTATTTTGTCCTGGGCAACAAAAATGGTTTGTTGCCCAGAACAAACCACACATCTTTCCACTTTTACAAAAACAATGGAAAGATGTGTATATAGAAAATTGCATGGTTATCATAGATTATTTTTTTCTTTTTTGCTTCTTATCAGTTTTTATTCAGCTTTAATGTGGCATGGACTTCTAAAGCTGCAAAGACAATAAGTGTGAAATCGTAAAACATTATTAAGGTTTATAACTTATGTGTATTTGTGACAAAAACTATGATTTTTTTTTTTCTGTAACATTCTTGAACCCAAGAATATTTGGCTTGGCTCCTCCGAAACAATGCAGTCAAATCCCATCAGATTTGATCAGAAATGTCAGACTCTTCAGTAGAATATTTTATTTGGCCTTCATCAGACCCTCTGATCTGAAAACAGATTAATATTTATGTCCAGTGCCATGGAACGGGAGGAGCAAAATTTTGCACTTTGTTTTCAGGCTTTATTTAAAAAGATGAAGTCAGACTTTGTCATTCACAAGCTGCCGCCTTAATTCCCTACAGCTTTGGGCTAGTGTGGTGCAAATGTGCAATGCAATGTCTGGAGTTTCAACTGTTTCAAGCTTGGATCACAACTATAATGTTAGACTAAAACGCTAAGGGCATGGGATTTCCCTGAAAAGAGACATTTTCAGTTTACATACTAATGCATGTTTCAAAATGTATTCCTTAATATCAATAACCAACTCAGAATTTAAACTGTTGCAGTTTTTCTTTATTGCTGTCATGCAGTTGTCAACTCAAACTCTACATTTTCAAAACAGTTGACATTCAGGCAAAAACAGTGACACTGATAGTCAAAGTGAAACATTTTACTTGCTAAGGGTTCTAGCCATGCCAAAACATTTAAAATATGAAAAAAAAATATTGAAGCAATATTTCCTTCAAGCAGCACAAGGTGCAACCAAGTGTATGAGCTCTTCCAATCAGTTATCACATAACAAACAACATAATACAGCACTTGCTTAGCCCATTAAACTGCTTTCAAATCAGTACAATTTGTCATTGTTCTACTACATAGACTGTGTTAGACTTTCCAGCTTCTTGCGAAGTATTTTATCCAGACTCAGAAATGCTTTGATAGTAATTTAATTGTTTTCCTTACTGAAATATTATTAATTATTACAAAAATACTTTTAAATGTAAACCAAAATAAATTTAGTAAGCTTTGATAATCAAGATGGTAAAATTTAAGGAGATTGATTTAGGGTCACTCTGATGATAGGAAAAGACAAGAGTACTCATAATGCACCATAATTGCAATTGTAATCATCATTGGAATATTCAACCACATCGCAATAGCATCTTACCAAGTTTTCTTGCCCTTGAAGCACCAGCAAATATCCAGATTCCAACAAAGTCATGACAATTTTAGGTTCATTGGCCTTTGCCTCTAAAACCTGCAAAATAAAAACAGGAAAATAAATTGAGTGTCTGCATTTTCTTTCACTCTACAGCTGCTCAATGTTTCATTTTACAAAGAGCTTTCGTCCACTTGACCATGGAGTCTCCCACATGTCTGGACTTTCCAGACAGAGTTGTCTTTATATGACAATTCTTTGAGACACACTCACTGAACTCAGGTGATTTCCATTCCATTCAATGTGAGACTACAAACACCAATTGGATGGACTTCTATTGTAATAGGTCAATCACTTTAAAGGGAATGAATGAATGATCCAGCCACTTATTTTATGTAGAATATTTTTATTTATTATTTTATTCAACATGCCTTTTCTACAGCAGAGTCTTGTATGGTGAGTGGTCATTCAGCCTGTGGAGGTTGATTTAATAACTATTTGTTTTCTTTGAAAAAATAAGTAACCTGCTAATTGCTAATCTTTCTAAAGCTTTCTACAAGTAGCCCTTGACCAGCTCTTCATATAATTATTTTCCATCCTCTGTCTGAAATCTTGCAGGGATCAACTAGTTGTGTCTGATTTGACACAACTAGTCTCAAATCATGTTCTTTCCACTTCTTGATAATAGCATCAACAATAATCAGTAAGTTTTGCAAAAATAAGGTTGCAGAAGTCTTGAGAAAAGCTTGTTAGGTTTGCCCATCATGCAACTTTCCTTGTAGGCCTGTGTAATTATATCGATTTTGCGATATATATATCGATATTTTCTTTCCTAGAAAAAAATTGATATTCATCTGCAAGTATCGTAACATCCAACTGTCACCTTGCTCACTCACTGCTTGCTTCGCCGGGAGAGTGATTAGGTCATCAATGATTCCTTGAGATGTTAAGTGTCAAGGTTAAAAAGGTATCAAACTATTCAGAGCAGGGTACTTGGTCCACTTTATTTACTTTACAAATGCATGTTAGCTACAGTGTGTACTGTTTCAATTAAAAGAAACATGTTTTCTCACCACTTCTTTGATTCATTTTGTCCAGCTGTCGACTTTAAGTCTGTGTCCATGTCCAAACAGAGCCAGGTATTGTGTAGTTGGTGCTTTTAATCAGTTTTCAGTTAAATTAATTCAATCCAACACTATAACAGTCACAAAATGTCACCAAAATCACTCTGTCCCTCTAAAATATTTCAGAAAATCGCAAAATGTATTGAATTGTATCGTTTGTTGAATATCGCAATATATATTGTATCGTGAGCAGAATATTATGTATCGTATCATGAGATTATTGTATCACTACAGCATTATTTCTTTGTGTAACATCTTGATAATGAGACAATTTTTAAAAAGCCACAATTTGGGATGATATTATTCTGTATTAGTTTGCAAGATTGCTTTGTAATTACTGATGAACTTCAGCTGGTATTACAACTTTCCAAGCCTTTTTACACCTCCCTTTCATAATGAGTTCAGTATTTTGTCCTGTGTAAATTATGTCCTCTTTGCTTGTATGGACTGGATGGGTTGATGTCAACACCAGGTGAAAATTGGACCTTTAGAAATATTACATCAGAATATTGGTGATATGTCCAAACTTATTTTACATAATTAACAAAAACAATAAGAAATGTACATGTTGTTCAACAGCTTATATATATATATATATATATATATATATATATATATATATATATATATATATATATATATATATATATGGTTTTCCAGAACATTCTAGCTTCTTTAAAATTCAAAATCTAAAAATCTAAAATGTAATTACAAATATTTATATACAATTATAAAATAAAAACACAATTCAGGCTTGACACCTAATGCTTGCAAATGCTTGTAGCTGTTAGAATAATAACGTTATGCTAAGTCCTCTTAAAAACAAAGCTTGTCCCGTTCTAGCACCCGGTAGCTAGCATAAAGCTATCGTGTTTAAATAAAAAAAATATTAGGTTACCTTCCAAGGCTTTCGTCCAGTTTGTGGCACAAAATGCCCAAAGCGTCTCAATATCCATATGTGACTCGCTGCCATTTCAAAAAGACTTCAGAGTCCCGTTTGTTGTCGCAAGTAGAAAGTTGTCTCCTCTTGTCGTCTCACATGACCTTAACTGAGCATGCGTGGGAGGAGAAGCAGTAAGGAAAAACATTTTATAACATTCTTTTGCAGTTAAATCACAGAGAAATGAAATAACACACACTTGTGTAAATAATTCTAAAATCTTATTTTCAATTGAAAATAAATAGCTTATGTCGTTTTTTCCCCTGTAAAATCAAACTACGACTGTTTAATTTTGATTGCAACTCTCATCTCACGTCACTCTTCTGCAAAGGATCTTTTTACAGGCCATCTCTGGTGTAATTAATTTTATTTTAAATACTTTTGGAGCTGTTTCTTGAAATTTCATGTTTATCCTGTATTGAAATGAGAAACTGATTTATAAATTCATCATTTTGGTCATGTACCTTGTATTTCTTTTAAATTTATAAATAAATAAATAAATAAATAAATAAATAAATAAATACATGTCTATATGTCACTTTATTAGACATATAGACATATGTCATTTACATTTCAAATACATTTCAATCTTTGCGCTTATCTTAAAATGTATTTCAAGAAAAACAAAAATCGCTGTGGGGGGCAGGGTGCCGGAGGTTGATTGAGGGCTGGGGTCCGGATTCCCCAAATCTTGGAAAAGTATCTTTTATAATGTTCCTTTTTTTAAGTCATGAAAGGAAAATTTGTACTTAATCAATATTATGATGAGGTAAAAGATAAGACGAAATAAACCCGCCATTCATCTCAGAAAAACATAACGTTGAATTTTTAGGTCCCCCCGCCATTATTAGAACAATGGTTTAGCCCAATGTGTAGACGGAGCAACAACAGCGCTGCGGAACAACACAGGCTCCGTCAGATCCGTTTGAAGTGAGTAGCTGGGTGTGGCTCTGCAGCACAAACAAAATCCCTCCAGTAAGTAAAAACTTCAAGCAAAAGACATGTAACAGTTTCTTTTTTTTTCACTGCTAAATAGGAATAAACAAATTAACATTAAAAATCAGCCCTTCATTACTTTGCCTGGAAATCAAAACCAGAAAAACTGGCTATATTGCTTTTATAGTCTTAAGCATTTCTTTCTTTCTTCCTCTTTCTTATAGCAAATATTTAAATCATATTTCTCAAACTGTTTCGTTAAGATGAGTTTGAAACGGGAGGGAGGAGCCATTGAGAGTGTGGAGTCAAAAGCAGAGTTAGAGCAGAGCAGATATATATAAATTAATTAATTTAAAAAAATAAAAGTATGCATTTATTTCTTACCATTTTCAACACATAGAGCCTTTAAAAAGTACAAAATAAAATCTGAATATTTTTCTATAAGAACCCTGGTGCTTTGAATGTTAAGTTTAAGTTATGATATTTCAAAGATATTAATTTACCTGCATCAGGCAGGACATGGCAAAACTAAACAATGCTTTAAAATAAAGCAACTTAACAAGTTCTAATTTAAATATCACATAGCTTGTTTTAAGAACCACTACAATAAATGAGTAATTTTATTAAATGCAGTCACTCATTAAAACTTTTTATTTAAAGCCTTAAGTTTTTGTAAAGGTTTGTTTTTTGAGAAAAACACACATTTGGTTTCCATTGCCATTTAGTCATTTCAGTCCTGCAGCTTTAACACACTAAAAAAATTTCAAACCTCATTTTATGTTACATTTCACTGCAACTATGACAACTCCGCACTGTTTAAACTTTACCTTTAATAACATGAAGTTACCTAATTTTTAAAGTGCAATCAGTAATACTTTTATAACAAATTTATATCAGTAATGATTTCTTGGTTAATGTCAAGTTGTCATAACAAAGACATTTTGAATAATGTCAACTTTGTATTAAACGTGTCATAATTTACCGAATGACGCTTTATGACAACAGTCATAAATATTCATGAAGGCTTATTCATGTTCATGACAGGTGTTTATGACAGTGTCATGTCAGTCTTATTCAACCCCCTTCAAATAAAGTGTTACCAAATATTCATAGTGGACCACATACGTTCTCTGCTATGAAGCCGATGGTGTCTGCATCGTGCTGCAGGGTAGCTTTTTTCATTGGGGAGAAGAAACTTTGTCAGAACCAATGGAAAGACACAGCTGTATAAAGGCAAACCTGAAGGAAAATGTGTTTGAGACTAGAAACAGCATGATACTGGAGCAGTATCAAAAGGTTCATCTTCAGAAAATGACTAAACATACAACTACAGCTAGAATGGCTTAGTTCAAAGCATATTTATTGTTGGAATAGGTTAGACAAAACTATATCCTTATCTAAGGTGAATAAGTTTTAATTATTTGCAAAGAAAAATTAAGGCAAGAATATCAGAGTGTACATGTATACAGCTGGTAAAGCCAAACCACAAAAGATTTCCAGCTGTAATTACAGTAAAAACTGATTATATAAACAACTAACTCAGGGGACAGAATGCATTTGCATAGTACACTTCTCAGTGTTTCATTCATAAAAATGAAAACACACTGCTGTTCAAGGATAGTCTCAGATGGTGTTCAGTGGTGGACATAAATAATCTCTTAATTAGTATTAGGCTTCTACTGAGTTTATTTGTTTAGTGCTGCTGTGAAAATGTTTATTTTACAATAAAATCTCTATATGAGTTTAGACTGAAATGAATGACCAATAGCATTGAGACACATATTCAGTGCTGAATATTTTTAGATTTGAGGTGGTCACAAGTCTAACTAAACATCTAAAGGATGATCTGTGACCAGAGTTAGCGAGTGTAGATGCTTCCATACTTTTGAAATGTTTTTTTACACATGGACAAAAGTTCTTGAAAACATTCTTACTTTGTAACAATAACAGACCCATTCAATAAATTTGAATATTACTGAAAAGTCCTTTTTTATTTCAGAAGCTTTTTCAGTAAGTGAAACATCATATAGATTGATTGCGCACAGATGGATGTTTAAAAGCCTTTATTTCTGTTAATTATGATGAATTTCTACTTAGTTATTGAAAGCATGACACATAAAATTTGAATATATGAGACCATTAAAAACACAACTGTAGGCTCAATGAATAATATATTTAACAACTTGCTAGGAGTTATTTTCAAAAGATACTTTTCAGAAAAAGACATGTTCTAATTTATTTAACATGACTATTTTGAGTAGCTTTAAAAAAAATCAAATCAGTTTTTTAATACAAAACTGTAGGGTAAGGTAATGTGGAAAAAGCAGGCTGTGAATCCATTATGATGCCACTGTTTTATGAGATTTGCCTCAGCAATAAAATAGATTTTCTTCTCAGACAACCAATGAAAGATTTGTTTATGTGCTATATATTGATAGGCTTCAGTGCTGTAAATTATTATGCTTATTTCATAAGATGCTTGACTTGTTTCCATGTAACACATTTTCATTTTCATGTTGTTATTTTAAGCTTTACCCAGTAACCCTCTGAACCTTTTTTAGAGTGTATGGATTTGTAGAGAGCCTGCATCCAAATCATCGCAGATCATTTTAACTTCAAAAGAAATTTCACGCAGCAGATTAGAGCGGAAAAAAAATAGATTAAAAGAAAACGGTTTGGCTCTCACAGTGAAGCCCATGGAAGGCTGTAACAAAGGGCTCGCCTGGCTACCTGTAGGCTCAACTTAACAGGGTTGCGTTTTAAGAATGGGGAGAGCGTTTCCCCTTTAAACAAGGTGGGTTGAGCTTATTTGCAGTTCTCGCTCCTATGGCAACCCAATAGATCAGCAGCATGAATATTCACAATTCACCAAAACGCAACCTGACTATAGATCAGTGATGTCAGCGCTCCTTGGAACGCTCTACTGTATGTTTGCGTGATTTTGTTGCGTTGTTCTAGCGGCAGCTTGGCGGGGGGATTCTGGTTAGGAGAGCATCCTTCGACGTGCATGACCTTTCCCAGGTCTCCATCCCAACGTCCGCCCGCACATCTTTCACATGTCACGCTAAGGTGACTTTCAGGCAGTTTTTTCCACTTTTGCGCACAATGTCGGAGCGCCACAAAGATGCACATTGAGGACGCAGTGGCCAAGCGGACCGCCCAGGCTGTGCGTGAGGACATATGCGAGCAGTCAGGTAGTCTAATGATCAGAATGAGTGTCTCTCGTCTGTTTCAGTGGAGTCACGGCGTTTCTTGTCATGTGTAGCGGGATTTCAGGGACTCCGATTAGCTCCAGTCTAATCGCTCTCACAAACAGATGCGGGGCGCGGGGATGCTGGATGTGTTCGTTACAATACACCCTGGATTTATTTAATTTCCTCCCCTGTGTCTCAATGTCATAATGGACAGGTTGCACTCATCCATGCGTAAAAGGCTCTACAGTTTGCCACAGCACATTGGACAGAAGGCATCCATAATGGGCGAAGGGGAAGACGCAGACAAGGACACCCGGAGGAAGAGTATAAGGATGAAGCCTCTGCCGTCGCCGACCTCTGGGGTAAGCTGCAAAGGCATCGGTGAGACCAAAAGTGGGGAGTCTGTGATCATGGAGACGGACATGGGGAGACCACTGAAGACTAGCTCAAATGGGGACTGCCGGAGATTTCGAGGCAGCCTCTCGTCCATCACCAGTCGGCATGTACACGACTCAGACTCGGCCGAGGCGAGACGCCTCATCACCGAGGGGGATGTCACCCCGAGCGAGGAGAGCCCCCCTGGGGCGATCGGCGACGAGCAGCCGGATGAAGGAGCGCAGGGTGCCAGCGGTGGCGCCCAAACCGACCCTCCAGACCAGCAGGCGGGTTTTATAAAGTTGGATGGCATTGATCAAATTCTACCGGACGACGCTGGATTATATCAAGCCGGGTTCATACACAGGCAGCTGGGAGCGATGCTTCAACCGGGGGTCAACAAGTTCTCCCTGAGGATGTTTGGAAGTGAGAAAGCGGTCGAACGTGAACAAGAGCGAGTCAAATCGGCCGGATTTTGGATAATTCACCCATACAGCGACTTCAGGTAAATTTCAGACACCTCTTTTGGTCTTCTAATGTTAGAAATGAGGCTCCACGGTGTAACGTCGATGCTTTGCGCAGGCCCAGATGTTTATTTTCTTTTCTTTTTAATTCTTCTTCAGGATACTGTGGGGTCTAGGTGGAGCGCGGTTCATTCTTAAATTCTGGGTGGTACTGTATGTTCATTCTGAAAAACAAACATGTTCAAAGTTGTCTCATAGATAATTACAAATAACCCATCTAATAATTAGTGAGCTGACTTTAGCAACATTCTTAACGTATTAGATCATCAACAAAGCACCTCTTTATTGTAGTTGGTGTATACACAAATAATAAGAAAAACGAGTCCATCTATTTGACATGTTTGGTAAATATATGTAGATCATTTAAATCATTTACCAAATATGACAGTCAAAATTTTAGGCCTTTACTCCATTTAAGTCTCAACATTGTGTTTTCTCATTATTTGTCATTATGTTTCTACATTTCATTTGAATTTATTTACCAGCATTAAACAGCAATTTCCTCTGCAGTAACAAATTGTGCAGCAAACCTGAACAGAGGAGGTCAGAGAAAAGCTCTGCAGGTTTTGTGCTCTTTTGTTTAGTGTCCTTGGGTTTGTTATTGGCCTTATCTTTGTTGTTCTTTCCTGTAAGATGATTATAGGACTTGCTACAAATTCTTGCTTTTTGGATTTTACTTTGAACTTACAACATACCAATGCATATACAAAAATGTTCCAATTGATCTGCAGCAGATTTTTAGTTAAACACATTTACTGTATGTAAAAGCTAGTAATGTAAACAATGACCCCTGGAATGGATTAAGTCTTGCAGTTATTTATTTGATTAACAGACAGATAACTATAGTTGTACTGCCTTACAGACTGCGTCACCCTCGGTGTTTAATGTATTAAAATGAAACATATTATAGAGATGCTGTTACAGGATCTAAATCTAAATGTCCCTTTTCATGACACTGATGTCTAATTTGACAGGATCATCTGATTAATTAGCAATGATGGTAATGATAATGAGCTGTAATGCAAATCAAATGTATGTTTCCTACCTTATTAAAAAACTGATCTCACTAAAATGAAGGCGAGTGGATAATAGGCCTGGAGAGTTTGTCCATAAGAAAGATAGCCTTGTTCTGAGAGCAGAAAATAGTTACATTTATCTGACCTCTCTAGGTGTTTCTGCTTTGACATGTTAGTCACTGCTTAGTGACCTGGGCCTGAAAAGTTGAGTTGGGGATTTTCCTCTGTGGCCAGTCTGTACAATGCCTTAAAAAAGTATTCACGCCCCCTGCACTTTTTCTTTACTTATGGTACAAAAGTGTGAGTCATTTCATGGAGAAAAGTATAAATCATTACAATTGATAAAGAGGAAGAGAAGAATGTGACAAGACAAGATTGTTTTCAGACTTTTTTCAAATAACTGAAAAGTGTGGCTTGCAATTTTAGCTCTCTTTTACTCTGCTACTTCCCTTCTTTTTTTAATTAGTAAAAAAAAGAGTTCACTCTCAAGTTTCTCTGCTGCCTTGCATCAACAAAGTCCCACCGCCCTTCCTCACAACTCTCCATGAACAAGCTCATTTAGACAATGCATGGGTTCCTGGAGTTCACTGTCTTCTCCAAAAATGGAAATAGTGGGGCACAACTACAAGCCTTCCAAGACATGGACTTGGGTTTTAATGGACAGTCTCAATAAGAGGGGCATCGATCAGAAATGCAGCCACAACACCTATAGTTACTCTGGTGGAGGAGATTCTAGAAAGGACAACTTGTAGATGTGATTTAATATGTGAGCCTAAACCCTGTTGAGACTCCTTGGCAAGTCAGGAAGAGTCAGGAAGAGCTTGAGTTACTTTATAAATAAGAATTGGGAAAAATTTTACACCCCTAAAAATTCGCTTTTGCAGTTGCTGCCAAAATTCTGCAAAGGACTGACTTAGGGAAGCTGAATCTAAATGCAAACCATTGTTTTCAGATTTTTCTTAGATTTCCTTTTTAATTGAAAGCCATATGTCATTCATTTTTAACTTAATTGGTTCTGGTCTGTTTTGCAAAATCAAGGGAAAACACAAAATTTTGTAGTTGATGCATGACATAATCTAGAAAGGTGTAAGTTACATGGATACATTTGCAGGACACTGTGGTGATAATAGAGAGGCATTGTCCAGATTGTCCACATTTCAGTGTATCTTAACCTGGGTTATGAATTTGATATTCTTGAATGATTCCAGTTCAGTTTCACATCAATTATCTGTCCATATTGTGCTTTTTCAGTTTGTCTCTGATAACCGAGCTATAGCTTCTAAGGCATATTTGAAATTAACATTAATTTGGAAAAAAAATCATAACAACGTTTGTGCATAGTACTGCAACAAAGCCCATTTCCCTGTTCTTCCCCCAGCTAGTTATGTCTCCTCTGTCCCCATCTGCTCCTTTTCTCACTGTGCTAAATGTCATGAAGAAGGGTGATTTGGGGCTCGGGGAGACTGTCCTGATACCGAAAGGTCAGAAATTTGGCGCAGACTTTTGGATTTGAAGTGTCCTTGAGCAACATGTCTAAAAGAAGACCCTGTTTAACGCCACATTTCGAAAAACAGATGAGAGCGTAGATTTCTTTGAATATGTTCTGCAGAGAAAAAACTTTTTTTTTTAAAAAAGAAAAAGTTTCTTTTCTCTGTTTGGAGTGGATACTGTTGTACAATTAAAGATGTGTTGATCAGTATATATAGTAGGAACTGGCTTAGTGAATTATAAAAATGACAAAAAGTACTCGTTTGCTCATTATTTAAATAAATTAAACAACATGACTATCTTGTTTGATGCCATATTTCATACTTTAAAAAGAAGCATTCCTTGGACACATTCATCCCACTCTATCAGAAAAAGAGCCAAAGGGTAACTGCAATTACAGTTCCTACAAGCGAATCAGAGGAGAAAGTTTTACTTAAAGTTTGGGCTCCATAAGCTCAAATTAGAGTGTCAGAAAGAATCACAGAGTCATCAGTGCGGTGGAGTTAAGCGAAATCTCCTCTTGTCAAGTTTTGTGTAACACTAAGAAGCAGGGGAGGGGCATCAAATCTTCCAAGGGGGAAAAAAGCAGATTAAAAATGGCATCATAATCCAATCTACAGCCTCAATTCCAGTCTCAGAGCTGAACCGCCTGCTTCAGGATACTAACAAACTTCTTATTGTGAGCAGATGTGGTCAGTTAAGTGGAGAATCGCTTTTACAACAACCAGTAAAATTAAAACAGGAACAAAAACAGAATGGGCCACATGACAAATACTTCAATCGAGTGCATTTGGTACCTTCACATTTAACTTTTCTCACAAATGCAGGCGTAATTCAGGTTCTAGACTTATGCAGTCTACTGTTTCAGTGGTTTTTGAATGCGTGCATCCACAATAAGCAGTAGAAATGGAGGGACTCAATATAGACAAGAAGACAGGTGTATTGTGCCTACCACTACTGATAAACAATAATAGCAATTATAATCGTAATAATCTCCATTATCATGAAAAAGTACATTAAAAGTGTGAGAAAAACTAATACTATCACAGCTACTGTCATCATTTTAGTGTTTGATTCTTCCACCCAGTACCGGCTCCTCATCTTCATGACAAAAAGGAAGTGATTGTTATTTTCCTACCTGTTTGCACAGAGTCTTTTGATAGGATTATGACAGAGCAGCCGCTTTGTGTAGAGTTTCTAGACAAGCGATGAGGCCTAATATTAGGATGCAGCCGTCTTATCGTGAAGAGCCTTTTAATTATCTTGTGATACATAGCCCAGAGGACACATCTGTTAGAAACTCCTCTGAATTTCCCAAGGGAGATTGAAGTGAAGATTTTGCACATTAGAACTTTTTTTCCCCCCACAGTAACGGCTTGATCAAACTTAACGCTGCTACTCACAGAATTGGGTGTGGGGCTCAACTGTCTGTCAGTCAGTTCAATCTTATCATAGCAGTCAAAGCAATCCTTCCATCCATTTACTATTTCTCCAAGAAATACAGTTTTAATTCTGGTTTTAAGAATATATTAAGCTAAAACAGAAATATTTAATTGAGACAGATTGCCAGTTTAAAAAGTTAACCTCATCATTCCTATTCAAATTATAGCTGGGTTATGAATTGTCCTTGGTTGTCATAAATAACAACCAAATAATTTTTCCTGTTATATGAATGAAAAAAAAATAAACTGCTTTAATAGTAAAATTATTTATTGTAAGCTAAAATATTTCTCAAAACCATCCCAAAGTGGAGAACCTTTTCTCTGCATCACAGAAAACACCAACTTTTATTTTTGTAAACCCTAAAATATAATCCTGCTGTATCACAAGATTTTTTCTTCAATATCATATTTTAGATTGTTTTTTTTCTTCAACATCATTTGTGTATAAATGACAGCCTAAAACTCTATTTGAGAAAAAAATCAGTGTGTTAGATCCTTTAGTCATTCATTCATTTATTATAATGACAAGGAGACCTTTTAGAACCTTCTTTTGATTCAGCCTTTCATTTGTTACACAGATTTGCAATTACACTCAGTTTCATTATTGTTTTTAAACAGACATTATAGCAGAGTTGACCTTTTAAACTGTCTTGAGCATCTTATATTACACATTTTACACATCTAAAGACGTGTTCTCTGTTGAGTACCCCGTATCTTAAGTGTGCGATTTTCATAAAGACCTAATCCTGCATGTTCAACGACAGGTTTGGACTCTTCAAACGGATGGAACAAAGCAACTTTACTGTAATACGTTTAGCTTCCTGTTAGCTGCTAAAGTCTCACAGCCTACTTAAAAGTAGCAGCCCAAAGGAACAGCTGCCATGTCTCTTTAGAAAATACATTTTCCTTTCTAGGAGCTTTTTACAGCTTTTGTGCATCGTCTGTCTTCATTTTTAAACATCTCACGGATACTCAGAATATCTTTGGGCTTAGCTCTAAAGGGCTGCACATACTCCACTAGAAAAGAGAAGTGTATTCTTTTACTTGAGGTGGCAAAAATGACAGTGTTCCTTCTGGCCAGGGCATTTTATAACTCCTGGGAAGTCCTCGTATGTACCTAGCAGTGCAGCATTTGTCAGTGTGGTAACCATGCGCACCTCAAATTTCTTATCAATCACAAAATATCTGTTGGACATGACACAACAAGAAAATTCTACTCTGAGGATGTGACGAGAACAAGCCGCAAAAACTCCCAAATCAAGTCTGCAAAACAGAATGACGTAATTTTTCTTCTTGCAGACCTGGGAGAGAAGTTTTGTCTTTGGTCTTGCAAAGACAATGCCTCTCAGTTGTGACTGGAAGCTCAGTCACAACTTCTACTCTGTTCTGTCTGTGCAACATGGTAGCACTTTTGTATGATTTGTTGGTTTAGCTGAAGAAAGACTTTTAGTTTTTGAATGTCTGGTTACTGATAATTGATTAAAATCATGCGGTTATATGAACCAGTTTCTCATCTTTACTTTTAGGGCACTAAAGATTAAACAAAAAAGAATAATTTACCTCTGGGGGATTGTTTGTATTAATTCCCATATTATATTCTGATAGAGTTATTTCATTTTCAAGTCAGTCTTTGTGTTCTCTGAGACATTGGGGGAATTGCTACTATCTCCTTCAAGAATATCTTTTTGCACCCCTATACGTTCATCCACGCCAGACAGTGATGATTACTTATGGTACGAGAATATCCATTGTGTGTGTGTGTGTGTGGGGGTGTGTGTGTGTGTGTGTGTGTACTATTCTTATGAACAAATGAGATCAGCATCCTCTCGTTCAGCTAGGTTGATTACAGTTGATTTGAGAGTGTATCTTGGTATTGATTCGTTTGGTTCACAGGAGGAAAAAGCTTTTCATTGACGGAGCAACATGCTCTGTTGCAACAATAATGATCCCATTTCCTTTTTCTGGTAGTGGCAGGATTGAGGGTGAAGTAAGCAAAGGTCAGCATGAGGTCCTTTAAAAGTTTAGAGAGCAAAGTGAAAATATGAACCATATGTTCTTGCCATGCAATGTTAATCTTCATGGGAAGGAAAAAAAAGGCAGTTTTGAGCTGCGTAGGATGAATAGCACCCTTTCCTTTTCCGTCTCCATAAAATAATTCCTTCTTTAATGTAGCGAGGGCAAAACATGGGGATTACAGATGGTTCTGGCTAGGCCTGAAAGTGGGGTAATCAAAATAGGCTGCTGTGCTCATCTACTGATATTAGGAGCCAAGAGATTATTACAGCACAATTTATTTAATGGAGGGAGCCCAGGGAGGATGTACATGGCCAAAGGGTGGAAGGTTGCCTGTTAAAGGATGGAAGGATGAACGCTACCAGGCACACTTACGTGACAGAGTAACATCAGCACATAAGATTAGGATCCCTTTTCTTTTTTTCATTTCAGGTGCTTTACTTGCCCCAGGCAGTGTGTCATTTCCTAGTGTTTCTTATATTGAGCAGAAACTACTTTTAACCTTGACAAACTGATGGTAATCTGAAGGTGTGAATAATTTGATTGATTAGACCTGATATGGGTTTGAAAGTAGAAAGTCCTTCCTAAAACATTTTCTGTTAAATGCAACACGCCACCCATTTCACATTTGATTGATTGATTCTGGTCACCTGACAAATGTAATGTTGCATGTCTTTCCTTCCTCACAATGCTTTGCCTTAAAACATCGATTTATAATCTGTCTAGGTAGACATGCCACACTAATCTGCCAAAACCAAATCTGGAATTTTTGCTTTTTGAATATCATTTTGTGTCATTATTAATTGTTTATCCCTTTCATAATCTGCTATTGTCCCACTGACCAGGGGTAAACAGTCAATTGTATTACAAGTCAGACAGGCAGAGAGCAGAGAATTGAAGAGAAACAATGTTTTTCAATCTATAAAATGTGGATATAATTGTAGACTTAATTTGAAAAATACCTAATTCAGACATACATCTGTTTATTCAGATGTATGTCTGAATTAACAGACATACATCTGTTTATTCAGATGTATGTCTGAATTAACAGACATCTGTTTATTCAGATGTATGTCTGAATTAACAGACATAGATCTTTTTTCCTCCCTATCTGACATTAAATTTGAGCAAACTTCTCTTGTTTTAGGTCATGTCTTCAAATTCAGAAGTTTGCATACAGAATGATAACTATTACTGCCTTTAAACAAAGAAGGAAAGCCTGGATGTTGATGTCATGACTTTGGAAACTTCTGATAGATTAAGTGATTGGATCCACACCTGTGGATGTATTTTGAGGCTACAGATTCAACGCACTGCTTACTTGTTGGCACGATGGGAAAGTCAAAAGATCAGCCAAGATATCAGGAAGAGAATTGTGGAGCTGCAGAAATCTGGTTTATTGGAAAAATGAATTGCAGGAATCGACTTGGAGAAATTGACTTGATTGATGTAATTGACTGGATTTCCTTAGACAGATAACTTTACACCAAAAGGCATTATATTTTCAGTAGAATTTGGATCAAATTGCAATAGCATTTTGAAGGTGGTCTATTTAGACAAGTTTAGCTGTATTACTGTTAAAATTGCATTTTTCAGTTAATTGGTTATATGAATTGTACAAAGTATAGTCTGTTTTAAAATTTGTCTCAATAAGATTTTCCCGGATTAATAAAAAAATATATATAAAGTCAAATCAAATGCGTGCAAGTTTAAGCAATTATTTATCTTCAACTATAATTTGTACTTTAGTTGGATAAAAAAAAAATTATAATCAGAGATTCAACTTTAAAATTTTCCATATAAAACACATATTTTGTGCTTGAACATATTGCAACCTACAGTCAACCTCTGCATATATTCTAAAGTCTTCCACTAGTTATTTTTGCGCCCAGACATTTTGCTGTATCCAGTACATACGAGCTGACCTTTCGCAGACCTGCCCGTGTCTCAGGTGGATTCTCACACACTCTGTCCTTCTGAAATTGGATTGTTCTTTTTCCTGTTTGCCGAGATGTGAATCTGGCACCAATTTGCTGCTCCAGGGTTCAGACACAACAAGAGAGTGGTAATATTAAGAAGCTTTTAAATTTAATCTAACCCACTCCATGTTGCAAAGTCAACACCACTAGCAGATTATGTGGTTAAAGTCGGAGGCAATTAGTTGACTTTGCCAGAAGTACTATGTGTGGGTTAGTAATTCTGGCGTCTTTGTGTAAGAGTGCTTGGTCTTGAAATATATTTATGGGTTAAATGCAGAACAATTTTTTATTTTTAGTTGAAATATGATAATGCTCTTGATCTGCAGACATATTTGTCCCTGAATGAGTGGTGAAAGTAAACCACTCTCACAGATATTGGAGTTTTTGAGTTGACTGATGCTCTTTTGAAACATTCTGGCTTCTCTTGCAGTGCATCTTTGCTACAAGAAGGATTTCAGCTAAGCATAAGACTGATCTCTTGTTTGTTGGTGGAACTATTAAATACCAGGAATGTCAACCTGATATTCAGAGAGCTTTCAAATTACAACACGTTCTCTCATTTTTTGCTAATTTATTTATTGAGCAGCAACACAAAACTGTATAGCTAAATCTTAATCTAGTTTGTCTTTATAAGTTTCAAGCTTTGTGGACATGATAAGTCCAGTTAGTTAGCAACATTTTGGAAAGAATCTATGTTCTCTTGGTTTTACAGTTTTGTTGTTGCTTGCTGAAAACAATTTTGCTTTGAAACAATTTTTTACCTGTTGAGATCTAAAAACGAAAGGTTGATTATATCTTTTTTTTTCATTTGAATTGTTTCAGAAATTCAAATCACAAAAATCAGCACCACAGCACTGCACACAGTGCTATCAAAACTAAATTTAACACACCCATATTTAGTGTGTTTAGTATAAACATTAATATTATGGATAGTTAAGGACATAATTTGTGTGCACTAAGATGTCATTGTCACCAAATGTAAAAGTGCAGCAGGGACATTTTGAAAAACAGGTAAAATGGGTGAAAGGTTAAATCTAGTATTTTTTTGTAATTTTTTTTTAGGAAAGAAAAGACAAGTTTATTTCTGTAATGTCATTCATACACAACACAATCCAAGGTGCTTAAAATAACACTTAATATGCCATAAACACAAAAAAACTGCAAAAATCTTAGTGACAAATTTAAATCCAGCCCTTAAAAGCCCTAGTCCAGTTTTTTTAACAAGTATTATTTTCAAAGTACACAAGTTTGCAATTAGACATTTACAGCAGGGGACCTCTTCACATTTTGCACTTTACTAACATGCAGTGAGGGTGAAGTGTTGTAGAACTGTGGGGTCGCCACTCTAAAATGACCTAAGACCACGGTGCAGAAAAATGTGTGTTTGTGTGAGCGTGTGTGTGGGTGGGTAGCTGTTGCGATTTACAGGAAAAGCTTACTTGGATCAATGTGTTTGGCCTGGTTGTGCCACATGCTGGGTGTCTAGTAGACAGACAAATATCTGCATTGAGACAAGCAGTGGTGAGAGACAGATCGTTCTGTCTCCTCTACGGCGAGGTGGCACTCCTGATTTATCAGCTCTATCTTCATAGTCAATATCATGTCCTCTTTTTCTCCATGCAGGTTTCAAATCAAAATGGGCGGCTGCCATGAAGCTGATGTGTAATAATTAAAATCTTGGTGGTGTTCAGTATAGTCAAAATAATGTAGAAATTACAGAGCTAATGCATTAAAATAAATTTGCTTTTAAAATGTAATCTAAGTTTTTAACTTTATATAAGTAACACACACACACATAAAAAAAAACCTTTGTTAAAGGTAAATGAAACACAGCCTAATTTTCCTTTATCCTTTAAATTTATGATTAAAAAAATGTTCTGTTACTCTTGAGAAACCTAAAATAAAAAAGTCCTAATTCTCACAACACATACAGTGCCTCACAAAAAGTATTCATACCTGTTGGAATATCAAACATTTTCTCACACTGCAACCACAAATATCAATGTATTCGTGGGCATGGAGAGCATGATTTGACCCAGGACAACAATCCTAGACATACAGGTCATACAAGTCAAATGTCTTCAGTGAAAGCATTAGTGAATGTATCCTGCTACAGTACGGGGATTTATGAAATTCTGTCCCTCACAACACATTTGTGGAAGGGTATCAGAAATTAAGTTCAACATTTTGTTTGATGACCCTTATTACACTGCAAAAGCTTAGAAAATAATTTATCTTAAGACAGTTCTTGTATGAACTTGGAAAATGTAGGACCACTGACATCTTTTACACGAGTGATTGAACATCAAAGCTAACCCTCCGAACCAGGATGCTAGTGGTCTGGTGGATCAAAAAAGTAAGCTTACAGGCCTAAGGTCAGTGCTCACTACTCCAGATAAATGAACACACCAGGGAATGTTCTGTACTTTCATTTTTTCTTAGTCCAACTATAGTGACCAAAACCTCACTAAAACCTTTATTTCTTTCTTGTTTTATTACTGTGAGAACCTTATCTCATGTAAGGGTAGTGGAAAAATCGTGATTTAGGGATGTTTGCTGAATTATGGTCAGGATATTTTTTACTAAGTTGATGTAATAAACGAAATGCACAGGTGGATTTATCAAAACATTGTTCCTCCAATATGACAGGAAATCTAATGACTACTACTCTTTGTAGGTTTGAAGGTCTACTTTACATACCTTCCTTAAATCTTGGTAGCCCTTGCATGTTGGTAATAAAGTCATATGCATTCTTATTTATCTAAACTTTATTTATTTAAAATATTTAATGTCACATCCCTTCTGCTGCATCTCAGTCTTTGATGTGTCATTGAAAATTTCCAGTATCAGCAGTGAAAGAGGCACTGGTGCAGCTGGCAATAGGGCCAGGTGGAGATTATGTACACAGTGTACACAGTGACCAGATCCAGGTTTTGTGCATTGTTTTAGCATCTAATTTGTAATAAGAAGGTCCACAAATCCATCTCTCATTGTTTGGTTTACCAGTAATTCCTGAGCAACAGCTGGTTGAGGGAAAGATTATTGGCTGGTGCTTTCTTGGCTAGAGGATTGCTGCCATTTGACCCTTAAACAAAAATAAAGCCCCTGAGGGAGATAACATTATATACTAATAAGACACAAATGCAGTTAGAGGCAAGACATTTGGCCACCTGGTGGATAACTGCTGCTTAGTGAAATTCTATATTTTATTTGCTGACTATAGTCTGCTTTGCAGTCTAGTTTCCCTCTGCAAAGAAACATACAAGGAACCATGACTTAGCTACTTCAGAGACATTGTTCTGACTGCATTTGTTCACATTAAAAAATGACTGGAGACTTTTAAATGTAGCGCTATAGCAGTTTATCCGACGCTTTAAAAAGTTTGCTTCTGAGCTGTCTAAACATCGTCCTGTGACACATTTCTGCACAGGTGGAAATTTGCACTATTTGAGTGCATCTTTGAAGTGGATAGCCACGTTGGAAGCTTGTAATTTTCTGCCTGTTTTATTTTTGAATATGAGTGGAGTTTGTTATATTGCTTAATTTTTAATTATAGTTCTGCTGATTTGAAATTAGACAGCAGAGTGGGGTGCTTGTTAGTGCTGTCCCCTGAAGCTAAACAATTCCCAGCCATGCTTTGGGCAGAGTTTGGATGGCTCCCTGTGGTTGCTTTGAATTCCTGCAGATTCTCCTGATTCTTCCCACAGAGTTAGGTGAGAAGGGGATTCTGAACTGACACTCGGAGTTGTTTGTTCTGGCAGCACTGTTTGTCTCTAACGGACTGGCCAGAATCCCTGTGTAAACATGGCCATGACCACTGGAATTGGTTCCAGACCAGCCAGGACCATCAGTGGGATAAAATCAAATGTGGAAAAGTGTAAATTTTGCTTTCTCTGTTTATCGTCCTGGGAGAAATCATTTTAAAAATCTGATAAAATTGTGTTCTAATATAGTAATGCGAAACTCTAACGTATGACATTTTCAAACTGAAAAAGTGAAAGAATGGTTTAGAGATTGTACATTTTTCTATCCTATCATTGATTCCAAAGCAGCGTAACAAATAGCAGTATACAAGTATGTTTGTTTAAATTAAATTAATGTGTGCTGTTTGGCCTTACAGTTGCATAACTTGCTGGAATTGATGTATTAAACTAGCCTGTATGATAATGGGTCATTTATTATTTTTAGCCCATTTGTGTTTGTGGGATCTGATTGTATGCGCTGAGAAGTTTTGTAAAAAGACTGATTCATTTTTATATATTTTTTGTGAATATTATCATTATCACAATTACACATAATTTTTTTAGGTTTCTATCATTCACACCTGGTTGTTAATTCATTTTCAAACTCATAAGTAAATTAGTTTATGCTTGAAATTGTAATTTGAATATTCAGATGGTTAATTTACTGTTATCTGAAAAGAGCATTTAGCCGTATCCTGGAACCATCACATATGGTGGCACTTGAACCACAGACTGCAGCTGCAGTCCAAAGCTTTTGAATCTTTATCGAACTCTTAAATGAGCTTTGCTTCACAATCCCCCAAAGGCTTTGGTTGTCCCTTCTTGTGTGTCTTTTTTCCTTCCACTCAACTTTCAACAAATGGGCTCAGACACAGGCAGCTTCTTTAACAGTGTGTCGGCTAAGCCACACATGGTGTTTGTGACTCTACTGTTAAGCCTGCAGCCATCACCTTGACTGTATTGGAGGACAGTTCTGCAAAATCTTTTTTATTGGTCTTTTATAATATTCAAATTTTCACATTTACTGAATTTTGAACTAACCATAGCTGTAAGCTATAATCATCAAAAATAGTGGTAATAAATGCCTGAAGCATATCACCATGTCTGTAATCTATATAATAAATTAGATTCTTCTTGACTAACTTGCCAATAACACAACAGTTTATTGAATTGGCCCTGTGTATTTTAATTAATTTAATTTTAATTAATTATGGCAGATATGTTTATGTCTCAGCTTTGATTCTAAGAAAGCTCTCGCAGTCTCGCAGATTTAAAAATATATTAACAAGAAGGATTAAGTTGTGTTGAATCATAACACCATAAAGCACATGTTGCACTTTAACCATATTGCAGGTTACATTTAATTTACATATTACACAGACAACAAGTCTTTTACTTTAATGTCCCCCCAGCAGTCTACTTATAATCTTGTAAATGGATCTCTTTAAGCGGTGTTTGGTGGGTTTGGCTCCCTTCAGCAGATTTTATTTCTCCTCTCCCGTCTGTGAGCAGTTAGTAAATCCCCCTGTTTTCTCTTAGGCTAAGGTTGGGGAGATTTTCCTCGACCTCTGATGAAATCTTCTTAGCATAGGTTTGATAAAACACTGTGTGTCTCCTATATATAGCTACCTATGACTGCATTGCCCCAGTGTCACTGATGTGCATGCACTGTGCCTGTTGGCGGTGCAGGGCAAGGGCAGAGCTGTTATGACAGTTTATTGGAACTGGTGACAAACAGAAATAGGATTAACCCTTTTAACCTGATTTTTTTTTTTATCCAGACTCTCAAGTCTTGCTGTGTGAGTTTTCCAACTCACTCATTTAAACCTAATATGAGCATAATCTTTGTTTATGCTCTTTCATGACAGCATAAACAAAGATATTTTTTATAAAGTTGTTTTCAGGTTAAGTGTGACAAAGATTACCTCTCTCTGTGACTAAGTGTATCTTATGTAAAATTAAGTTATTCCTTTTGCACAAGAACCTTTTGTGCTTATTTTTTATTTATTCATCTTTATTAATTCATTGTTGCTTGGCAATGGGCTTAATGTGGTTTTGTCCGCTATTATTCGAGTTTACAATTTTTAGCTGTTTTCTTTTAAAATTTACATCCAATTTAGCTCTATACTGGGGATCAAATCTAAGAATGTGAATAATTTGATCAAGAAGAATATGTTATTGCTAAGATTGGGCTTGACTCACTATTCCAGTGTGGAAAGATTATATAATATGCAGGTTCAACGATTTTAAAAACATGACTAGGTTTGAAATTTTGAATTTATTTTGTATTATTTCTAACCAACCTTTTCAGGGTGTACCCTGCCCGTCACCCAGGCCTATGCACCCCCCGTGTAAGGAAAAAACTCATACACACGGCAATCCAAAGTTGTTCTTGGGTGCGTGTGTGTGTACGCGTGTGTGTGTGTGTGTGTGTGTGCGATTGTTTATTCTGTGTCTGTGTTGCCCTGCGATGGACTAGCAACCTGTCCAGGATGTGCCCACCTTCTTGTCCAATGATTTCTGGAGATAACCAACAGCCCCCTCATGACACTGCAAGGCTAAGTGGGGTCAAACATGAAATTGGTAGACCAATAGCAGAATTTTAAAATATCTTCTTTTACACATGCCCACCTGTTCTTGAGCTAAGAACTGATGTAATATTCCCAGTATATTTAACACATATTTATTCAATTTCTCTGAAACTTCTCAGTTTAAATTTAGGCTACTCTAAGAAGTGAGCTTGCGTCTTGGTCGGGTTGTGTGAGGGAACTCTTACAGTTCCTTGTAGGTAGAAGACCAGCCGGGTGAGGAGAAGGAGAGAGGCTTATCATGTAGTAAGAGGCACTTTAAGAGTGTCAACATGTTCCTCCTGTCCCTGGTCACTCCACTAGAGAGTAGAGTGTGCTGTGGCTCCATCTCTTCAGACGGTGAAATGTCACTGCTACCAGACTCTGAGCATCATGGCACGATTTGTAGGAGCTGTTTTGCAACTGTGCATGCTCAGCGTTTTTTGGGGGGCTTTATTTTATAAAAGTTTCTTCTATGGTCATATGATATAGTCTTTTTCATGATGTTTGAATTTTCAAATGGTCTAACTTTATGTTGAGCACATATGGAATGAGTAGCCTCTTTGTTTAAGTCGTTACCTTGGTACTTAACAAATTAAATGTAATTTTGCTTAATACTGGTACATTCTGTGTGAGAGTTTAGTTGGATTTTATGACATGTCATTTCCAGTCACACTCCTTCACAGGGATCTGAGGTGAGCTCAAAAATATGTTTTTTTGTTTTTTTTTGCCAACTTTCCTTTCTTGTCCAACTGTATTTATAGAAGAACACTCCTCAGTATCAGGGTTCCACTGCATAATAAAACACAGTAAATGGATCCTGGCTATGTTTGGCTGGACTGACCTCCATTAAAAGGTAACCACAAGAATGAAAAGGAGAAATCGGGAGATTCCTCTCTATACTTCTCCACAAACATGTAGTCACTCTTATATGCAGACAAACATGTGCATGTGAGTCAGCAGGCACACTATAAACACACGTAAGCTGTGTCCCAGTTCAGGGGCCGCATCCACAGAGGGCTGCATTTGAAGGCGGATTGCATCCCAGCGGTTGTCACTTTTTTCAAAGCTCCTCCATGTGCAATCCAAAGACATGTTCTGCTCTTCACCTGGCAATATAGGAAGCATGAAAGAGTTTATTTGGTCCATAGTACTTCACAATAACTGCTGTGCAGCTTTGATTGTTAGAATATAACAAATATTATACATTTGTTGTCTGTGAAAGAAAAAAAACTCAAACTGTTTTGTATTCCATTTAAACTCAATGCATAATCAGGAACTGGGATTTTTTTAGACCAAAGAAGCCCAATATATATATAGTTTTTTGGTTTGAGGTATTGTACTAACAACCTAGTTTTTATTTAATCGAATTTGGTTCAATTCAGTTAAATTCATAGTGCCAATTCAGAACAAATGGCACCCAATTTGGGTTACAAGATAAACAGATCTAATTCAGAAGCAAAAATTTAAAATCAATTAAATCAAATAGTCAAATCATATATAAAGATTCAAGTTCAATTGCATAAATTTTAATATGACCATAGTTGTAATTGAGTCCAGTCAAATTCAGTTTATAAAAGGAGATGGTAAAAGGTTAACTATCTAAGAAAGCCCATTTGATTGCACTGAGTTATTGATTTTGCATCAATTCCTCCTCCTGAGCAAACATGTGATGTCTGTAGGAAGTCTCTTTTAACATAGGAAATCTAGAGTAGAACCTCACTGGAATGAATTGAGGAAGCAACAGACAGCACAAACAGACTGATTCAGGAGAACTTTCTATATTGGAAGACATATCGTTGTCCCATGTGTCCACAAAACGTATTACTCTCTCTTGCTCATCTAGTCTATCAGTGGCCTCTCTCACCAGCTCCAATATACACCGTTGTGATAATGTTTGGATTGCAAACTTTGGGGGCCAGACTTTCTATCTTCTGTAACCAAAAACCTGTAAAGTTAATCAATGTTGACCGAAAGGAGAGGAGCTAACTCTGAATGCCTGCCCATCTGAATCTAATGTAAGAGTTAAACACATTTAGTATTCAGAGGGTAATGGAGATTAAATAAATCTAAATGCTAATTTTCAAGTCATATGACTATGTAATAGAGTTTTTGGGTTTACTCACTGTTTCTGTGCTTCGTTATATAATTTAGTGTTATGTAATGTACTGTTTTTCATATGCAGAAATGTTTGACTATTTTTTGACTAAGTCAAATGCATAAATGTTAGGCCACATACGGTTTTCCAGCTGGGTGATTGCGGGTTTGGATAACTGCAACATGTTGAAGTGTTCTTGGATGAGATGCTGATTCCCTCTGTCTTTCACACAGCACTCACTTTTATTGTCCCCATTACACTCATTCACTGCTTGATTTCTATGTTATAATTCACTTTTGACAAAAAGCATTGACTGACAAATTGCAGTGTAATTTACTGCATTACAGTTTTAAAATGCATTAGTGTAATCCTTTAGCAGTTCCAATGTAAAATGTCAGTGGAGGACAACATACAGGTGCATCTCAGTAAATAAGAATATAATTAAAAATATATATATTTCTTAGAGCTACTCTTAAATCTTTCAGGTTTCCAGTTGGAATAATAAATGACGGCAGAGTAACAGACAGGACACAAAAAACAGTCTTGGTTCCATGTCCAAATGTCTAAAGAAATGAAAAGAAATGGGAAAAATATTGACATCAGTTGGTTGAGTTTGTGGGAAAATCAATAAAAATGTAGAATAAAGGCCTTTATACTTATTTCTTTAAAGTGATTATTGATCAGAGCTCAAAATCATGTCTCATTTCAACTCATGAGTTTTGGGTATTGTTAGATGACTACTTTTTTAATGATATTCCAATTTAGGCAGTATGGGAAGGTTTTACACCTTTAGATTCTGGCACGAAGTACAGATAAGGTGCAGAACTGGACTCTGCCAACATGCTATGGAGAACTGTAATTTATTCAGAAGCAGGAAGCACAACAATATGCATAAAATGTCTTGACACGTGTTAGCATTTCATCCTTTGAAATTTTACTTGTCCTCTTGGGTTTTCAGACTTAATATGAGCAAGCACAGTGGTGCCAAGGTCTGTCTAAATGTAACTGCACATGACAACACGTTGGAACAGTAGATACCCTTTTACTTTGAAGAATTCCAATTACTGTCTGTGTCCTCCGTACATGCATGTGTGTGTGTGTGTGTGTGTGTGTGTGTGTGTGGTATAAAAATAAGACTGACATGACTTTCAGTTGTTAATGTATGTTTATATGCACTGTCTTTGACATGACTTTCAGTTGTTAATGTATGTTTATATGCACTGTCTTTGTCTGGGGTTTTCCTGTAGACTGTCATCTAAGCACTTAAAAACTCCTCTCTTCTCTCGATAAGTGGCTATGTAATGTGGACAGAAAAGTTTCAATACTTTGACTCAAGGTGGTATAGATTTTGTCCATAAAGAAATGCAGGAGAAGGAGCAATTTTTTCACATTTTATTGTGCTGTAACAACAAACCTCAGTGTATTTTATTGGGATTTTCACATTTGGGGAGTGAAATCTTTTCCCGTTCTACTCCAGAAAACATCTAAAGCTCAGTATGATCAAATATTCATTCATTAGAGATTCTGAGTTGCTCTTACCTCTGGATCTTGACCGAGCCTTTTTTAGCACTTGAATATGTTTTGGTCCAAACCATTCCTGTAAGTTGAGGGTCATCGTCCTGTTGGAAGGTGAACCTCCACCCCAATATCAAGGGTTTAGTGTCATCCATCTTCCCATCAAGTCTAGTTAGCTTCCCTAACTAGGTATTGCTAGAGTGCTGAAGAAAATCCTCCACACAGCATGATGCAGCCACCGTCGTATTAGACTGCAAGGATAGTGTGTTTTGTGTGTGCACTCAGCATTTTGCAAGTAAGCCAAAACGTTGTACCCCATCATGGATTGTAGAAATTGCAAATGGGGCTCTGGATGGTTCTGCTTAATTCCGTTCTTGCCCAGCCTGTCACTTTAGGTGGATTGCTATGTCTTGGTGGTTTGTAGTTCTTTCATACTCTTTCTAATATTTAGTGATTTATTGAAAAATGCTTTGTCAGTGGATGTTCAAACTTTTAATAATTTTTTTGTCATTTCTTTTACTCTGCCTGAAAATTCTGAACAACTTTGTACATGTTAAGTCGTGTAATTTCGTTAATATAGTTTCACATGTAGTTTCAGTTTTGATTGCCAATATTTTGGCTTACATTAATCATGATTTATCATCAGTTTTGGCCTTTTCAGTTCTAACCTACTTTTTTTATGAAGATTTATTTTTGTTGTATGTTTATTATGTATGTCCTTCCTGTTCTGGCCCGTCTTTTCTCATTTTTATGTTCTTCGATGGATAGCATGCCACAACAAGCATTTTCTGCTCTGTTTACAAGACAAGAATAAAAGCTTATTTGCTTCTATCCCCCAACCTCTGCTTGAGCTTGAATTGGGTCCTCATCCCTCAGCCACACTGCTCAGTGGCAGTGTGATTCTGTACAGCAGCAATTCAATGGAAACCCCTGAGTTATTTACTTCAGCACACCATGAATGAACTAAAAAAATCAATACACATCAGCTGCACAACAAGGAGGTGAAAAAAAAATGCAATTGCAATCTTCATCCTTAGTAGAGATATATTTATTACTTATCTCTTATTTATGTGGCATGGCTCCTCAGTTTTTATTTTAAATTATGGTTGTTCCTAATATTAATTTTCAACAATACTGTTTATGGTCTAGTTGAAAATGAGATCAGTGAGCCAGTGTACAATGCAGAACTGTATATATTGCAGTCTGTTTGGTACACATAATTTATCATAAATCTTGATTCAATTAGCAAGCCAGTAGAGAAGGAAATTTATTTTCTGACGCTCAGACAATAGCATTTTCCTATTGTAATTAACCCTGAGTTTTGTTTTATGGTCCAAACCCAAATAGATTCCTTGTCCACCAACATTGAATTATAGGATGCAAATAGGGATTTAGAAGACTAAGCAAGTAAGCCTATGGATTGTTTTTCCACGATTAGACTGTGTACATACATACATACATACAGTGTTTGCTTTCACTACACCAGTGAGCATCAGGAAAATAAATAAGGGAAAAATAATTAAGCAGCTGTCAACAGTTTATCCACCGAATGTTAATCAGTGTTTGTCCAGTAAAAGAGTTTGTGTGTGCATGACTGTATTTTTATATATGAAATGTTTACTCTTTGTAAAGACAATGTGACATTTAAACAATATCAAGAACTTACAATATGAATGACACAAGTACTCACTGCGGGACATTCTGGTTCAACTTGCACAACAGAACTTTCCAATATCTTTACAAATGAAAAGCTTGAGGTGCATATGTGTGACTTGCACCTCAAGTCACACATCTGATCCATTCACAAAACAGCTGTATCTATAAAATCGTTGGTTGTAAACCCAGGCAAGCAATGGAAAAAAAAAGAAAACATATAATCTACCCTTCAATGTGTGCATTAGAGATTGTTCTACATGCATTAGGTTCTGTAAGTGGATACATGATTTCAGTAATCTTCATGTATTCCTTTTTGTCTTTCTAAATCAAGGTTTTACTGGGACTTGACCATGCTGCTGCTAATGGTTGGCAACCTCATCATCATCCCCGTGGGCATCACCTTCTTCAAAGACGAGCACACCCCACCCTGGATCGTTTTCAACGTGGTCTCAGATACATTCTTCCTCATGGACCTGGTCCTCAATTTCAGGACGGGCATAGTCAAAGAAGACAACACAGAGATCATCCTGGATCCCCAGCAGATCAAAATCAAGTACTTGCGGAGCTGGTTTGTGGTAGATTTCATATCCTCCATCCCCGTGGACTACATTTTTCTAATAGTGGAGACCCGCATTGACTCGGATTTCTACAAGACAGCGCGTGCTTTGCGGATTGTACGCTTTACAAAGATCCTCAGCTTGCTACGACTCCTGCGACTGTCTCGACTCATTCGTTACATCCACCAGTGGGAAGAGGTAAGAAAGTTGATGTTAAAACTGCAGTAGGACATTTTTATAAAAATATGTTTTTTGTATATTTGTTAAAGCTGTCACTATGAGATGATAGTGTGTTATGAGACATATAAATTGTAAAAATATTGAGCTCCTCTACCTCCTCCCTGTGGTCCTAAGACCATCTGCAGAAATACACCGCTCCTGGTCAGAAACAACCAATCAGAGCCAGGAGAAAGGTCTTAGCACTGACAGTCATGCTCGTGTATGTGCTGCAGCTGTACCAATAGCGGAGAAACAACTTACCTTACGACATATTTATCCATCGTCAATGATGGGCATGCTAACTAGCCTGAGCATTCACGCTTGTTCTGTTGTGGGGAACTAGCTGTTGCGTAGCAGAGAGGGAAGGTGAGGGTGTGAGCAGCACATATAACCAATCAGAGTGCTGACAATCAGAGTGCTGACTCTGATTGGTTGTCTCTGACCAAGCAATATATTTCTGCAGATGGCAGTAGGAAGGCAGAGATGCTTGATTTTTCACAGATTATGTGTCTCATAGTATACTGTCAGGGAATAACAGTTTTAACAAATGTGTAAAAAGTATCTTTTTATAAACTGCAGCTATACACTTTTTTATTAATTAATTATTGCCCTGCTTTCTTTGGGTTTCTCTGACTATCAAAGCTTAGGCTAATTACAGTGAGAAACATTAACAACTACGATTTGACAAAGGTAGTCAAGATTATGTTTTACTTCCTAAATTTAATTACAATCTACATAGTATTCATATCTTGGGGTGCTACTGCACGCACTTCTGCTGTGTACCTTCTCCACCTTCCCCCCAGGAGGGAAATATGGATAGAAGCTGTTTCTGATTGCATCCCCCCTTGAAAGGGGTGAAGAGACTCTTTTGCTATAAGTGAGTTACCAATAAGTTGATGAAGCTGGGATGTTGATTAGCGTTTTACCTCCATGTGGCCATCCAGAGAGCAGTGGGACCACAGACCCCAGAGAGGCAGTGCTGCAGTACAAGCATGATTATAATTGCAGAAATAATTAGAAAAGTTCCCATTGCTCTCTTTGGATGGATTGTTGTTTAATCTCCTGGGTAAAGGGTGCAAAGCAACGTGTCAGAATCCCATCTTGAAGTCAACAACAATGCACTGAATTACATGATTTTATTTGACATTAAAGGAACTTTTGGAACAGTACAAAGTAATGTTGGGTGTTATTGGAATTAAACCATTTTAAGGTGGAGAACTCAGTAAAGTCGGGTGGCATCTTGCATGTGTTGTGAAACCATGCGCAGTGGGAAATGTGATAATTTGTCTTGCTATTTTTTTTTTATTTCAAAATCAAAGTGGTAAGTTGAGACTTTAGGTTTAGTGTCTAAGGATTAGTTCTGGATAATCGGAGTGCAAAAGCTGAATACAGAAGGTATTTTAGCAGCTCCCCTTTACATTATTTATCGTGCACAAAGCACTATTTTTAGTAACAAATTACATTGTGCATCTTCAAGCAAAGAATCAATTTATCACATGATTTCTTCAATCTATTCCAGCAAAGAAATTAATGAAATTACCACCTGTCTCTATTTATATTGATTTTTATGCTTGAAATTATTTCCAATAACGGTTTAAAACAGATCTTCAATTAGATTAGTGAAATTACTTTATTTTTTTTCACTGAAAAAAGAGAAAAAGATGAAGTAATGTGAAATAGCATTTTATTTGAAAACCTACAATTTCTGTGTAAAGAAATTGACAAATTTAAAACAAAACAAAAAAGTATAAACCATGCTTTTTAAAACCCCTTAGCCTGAAACGGAATGCCTGCTTGCTGTTTTTCCTTTGTATTTTCCAGGGTTGAGGGTTGTGGGGTTTCAGCAAATTGTTTTAAGGGAATTTTTTTGTACCACTTTAGAAAAGCTCATGTTTCCTCACAGCAACCACTTTATTTTTCCTAAACTAAAATTTTAACTTGCATCTTTTATGACAGTTGAATCTATTTTGTTTGTATTAATATTGATAAAATATTTTGTTATTGGTGACAACTGTTTTTATTTATTATTTATATTGTGTGTTTACTCAAAAGCATTGAACTCATACTCTTACAGTGAGAGATGCCATCAATGAGGACAGAAATTGTGAGAATAAATCAAGTGCCGTAGATCATAATAAACTTTTATCTTAGCAAAATTAGCCATCAAGGTACCAAAGCAGGTGAAAGGAACAGAGGGAATTGGTAAACGGGGGGCAAAGGGAAAGAATACATAAAGACCAAAAAAAAGCTTCTAAAGCTTATAGCCTGTGCTTTTGTTTGGAGGTAATTCTTTACCTCTCAGGAGAAATTTTTTGTTTTAGAAACAAGGCTAAAAGGACGTGAGAAGACAAAGGTGAATAATTCATGTTCACGCCATAAAAATACAAGGACATTATAGGACATTGACTGTGCTGCCATGTTCACCTGCAGCCACACAATAAGGTGAAGGGGCATGTTTGTGTGTGGGGGGGAGGGGAGTGTGCTCCATGTGTGTTGTGTGTAGAAGGATTCTGATGAATGCTGGTTAGGCAGTCATAGTGAAAGGTTGGCCTTGTCTCAGCACCATAACACTCCACATGCAACCTTACTGAAATGTCATCTCTCACTGCTGAATAGATTATCGCCAACATCACACAACCTGCCTGACTTTTTCACTTTTCCTGTTAATGCTGCAGACATACACTCATCCAGGATCCAGATAAGATGGTCTGATTTCATTTACAGCAAAGATTGTGTGCATTACCATTCAAGAGTATTCATACCCTTAACATAACTTTTTCACATTATATGAAAAAGTGACAAATTTGAAACAAAATGAAAAAGTAAAAACCATGCCTTTTAAAACCCCTTAAAATATAACAATTTGTCATATGGCAACCAGAAGCCCTTCTGCCTTTTTAAGGGGGATACATGTGATAGTACTTCATAACTGTGTGGTATGTGTGTGTAAAGGACCTATATTTTATTCGCTCTTCAAACTAACTTATTTAAGCAAAGTTGATATTCTAATTTATTGAAATGTACCTGTAATCATTGCATTAGTTTCTGACATATTTTCATAAAAAGTGTTCCAGTCCTGTTTAGGCTAATCATTTTTGGCTTCACATCCTCACTCAGAGACAAATTGTGCCAGTAGGACCTGCAGCGTGCTGCTCTGACGCGTCATAAATCTGCTCCCTAATCCCTTGGGGACAGTTAGCTAACTCACACACGTAGCACTCGGTCACAGACCCAGTACAAGCAAAATAACATTTCCAGAAGATAAAAGGGTGTTGATTCCCTGTGACGTCTCCATTAAAAAAAATGTTTTAAAATTTCCAGTACAGACTAATAATTTGCGATCTTCTGCAAAGCTGACTTTCAATACATTAACTCTTCACGTACGTATGCATACATGATGCGTTGTGTTTCTTTGCAGGTTTTAGTTGGGTGTGTTGACACTGGCGCTGTAATTGCACGTCCTCTGAATATGCTGCACTGTAGCCAAGAGGCTCAGACATGTTGGCACACAACCACCAGCTGATGAAGTGTCCTTCGACCTGAATGTTGATCCCTAAACTGCTCCCTTGAGTCTTCTCAGAAAAGAGCAGTGGGGACTGCAGAGTTATATCTTCATATGAATCATCAGCACTGACGCTGCAGCTCAACTGAAGCTGGTGACGATCAGGATTCTACATTTAACAGAGGGCAGTTAGAAATCAAGACAAGTCTAAGATCCTTCACAGGATCTGAACCTAAGTATCCTTCAGGATTTTTGAGCAATTAAAAGGATTTTTAAAGCTGCAGTCCTTACAAATCAATCATCATCTTTACCTTCTTTAATCTGATCACCACTGACACAATCAGTAATTTTTTTTTTGCATAAGTAAAGTAACACCCTGATCCCCCGCCAGCTCGTGAAATCTTCTTACACGTCCTTTTCTATCACGGCCTCCATAAATTAGCAATGATGGCTGCTGTTCCCTTCCAAACCCTCTAGATGTGAGGGTTTTTCACACCCTGCGAGCTGATAGAACGTTGTTTACAAACAAGGAGGTTTTAGTGGTTGTGGCTTCATGCCAGTGATAACACTGTCATGCATAATGGCGTTCAGCATGGTGTGCAGATATTATCAAGCTCGAGCATGCAAACACACAAACACACACACACACTAAACAGACTGCCATTACGCCTCTCCTCCGTCTCTCTCTCTCTCGTCAGCTTTGTCTTGTCACTCTTCATCGGGATAAAAACAAGACTGTGACCAGATATTCTCCTCATTGGTGTTGCTGACTTGGGTGAGATTAGTCATCTCGTTAAATCAGACGTAAGGCAGTCCACTAATGACTAAGCTCAGAGGGGTTTCCTTGCCCGAAGCCCACAGCACAAACGTTTCGACTGGCCAACTCAGTAAATGTTGCCTTAAGCGAGCTTTTAGAAAAGTTTGCGTGACAAGACAAAAGATGGAGGGAAGAAATGCCGATGGATATGAGAATAGTTGGATTCTAAAAGAGAACAGCATCACATGACAGCATGTCTCATTACAGAACTTTGAGATCAAATGTGCACTTCCTCCAATCCAAAATTGGACTGAATTGTTGTAAAAAATATCACAAACACAAAAATTATCAGAAGACGACCCTTTACTGAAAACCACTGAACATGTCCTTTGACATTTTTACTACATTTTGTCAGACACCAATAATGAGGTCAATGTTTTTAACTGAGACTCAACCAATTGAAGTTTTCAGGTTAGTGAACAACCTGAAAACGGTTGTTCACTAAAGACCCAATCTTCTTGAGATTTACGCATTTTAAAATAAGAATGATCAAAATTGTCTCTTGTCTCTAGATGAGCAAAGGTGGTAGAGAGAAGACTGGCAACTTTAATTGGTTCTAAAGGTTCTTTAAAGTATAGATTTGGGGGAGTTGAATACATGTATCCATGTGCCAAGCTACTTTGTTCCATGCTACTTCATAAAATCTCAATAAAATACATTGTGTGTTGAGATTTCAGTATGACACAATGTGAAAAAGTAAAGGTATCAAAACTTTTCACAAGCTATTTAGTTGATGATACAATGTTCAGTAAAATGACTTCATGTGTTTGAAGGATAGCTTGAGCAGCACCTCCCATTTGTCAGCATCAACATAGTCATTATTGATAGTTGAGATGTGTGGTGCTGCTCACCCAGGTGTCTTTGTGCTTCAGCTATGAAGAACCAAACAAAACATTGAAATGCTGCTCTAAAAGTCCACTGCGTCCACAGAGAGAAATTGAAGCGCCTTTTGTTTCCGCCCAGTAAATCCATACAAAAATATTTAAATAAGGAAAATCAGCTAATCAGCTCCCCACTCAGTGACCCATTACCTTAGCCAAGGACTGGTCTTTCACAGATAAGAAAAACAGCAATAATAGACCTAATGGGCTATTATTGAGTTGACAATGAGGCTTTCCAGCTACAGTGACAGCTCCTCAACACTCTGAATGAGCTTTGTGTGAATACCCACAATGGACTTGCTTAAAAAAAAACTATTACATCCCGATATGTAATCCAGCGCAAACCCATTGCTGCATCCCTGTTTGGAGTGGAGTCAGTGGGTTTTGTGATTTGAGCCCTCCAGGCCTGTTTAGACAGATGATGGAAGGGTGTTCCCTGTGGTCCATTCCCAGGCCTGCTTCTCATTCTCCACATGTGTCTGGTTCACAGTGACAGAATGCATGAGTGTGGCATTTACAAAGAGGTATTTACAGTTGGAAATCTAACCCCTGACTAAAGTCTGCTCCATGAATCCACCATTACACTGGATGTTTGAAATTAAAACTAAGGTATACATGAGTTTATGCTGTTTTTTTGTCTTCTTCATTCTGAATGCTAGGGAAATTTAAAAAAAAAAAATGATGAGGACTTTCCTAACTAACCATGTGAGTATCGTCTGACAAAAGTATAGGAAATGCAGCTAAATATAACATATTTTAATTTCTGTGATTGTCCCTTTTGCAGACATTACAGATGCAGAAGTTCTAATTCAGAAAGGTAGAATATTGCTTTAGAATTTGAAATGTCAAAATAACAGGTTGTAGTCTATGTGTGAAAGGCCTAACCTTTTGTTCAGTATACCGTTGCCTCAAGGATTTTGTCAATTCTTGGAATTTTGTGTAATAAATCGATACAAAGAAGTGGAAGGAATCGAATGCATGGCTTTATTATGTTTTTACAATCAGAAATAGGAAAGCTGTGCTGTGCATTAGTATTTAGCCACACTGAGCCAATACTTTCTTTGCAGGTCTTTGAGTATATGGCCACCAGTGTTGTGCTTTCAGAGAGCGATTTTACTTGCCCAACCATGGAAGGCATCTGTGAACAATAAACTTATCACCACAAAACTAATTGGGTTTAGGTCTGAGTTTTTTACTGAGTCATACGGTTTGACCTAAACCATTCCATCGATGCTCTGACTTTGTTATTATTCTGTTCTCCTACCTGAGCTGTGAATCCTTCCAACTCCTCCATTGCCATAAATCTCTTTGCTTCAGTTTAGGCTGGCTGTCTTGTTGTGTTTAGTTTTGAGTGGTAGCAGACTCTTTAGACATTGGACAAAAGGGGGTTTTCTGGAATGACACTATTTGCAATTTAACTCTACTTCTAAGTTTCTTCACAACTTTATATTTGAACTGCGTATTGTGTTTCTTGATCTGTATGATGCTGTTTGTTCACTAATTTTCTACAACAAACACAGATGACAGAGAACAGATGATTTATACGTCAATTAAATTACACACAGATGGATTCTGGTATGGCTTCTGAATGCATTGTGGTTGCTCTGCATTTTGTGGACTGAATACAAATGCACTCCACACTTTTCAGTTACACAAAATCATACTGTTTCCACTTCACAATTAGGCATTATATATTGTGTCTTGCCAAAAGAAGATCATGAAACTGCAGTTCTTCATAATTTTTTTTCTCATTTGACCAGCGGATGGTGCCAAGGTGGCAAGTGGCAAAATTAATTACTATACTATGATGAGGCACACTTGTGTTTCTTTTAGACTAATATTATCAAGACAACACATATTGATAGGAAAATGATATAAAGACTGTGATAGTTAGCTGTTGCTGTGCAGAAATATTCTAAGTTATTTTCCTTTATATGTAAATGATCAACCAGAAACGCAGAGACAGATGGAAATATCCATCCTTATGAACACATCTGTCATTTCAAGGTTGGATATGGCAAGAGTGAACTATTATGGAAGCCATTAACAAATATTATTTTAACAATGATCTTGTAAGCCCTAATATTAATTATTTTTTGTTTAAGCAAATGTCTCATATTCATAAGAAAATGTTTTTTTATCTAGTTATAATTAGATTATCCTAAACATTTTTTTTCCTTTTTTTAAATACTAAAAACTTGCTTCATTTACTCAATATTTGTAACTATTATGAGCTCTAATACCAGAGCTCAATACATTCTGCATGCAGAATGAACTGAGATTTTTTTTTTTTAACAAAACGATTATTTACAATAATTTAAACAATAAACTGTTACATAATCAGGTCAATGAAAACTAAATAAAAACAAATAAATATTTACATTAGCAGCTTGTTAAAATTTAGTTCTCCCTGATTAGAAATGGTGCACAATACATCGTCAAAACCCCATAGCTGTACAAAAGCTCCCATATGATGAAAAGAAGAAGAAGAAGAAAACATAGTCAGGAGTACAAAGTGTTGTTGCAGTTTTGGATTTAATAAAAAGCATTGCTGGTTGTAAGAAAAATACAAATATGTGTACCAGGCTCTACACTTCTGATAACTCGGGTACAAAGAAACAACATTTAAATACACAAAAATGTAACTAAATAAAAGTCAAAACTAAAAATAGCTATGCAAAATACAGTCAAACAGAAGACGTTTTAAAGTTTTGTGGTTTCAGAAAAAAGTAAAGAATTTTCTCTGTTCTGTCTTAAAACACCATCCTGACAATCATTTATCATCATTAGCAGAGCAGCCGACACCAGATGCTGTAGCATCCCATTTTATTAACTGTGTCTGGTCAGCCACCATCAGCACCACACGTGGCATATGCAGCTATTCTCTCACCTGGACCACAATCTTCTCAGTCCATCTGTTTGCGATGACTCAGCAACCACCTTCATCCACTGAATGCCTGCCTGAGCCTCAGTGCTGCTTCATTAAGGCAGAGATTAGTTTCTCTTCCTCAGTATTAACTCATCTTTTTTTTTGTCTTGTGAACATTGCTTCAGCAAGTTATTTAAATTGAAGGTTTGTACAAACATATCGCAACGGTAGAGATGAAGTAACTAGGTGTATAAATTGGATTGGTATTTCTTTCATAAACAAATAAATGATTTTGCCAATCTCGATTGACTCAAGAACACAATAGCTGTTTTATTTGTCGTATCCTTGACGGTATTACACAAAATTACATAGACAGCAAGTTACATAATCTCAGGTGTTTCATTAAAATTTGTCAACCCCCACGCCTCCACACACCACATCCACAAAAACATAGAACGAGCCAATCAAACAGCAGCAGAGCCTGTGACGATGCCTAAGCATTTCCTGTCACAAACTGCTGTGTTGTGTCAGTGGCCTCATCAATCAAAGCTTGCCTGTTTATGCTGGTGCTAATGTTGCCGTGCTCGCCCTGTGTTCTTATCAATTAAAAGAAAGTAGTCAGCAATCCATCATCATCTATGTGCCGCCATGTTCTTTATTGCATTCTCATGAATACACAAACTGAATGCAGATAGGAGTTGTTGCAGTTGTGTTCACACATAGGTTATGCTTAGCTTTTCCATTTGCAGGTCTCTCATTCTTGAGCTTCAAAAAGTCAAACTTTTTTTTTTTTTTTTTTTTTTTACAAACAAAGAGAGTGTGCCTGCTGCATAGGGCAGTATTAGAACTGATTACAGCTGTGAATAGAAACAGAGCTTTCACCTTCCTACACCGAGACATAGTCTGGGTTACACAGCAGAGATTTGCATAGCATTAACAGTCTCTGTTTCCATAGGCTTTATTTTTCACACAATGGCAAAATGGTAGAGATCTTTTGAGGGTGCAGCTAAAATAGGCAGGTAGAAAGAGTTAGTGCTGAACAGCAGTGAGTTATTTCACCTCTGCCTCCAGACATGTAGAAATAATATATTTTGGAAATGGTCTGACTCCTTCCTTCCATCCATCCATCCATCCATCCATCCATCCATCCATCCATCCATCCATCCAATATTTATTTCCATCTGGAAATAAATATTGGTTATTATTGTCAGCATAGTGTTATTTATCAGACCAAAACTGATATGATAAAAAATAACTAATATCAGCCAATACTGATGTTAGTGCCAATATATGTTGCAACCCTAATTTTTGCCCTTTTTGTTACTGTTGAATCAAGAACACTGACCTTTGCAGTTTTGGACTAGGAACTCATTGCTCTGACGGTTCAATGTTGTATAATTTTTTTCCCATTAATGAATAATGGTTCTCACTGCAGTACATTTTATGTTGTCAGAGAGCTTCTATGAAAGAGATTTCTTGATTCTCCAGATCTGATAACAATTATGCCTGTTTGGCTAATACAAGAAAAAGTAGTATTTCAATTAATTTATGGTTTATGCTCACAAACTATAATTGAAATTGGTATGAGGATCATAAAGTGTAACAGAATAAAAAAAGAAAAAAAAACACCTTTGTATGGGTGTAAAATGTATTAAGAAATAACAGACTAGTTTAAAACACATGTCCAACTTTACCCCAAATCCATCTCACCAGAAGTTTTTGTGTGGCCTTCTAGACTCAAGAAATACAACTTTTGAGGTAACAGCTGTGTGCTTAAATAATATTTTATCGAACAATTCAGTAATTTTTAACTGTATTCTGCTAAATTACATAAATATGTAAAGATGTTCAAAGTTATTTAATTTTAAAAAATTCTCATCAAATGCAGACACATCTGTTTATTAATATTTTAACAGTTTGGTAATGGGTAGATTTGTCAAGTTTCTGTCAGAACCGACTGAGCTCCTTTAAGCCTCTGCTGGTCATTCATAACTCATCAGTGGAGCTGGCCGCAATGGAGATCCATGCTGGTTTAATGGACAGAACTTTTATCACTTTTTCTTACTGACCGTCTAAAGTGCTTTTTATACTACAAGTCAGACTCTCTCATCCACACTCCCAAAAACACACACATTCACATGTACAGGCAGATACACAGGAAGTGGGCATTAGACTGACAGTCTTCTCATAGTAAGACAACCGCTCTTCCCTTGAGCCGTCCCACATGAGCTGTATAAGTGAACTACTAAATGGTATGTAGTGGAACTTGTATAGACAGCCATACATAAAATTGAAACATAATTTGAAAAATATGATGCCTAGTCACCGACAGACGCTCCAGCTTAAAGCAGACCTTTGCTTTCCTTTTTTTTTTCTCCTATTTTCAAGCATCACCACCCCTAAAGAAACAACACATGGCTGAAATCCAGTAATCTGTTATGTTGTCACACACCTCAGCTCTATCCAACAGACAGTGTGTGTCTGTTAATGGTGAGAACTGATGTGTGCCAAATGTCTCCCTAAATTGTGACAGTCCTGTGTGCTTTGATTCAATCCCGCAGCCAGTTAGTCGCACAGACCATCTGTCCTCTCTAAGTTATATTATGAAGCTGTGAAACCGGCTTACCCTTTAATAAGTCAAACAAATTGGCAGTGTTACTACCTCACTTGGTGACTCAGAAGCATAGTTTGACTTTATTCCCACCTTGCCCTGGTGTGGTCCCTGCAGAAGTTTAACAGACACAGCCGGAAAGCATCTTGGTCATAACTTGAAGCATTTTCTAAGAAGGTATAACAGCAAGATATGGAAAGGGAGCCAGAATTAATACAAGAGTGAATCCATCCATTTGAAACATCTCTTTAAAACAGCTCTTAGCTCAAGTATTAGTTTATTCTTGAAACATATGTGAAAACAATGTAGGGCTGAAACAACTAATCGCTTTAATTGTGATGAACCAATTATTAAAATAATCCTCAACTAATTTAACTATCAATTAGTCATTAACTAGCGCATACAGACTGAGGAAATGGCTATTTTCTGAAATAATAACACACCCAGAACAATAATTAAGCTAAAACTGTATATGCTTTGCTTCTAAGAGGAAAAACGTTCTTTTGTAAATATGTTCTACTCAGCACTCCTTCATACTCCTATAGGTTTAGCGTTACCTGGTTCAAATTCCTATTAAGAACATTTTGCTATCCAATTATTAATCAGTTAATCCAAGAAGTTGTCAATAGATTAGCCCTTAATTATATTGATGTTCAAACAACAAAAGGTTGAGCCTTTCACATGTTGATATTAAGAGTATTTTTAGCTACACATGCATCCTTTTCTACAAGCGTACACTAAAGGAAATCTGTGTTATTTTATTTTAGGCAAGATATTTTTTTTCTTATTTAAAAAAAAGAATAAAATTATGTGTTCATTCACATTTTAAAATGTATTTCTAATACGTTTAAGAGGTTCAAAATAAAAGCCACATTAACCAAATAATGTTGCCTATTTTAACTAACGTAAATATTTCAAGTCCAGGAACAAAAATCAATACTTTTTTAGACTTAAAAAAGGTGTTTTATCTAGGAGTAAAAGTTTATGTAACATTTTTGTCGTAGATTTAAAAACAGTGTGTGTTTTTTATGACTTCACAAATGAAAAATATATCAGATTCAGGAGAGGGGCACTTCATACTTTATTCATTTACCACTGAGGGAGTTTAACACTTTAATGTTATGGAATTCCATTACAACTCCTTGAGGAATTTAGACATCACACAACACAGCATATTAGATGCATTGACTTATTTATCAAAGTTACAGAAGAGGCCGGCTACCTGAGAAAAAGTGTACTTTTTGCATCTACCTTTGAACAAAAAATAAATGAAATGCTTTACACAACCACAGATGCTCGTTCACATCTGTGGGGATTAAGCTGGAAATAAAAAATAACCAAGTCATTAAGGCACGGGCACTGAGATTAAACGACTGTTCTGAGGACATTTTCTCCTTCCTTCATGATTATCACCTACCGCCGAGCAACAAAGTGAAGGTGGAATATCCCCTCTCACTCACAAGCCCTTTAAAGGCAGTGAGTGGATTTTAATAAGAAGCAGAGTGGTTAGCGGTGCACACCATGGTCTTCAATGGGATTAAAAGCCTTTGAATGGTCTAGGCCATTAAAGTCTAGAGGTCCTGCAGCGCGTTATGAGCATGTTTATCAGAAGGATTAACAAACCCAGCAAAAGCAATCACCCAAGGAGCACAGGCACCTCTACTTGTACTATTATCTGGCTTTGCTGAGCAGCTGATGATAAGAGTGATTCAGCAGCACTGGAAGGTAAAGCTCTGGTCCCAACTGTACTCTCCACACCTACAACATCTGCTTTCATTAGCCTATTTCTTGTTAAACAGCATTTTTTTTCTGCAGGTTTACTTTCCCGCTGGTTAATTCAAGCATCAGCATCCATCTGCAAAAACAGACCTATGGGATTTTATGTTGCGTGTTGAGATGGAAAGAAAAAGAAAGTCTTGCTTAATGATGGGTGATGCTTTTCAAAAGTATTCATACCTTGGTTTTTTTCCCCCATTTTGATGTGTTTCAGCCACAAACAATTTTATTTGGATGTTATTTAATAGACCAACACAAAGTAGAGTGTAATTATTATATTAAAAGACAGTCATACTGATTGAATACATTCTGGGATTCTTCCCCTTTCATCATTGCCTAACAGTGGCTACAGCCTTTAGCCAGAAGGTTGTGTTATCGGATCAGTGTTTCGACCTTAACCCACAGCACTGTCCTGTTGGTGGGTCAGCAGTGATGGGCAGCCACTTCTCACCCTCATTCTGCTGCCACGCTCGTTCTTCGGAAACAGGAAACAGTAAGACACAATTGCAACTGACCATGTTAACTCTGGAGGATTTAAGAGGTACATTGACATGAGGCATTTCACAGATTAGATGAAAACGAAGATATTAAAACCCTTGGGTGAGTAAGTTTTGACATTTAACTCAAGAGAAGCCTGGAGAAAAGAAGAGCTCTGGTGGGAGAAATTAGTGACAGGACATTTTGGGGATATTGTAGTGACCGGTTCCACAAACCTGGACTGAATGGAAGAATGGTAACAAAAGAAATTTGAAAGAAAGCCATACGTCTTGTTTGCAGTTTGTCCCAAGCCATGTCAAACTCTAGACCCAAATCCAATTGAAAATTATACATTCTCTCCACCCAATCTGACTGAGTTTCATTTATTTGACAAAGAATTATGGGCAAACATTTCCATCTCAAGATGTGCAAAGGTGTTAGAGACATACCCCAGAAAACTGTAACTGCATTTACAAAGTACTGGCCCTGGGGAGCAGAAAAACAATGCATACAATATTTTTCAAATCTTTCTTTGCGAAAAATCATCTTCAATTAATTTCTCAAATATGCACTGCTTTGTCTTTCTCTCTCAAAATCCCAGTGAAATATATTGAAGTTTGTGGTTGTAATATGACAAAATGTGAAAAGGTTCAAGGCGTACGAATACTTGTGCGAGAGATTTTATTTATGCTGTGGGAAAAAGAAATGATGGTCACTTCATCCCCTGCTTTTCTATTCTCTTTTAGATCTTCCACATGACCTATGACCTGGCCAGCGCCATGGTGCGGATAGTCAACCTCATCGGTATGATGCTGTTGCTGTGCCACTGGGATGGCTGCCTGCAGTTCCTGGTGCCCATGCTGCAGGACTTCCCAGCTGACTGCTGGGTTTCCAAAAATAAGATGGTGGTAAGTGCTCTTCCTGCACAGACTTGCATGGCATGTTCAAATCAGATTACACTTCCGTCTTATCTTATTCATCACCTCCAGTAATTACTGTACTAAAACCCCTTTAGCTTCCTGGGAAAGACCGCAATGCATATCTGTCATGTTAAACCCAAATTAAATAGGTTTATCTGCTACATTGGTAGGCATTTATTGAATTTGCTGATGACTATATTTTCAGGGGCTCGGGGCCACTTTGTTGAAAAAAGATGTGTTTCTAGAATATATATTCATGAAAATTGACAGCTTTTGTTATTATAAGTTAGCAGTGAGCTGTGCTTTTGCCTAAACTTTATTTTTTATAAAATGCCCTTGAAATTGATTATTACAAAAACTTTCCTTGCTACAGAACTTTTTTTCAGTAGTTTTCACTTTCCTCCTTTTTCACCCGACAGCCTCATAAAAGCAATGAGCGTTACTCTGAATATTTGTCTGGTTCTTGAGTTAAAGATGACGAGGCCTCAATGTACTTGTAAATCAACATATATCCCGTTAGACAGCAGGGGAAATGACTCCCTGACTGATAGCTTATCAATGCGCATGTCAGTATAAGAGCTATCAGGACTTTGTAATGTAATCAAAGACTGAATCAGTGAATATGATCCCTGGTAACATTTCACCAGGGAACTTTGTGGTGTGCAAAAAAAAAAAAAGACATCAAAACATCTAAGAATCCCAGTTTAATTCAGGTGCATATCACTAAATTAGAAGTGTATTTTTTTAAGTAATACTATTTAGATTAGATAGATTCATTACATGCAGAGTGATACAGTAGTTCTGTAAAGCAACGCCTCTTAAGCTGCTGTAGTTAAACTCTCTGTACCAGAACGGATGTGACATGAATAGTTACGTCTCTCAAGGTGTGATATTCTTGATTCACCATGCCTCACTGCTTTCACGACAGGCTCACTTGTTTCACTGAGTCTGCTTCGCTCATGTTCAAACAGCACAATAGGCGCAAGTTGCAAACTTCTTCCCCCGAGATGTTTCAGACTATCTAATTTTAGCCGTACTTCCATTCATTTGCGCAGAACTGCGCACTCAGGTGAGAGTTGCTGTTCAGGCACTGTGTCATTACTTTACATCAGACCAGAAACTACTTTCTATCTTTCTGATTACATTTCATTGGAATAACATACAACTAAATTGAAAATGTTATGTTCATCCGGTTCAATGCTCCTTTTCATTTGCTGTTGAGCAGCCTGAATGTTCACACTGAGAAACCAAAACATGTGGTAATTTTCTTGTAATAAATATTGTTGAAAAAAACTTACACAACTTTTTTTTTTTTTTAAATAAGATATATCTAAAACGATATATAAAATTTTGATGAGATGACATTTTCTTACTGTCTTTATGTTTTTTATGACTTATGGTACTCATAGAAGGTTTTTCAAGTTTCACTATCTGATTTTAAAATTGTATTTTGTGAAATGTCATATTTTGATACTCCAATGCAAAATGATTCATCCTTTGTGGTAGATTTCATGACTTTAGTTTGACATTATATACACATTTTATGTTATGTAAATGCAAGTAATCTATCATTAAGAGGATTCCTAACTGTTAAAAAAAGTACTGAAAAATATAAAATAAGGTATTATAGGAGTATTTATACTGTATATCTACAGTAGAGATTGGGAGAGACTGATGTAAAATAAATCTAAAAAGAAATATGAAACGAAAAGTGTGTACATGTATAAAATTTGAAAATTTGAGAATGAAAGTGCTTGGAGTGTGTCAAGGATCTGGTGAGGTGGACACTTCAGTTACACTTGAAGTGCTAAAAACTTCGCAGACCAACACGTTTTGGCCAGTGGCTTTTATCAGGTTCATCATACTGTACATGTTCTTGTAGCTTAGACCATCTATCAGATTTAAGCACATAGAATGATTTTGTGTCTATTAGACTATTAGAGACCAATAATAACATGATTTTGAGATACAATCACAATTTACTCCCCTAACATTTCTGAATATGCTTCCCTGAACTTCTGGAATGCTGATTCAGACTCAGTTCTTTTAATTTTAATTCATTAAAGGTAATTGTGATGCTGTTTTGCATGGACACTGCCCCTTATGTATTTTAGCTAGGCAATAATAAAATTGCACTCTGTCTCGGCTTTTCTTCAGTGGAAATGAGTTTGAAAGCAATTTGGACATGTCACCCCCAGGAGAGAGTTGATATTGATTTGCCATGAACCACCATTGGGATTCTAAGGGAAAAGGGGCAATTTATCTACAAATGAGAAAACTCACAGAGAAATCACATTTTTCTAAATAGCTGACCTACTTTCTCTCATGCAAGCCAGCGATGTCTCTCGCTCTTTGTGCCCATTCTCAGGGCTCTGTTTTAGGCTTCTGCCCAAACGTCTGCTGGCTCCAAATGTTTGTATATTGTTAAGTCTGTATTACCCTGCCAGCTGCTCCCCACTGAACTAAGATGTTTGAAAGTTGCAGCCCCTAGTAGCTCTGCCCCAAGTGGACGTATGGCTGTAATGTTAAAACTGACCTTTCATGTGCAATCAATGGCATCATTTCAGATGGGCTAGGCTAGGACGTGTTGTAATGTATTCAGCCTAACTCACCTGTCCTGTTCTGCTCCATCTAGAATGACACATGGGGACAGCAGTATTCCTATGCACTCTTCAAAGCTATGAGCCACATGTTATGCATTGGGTACGGCATGTACCCCCCAGTGGGCATGACAGACGTCTGGCTGACCATCCTTAGCATGATTGTGGGTGCTACTTGTTACGCCATGTTTGTGGGGCACGCTACTGCACTCATCCAATCGCTGGACTCATCTCGGCGCCAGTACCAGGAGAAGGTGAGTCAAAATCTCTAATTTTGCTTTTTCACTTTAGTAATCATAGGTTTATCTCATCCTTGTGTATTCTTATTACATATTTGGTATTCCAGGTGTCTACTTCAGTACTCCGTATCAACGCCAGAATGCTGCATTTTGTGTATTTTCTACTTTTTAAAGTCTTTAACTGCAACACAATAATGATTTACAGTAAATTGCAAAATAGTAAAAGCCCTCAAATGTTTTCATTTTGTGATGTTGCCTCATTAAACCTCCTTGATTTTTATTAAAAATTTAAGCCAAAGATAAACACAAAGTGGAGCATAATTTTGAAATTAAGGAGAGGCAAAAAAGGTTTTCGATTTCTCTGCATTTGTGCACAGTTAATAACTGCCTCATTGACAGATTCTCCCTCCTGACTGTGAATCTCTGTAGTTTCTAATGCTCCAAATATTCTTGTTACCCAACTTGTCTTGACTTACAATTGTGTTGTACTCCTTATATTTTCTGATAATGGATAGAACAGTGCCCCACGAGATTTTTAAAGCTTGACTTATTGTTCCTTAACTTAATTTTACTTTAAACTAATTCACAAATCTATTTTTGAACTGTCTTACTAACAGTCATCTGAGGAGTTCAAGGAACAGCTGTATTTATACTGAAACACAGATGTGACCTTTTTTTTTTTTTTACTAATTAGATAACTTCGGGTTCAACACAACCAGTTTGAACTGGATGTCAGAGAAAATTTAGATGAATACAAATACGCACCACTGTTTTTTTATGCAGAAAAAAACATTAAAAATCATAATTATGAGCTTCCTTGGGTTGTTTTTTTTTTAATGTGAGAGCAATATGTATTCATTTGCAAAGCACTATATGACTTGTGCAAAGGAGTTTAACATGATTTCCATAAAACTGTAAGTAGTATTGTCACCGAACTAAAAAAAATCATTTTCACTGAACACAGCCCACCAAACACAAGAAGAACCGAGGCTAAAAGCCAGGGCCAACATTTTGTTGGTGTGAGGCTGTTTCTGTCTAGACAAAAGAAAGTCCTGATGCCTGGCTGTGAAGACCCAAACATGTTCCATGGTGACATGCCCTCTGTAGGCCCAGTATGGGTGATAATGAGCTGAGCTATACATTCCCTCAATGCCCAGTGTCTGTGGTGAGGCTCAGACAAGAGAGTGACCTCTAGAGAATGGAGGCAGAGGCTCAAGAAATCTCACCTAAATGAAAGAGGGAGAGTGGGAGTGAAAGAGGGCTGGAAAAAGAGGCAGGCCGGGGATCACAATAGATGATGTAACAAGTGTGTGGTGGTGGAACTTCAAAAAAAGACGATGTGCACCAGACAAATGCACTCATCACAGTATGAGGATATGGATTTTTTCTTGTCTCAACACCTACAAAACTGAAAACTCCTTATAGGAAATCAAATAACCTTGATGTTCAAAATCAGGAATCATCTCAATCCAATCTAGTATGCATGCCGGCTTCTCTCTTTAGAGTTGCCTTGCTGCCATGTTAACTGAACAGCTGCCTGTCTCAGCACCAGTCTGTATATGCAGCTGAACCCAGTGGTTTTTGTTCCCAGGATAAGCCCCATGCTGACAAAAACTCACCCATGCTTCTTCACAGTGTATGTCTGCAAAAAGATAATTTCTGCAGAATGAATTTTACAAGTCTCAACGTTAAAACGCTCAGCTCCACACTGCCATCTCCTGCATTTTACTGTCCATGCTCACCTTGTTTTGTAATTTGCTGGTGGCTCTTCCTTTAGTTGTGTGTGACAGTAGAGCCCTCTTGTTGTTTCTCCATCTTCTCCATTTAAAGTAGATTGCAATATCAAAGTGTATGTATGGTGGAGAACCTTAATATGTAAAGCAAGGTGAAGCATAACTCACCAAAAAAAAGAAAAACCAGCAGCGGATAACACAGACTTGCACTACTGTATCAGCGGTATGGTAAGTAAAAATGATCAAAATTGAACCAGTCGAGGATGTGTCAAAGTGGATCACTAATGAGCCAAGCAAACCATTGCCAATTTTAATGCTTCCTGCTGGCTTTGATGTGACAGAGGTTGTGTATTCATCCGCTGTAAATGAGGCATAAAAAAAGTAGCACACAAAGCTCTCACGGCTATACGGCCAAAATGAGAGACCATCTGTCCTGCTGGCATGCAGAGGTGATATCCAGGTTACTTTTATAGTTAGATGGGAAAGGTTTCAATGAAACCCCTGTGAGTGACGATTACAAAGAAAATCAGCCCCGTAAAGGATTCTCACAAGTGCACAGATGGTGGATAGAAAAGGATGGGGGAAAATTTCTCTCTCAAAGATAGGGAAACTTATTACAGAGCCGAAGTGAATAGAATTCTATTAAAATATAGCACAGAGTGATAAGTGTCTCAGGCTTTCAGCATCAGGCAAGTAGAGTCAAATGAACTATTCTGGATGAGGCAACACGTTATCTATTAAACAAAGCAGAAATCCAACACTCGAATATCTGGAAGAAAATGAGGTATGGCCGACACCGAGATGAAAAATCTCTTTAATAAATTGATTTTCAAACAGCTAAACAAATAATACTGTCACTATTCCAACAGAATAAAGCATCTACTTTATGTTTGAAACTCAGATTCTTACACGTGTATCTCAACTCAATTTAAGTTATATTAGTTATATTAGTGCTGAAATGTATCTGAATAAAAAGGATACAAAGATTGAGCTGCAACTGGTTTAAGCTTCAAATTGTTTTAGTGACAGAGATATTTTGTCTTGTCTCAGTAATCACTGTAGTTGACTTTATTTTTACCAACTCTTTTCCATATTTATATATCTTAAACAAAGGGTTCAGCATACAGACATTTGTTTAAATTAGTTGAAGTAAGGGCTTGGAAAAAAGCCTGCCTTATTCCCATTTTGTTTTCCCCAAACCACTTATGATGTGTGTTTTGGATGACTTTCCTGTTGGAATTCCCATTTGGGTATAAATTTTGAATATATTACTCAAACTGGCACCAGAGGTGTAAAGAAACTAGTTGAAATATTCAGGAACAACCCAGGAGCCATCAAGGCTCAAGTCAGCAAAGAAATCTGTAGGGATGCCAGTCTCTCTGTCTGCTGCAAAGCCAGTTTACGTCTAATGGACTGAGCGGGTGATGACCAAGAAAAACAAAATGCCCCAAAATCATCATATACCAAAAGAAAAACTGCAATGTATATATAACTTTATTTATCTTAAATGTAATATACTTGTTACTTTAAGAAATCTAGTTGATATCAGATATTTTAAAACACTTTCTGTTTTATGTCAGTTAAGAACATACATTTTATTCTACTTACTAAATGTCTGAATAATAAGAAGGTTGTCTTTATAATTTCTTTTGAACTCAAGAGGTTTACTTGGATTAATATGGCTAAGAAACATTTCAATACGTCAACCAGGAAGTTAAAGCTTGGGCCCAACTGGGATTTTGAAGTGGAGAATAACTACATGCACACATTAAAATGTCTCATATAGTGACTTAAGTACAATAGTCACTATTTTCCCCTGCAGGGAAACAGAGGCAGCTTGTGGTAAGGAATGTTTTAATGAAAAAAACTCAAAAAGAAAGAAAATAGGGAGCCAGATTAGAACAAAAACAGGAATCCAGGGGGAAAATGAAGGGAGGAACCAGTAATGAGTGTGACTAGGAGAAGGGTTTAAATACTGTGAGCTAAACTGGAACAAACACCTAGGCTGATTAGCTAATGGGTGGCAGGTGTGAGGAGAGGGAGAGAAAAACGTGGCACAGGGAGCAAGGGAGAGTAAACTAAGGGTGACAAGAAATAACTAGACACAATAAAGAAATAAACATGAACTAGAGTCACAAATAATTGAACTGAGGTAAAATAGAAACAAGGTTGATCTAATCAAAGAGACAAAGGAATACAGAATAAAAATGAAACTAGAACCAAATATTCAAAACTACCCAGGAGCTGACAGTCAGCAGCTAACATATACTTTATCACTGAAATATTACATCTCTGTGCTTAGACCCTCTGTCAAAAACATCCAATAAACAGATTATGAATATAGTATTTTTGACGATTTCTGTGCAGGGACGTGCAGAGACCACTAAAGGGGCAGGTGCTCAAAACAAAAAAAAAAAAAGGGCACATCTAACCGCATTCTAGGACAGAATATTAACAAAGCCACACAGCTTTCAGAGTTTAATAAACAATGATAAATTACAAAATTGTGAGATATACAATCAAAGCTAAGGAACATCTCCACATAGAGCATACAACTATGCATATGTAAGATATTTTATTAGTAATTTAATTGTACAGGTGTATTTTGTTATAGGAAAGTATTGCAATATTCAAACCCGCAATTTAGCAAGATATGTACATCAGAGCTAAACCACCAGACATATTTTGTCTTTACAGAATTACACTATTAAAATTATAAACAAGGGCACAATGCAACTTTTTAGTGTACTTTAATCTATATATATAAAAAAAAGAGCTGCCTGTTTGCTACACTTGCAGTGGAGATGAAGATGGTCCATTCAGGAAAGCAGAGCTGCATCAAACTTTAACGTGGAACTGCAGAAAAAAAAAAAAAAACACAAAAGCAAAAATTTTATTGTTAATGGATGTCACCATGAGAAAAGCATACTGAGTTTTGCTTAAAATAACTTTAAAAATTAAAATCACATATTTTTGTCTCATGAAGTGAAAAAACTATTTGCAAAGCAAACTTATTTGCGCTTGTCATAAATCTTTTCTTCTTAATCTAAGTTTTTGTTTGTGACTCAAAGTTTTGCTCAAGCACCCCCCGCCCCCCCTCTGCACGTGCCTGTTTCTATGTCAGGCAACAGTTGAACCATTCCCATTCAGTGTTGTTCTTTTTTGGATATAACTAACTAAGTTACAGTTCTTGCTTTGCTCTGAATTTTAAAGGGTTTGCACTAAAGAAAAATAGCTTCAAATTGCTGGAATGCCTCACAAGTAAGATTATGGCGTCTTTGTTGAATTCATACAAGTATTTTACTCTCTAAACAATTGTATTACGTCAGACAATAAGAGCTGTCTTAGTTGTAATTGGTTAAGCATCTGGTAAATTCACTGAGGAATCCCTCCCTCTTGTCTCAGGCTTGTTGAGAACCATTATCACACAAAGAAAATTACATCTCTCCAGATTGCAAGCTCAAGATGGCTGCACACGTGACTGTATATACAGCAAAGGGTATGCCTGCCTCTCTAGCTCTCTAGCTCTACATGGCTTATTTTTCTCTCTCGCTCTTCACTGTGGTAATGAATATCATACATAGAGATGTAGATGAGATGAGTTATAAGTGACTTGTGTTCCTTGTTGCCATGTACAGTAAAGACATATCAGGGTATAAGTAAATGATGTTATATTTGGTGTTGGCAATTGATGATTAAATCAAGGATGCCCAGGAGATGGCATGTTGTGGCAAGCCAATCCCAAATGGTTTTCAAAGTAAATGGCAATGGGATGTTGCAAGCCCACCCTCTACATCTCTAATTAACAGTTGGTAATTAAACATTAATCTTTGGGGGAAAGTTAATAAGAAGCCCAAAGCGGATTATTTGGGGGTTTAAAAGCCGTAGGGATCTTTTATACCCTTAATTCAATTCCCTCAGTAAAGCCTCTCTGAGAAAGCAGTAAACAGTTGTTAATATGAAACTATTTTCTTACTTTATGGTAGTGCTTCTTCCAGTGGTTGGAATAAAGGAAAGACATGTTACAAAAGTAATTAAACACTTCCTTTTAGTGCTAGAAAGTGATCTGGGGCAGTTTGAGACCTGAAAGACACATGATTTATGATCAGAAGTGATTTGGCTGTTCCCAGTAGAGGTTAAGTCAAGATTCCTCGATATAGTCAGTGCCAGGATATTGTTGATTAGCTGAGCTGTGGCTTAGCTTAACAATAAGTGCCTTTTTTAGTAAATTAGGGTCTGATTGATAGAGACTTAAATATGTATTCAAGCCTTCTGAGTCAGTAATTTGTAAAACTATTTTTGTTGCTTTTATCTTTTTATTGACTGTCACAATCTTAACCATCACTGCTGAAAAAAAAGCTTTGTCATTGTATGATGGTGGCTCCTTAATGTTTAATTATGAGAATGATGCACAATTTAGTATTTTTTGTTTAGCTTCATCTGACCAAACCATCTTCCATTAGATTACCTTTTTATGTACATGGCCTCTGGTAAGATGTAAACATTACTTATAACTCAGATTGGTCCAGTGCATTGATGATAGTTGCCAGTGTCTACACAATTTCTTTTTTGGGCCTCCTGGCTGCTTCTCTGAAAAATACTCTTCTTACCCGGCCTGCCAGCTTAGGTGGATGACCAAGTCTTGGTAGGTTTCCAGTTGTGACATACCTTTTCCATGTTTGGAAGGAGAGCATTGAATGATTGAATAGGCATGGAGCCTCTCTGTTTTCAGATCTGTTAACGATCAACTTTTGGCATCGGAACAACAGCAGACTCCCAGACCCCGTTCAAAGACATGGATTGTTTCCTTTCAATATAAGTTTCCTCTTTAGGGAAAGTCTACAATTTTTTGATAGGGTTTAGGTCAAATGAGGAAAACGATCATGTCATTCATTTGTACGCCAGTCCTTACTGGCTAGCCATGCAGTGCTGCACTGTGATACATGAAACAGACATTACAAGGCATAAAAAACATAATATTTTTGAAAGACTATTTCCTTTTCTTACAGCACTTTTTTAAAGCAATTGTCTTCTAAAAGCAGACAGTTGACATTAAGTGCAACTTAAACCAGAAACTGGTTTATTATTCCAACTGAATCATTATTAATATTTTACTAATACTAATAGCCCAGTTCCTCCCTGCTAGAGTCTGAGTCAGTGGACCACTACTACACTCATTACTGATCCTGCCACAAGCCCACCTATATAGTCCTTCACAAATCAGTCTATAAAAACCTTTCAAATAATCTGTCTTTAGATGTTTATTGGCCCTGTATTGACATTTGATCTTATCTCTCCTCTTCAACAAGATTTCCTCTTCAACAAGAGGAGAGAACCCTTTCTTACTTTTCTCACAAGGTAAGAAAGGGTTCCAGCCTTTCTTACCTTGTGAGCACTGGTGTGCTTTATACTTCTGGATACTTCATGCAATTGCAGCTCTGGAATAGGGCTGCTAGAGTGCTATTGCCAGTAAAAGACATTTTTTATATAATTTTTGACTTGTCAAAGTCAGATAAGTTTCTGTTTTTGCCCAATTTTGCCTGAATGATATAAGCTACCTAGTACACTAGGTAGCTTCTATATGCACACTCTGACATATGAATGTTGATCTTTTTAGCCCATATTCTCTCTCATTGCACAAATGTAACATGTTTATATCTAATTAGCATTAAATTTTATGCAGATAATAGTTAAAATGTGCATAAATATGGTGGCCCAGTCAAAATTCTGACTTGCTTAATCAAATTAAATCACTCACAGGTGGATTTTATTTTATAGTATCAGTTACTCAGGGCATCTGAGTTTATATGCACATTGCTTTTTATAGATTTTTATTAGTATAACTAATTTAAATTTGTATTATTTTCTTCTAATTCACAACTATGAACTGTTGTATTTGCGTATAACAAAAGGTTTTAATGAAATACAATCAAGGTTTGTGGTTGTAATGACAAAAGAGGATCAAGTAATATGAATACTTTTAAAAGGTGCAACATTTTATTATCATTTGCAATAAAATAACTTGCTGAAAAGTTGTAGACTTATAAAGTCTTATGTACTAGACAGACACAGAGTGCTGAAGTTGACATCTGGGGCACGTAAACATGTTGCAGCTCTGCATTTGAGAAATAATACCGTGACGAAGGAACACTTGCACATCACAGGTTGACTGTTTATTTCCATTGGATTTTCTGAAACAATCAATCACCTTATTTTATTCTTAGCCTCCTGCAAATACAGCAACACTGGCAAAGCAAAGCTATGAGTTATTACTCACCAGTCCATTAAATACAAGGCCAGTCTTTTCCTTCTCAGTCACACATTTTATTGTTGTCGTCTCCTGCTGAATTATCTTGGGTCTTATGATAATCATCATCTGATTTTGTGATGATCATGATGAGATTTAAGGAAGGGTTTTGTTGGACCTAGATCCTTTGTCCAGGGATTCAAAGTTTAGGTGGATGGAAAAGAAGACAGAGGAAAAAAATAAATGTTTAGAAAGTCTAATTAAATGGCTGACATGTCTTTGGGGAAATGAATTATTCATGTTTTGCTTGGTAAGAATTTGCATCTGCTTGGAAATTTACTTCAGAGGGAAGTGAATTGGGAAAGGAAAATAAAAGAGCCGTGGGTGCAGAGAAGAACTGTATGAATGGCTAACTGACATAAGACCAGCCATTTGGAGAAACATCATACAAAGGAAATAAAAGGCTTTATGATATGGTTGAAAATGAAGAAGTAGTTCTCTTGAGCTCCGGGCAAAAGATGCTACCATCACAATTTGTTCATTATTAAAAGTCAGTAGTCTGAACACTAGAGTAACATACTTAATGTTGAAGACAGTATTTACAGTATATTATGCATGGTTAAGGTTTCAATTTCTGCATATACTGCAAATAATATTGAGATGCTTGGTATTATAAAATACTTAGCCGTTTGAAATACTGGATGCAAGCTATTCAAAGTCCAAATCATAGTCTTTTGCAGTGAAACAGATAAAATCATTAAGTATTCCAGCAGCAATTAAAAAAACATATATTGTACTATATTGTAATTAAGCTATGTTGAATTATTCTACGGTTACAAACCAACTCATCAACCTCACAACACACCAAGAAACTGTGCCATTGTCTCAGGTTTACTGAATAGGAATAAGTATTGCCCCTCCAAGGAGTGTTTTTTTCTAATCTTGATATATACCTACCAAGAGTGTAAAGGACAAGGTTTTCTGTTCCTACTTTTGAAAGGAGAATGGGGAAATAAGGATGACAGTAAATATGTCTGGACTGGTCAACATCCAGCACAAGAGAGGTCAATTAAGGAAGAAATTAATTCCTTACTGTCATCCGATATTGGATTGTTGTTTCAGTCATAGACAGAGAACATCTTGATTCCTGCGCTCTGGCCTTCACCAAGTACAAACTTCTGCACAGAGATCTTTTGTTTTGGCCTAGGTCCTTGGATATCTTTTTGGTTTCGCACTTTGTACCCAGAGAAGAAATGCTATTAAAGGAAGTTACTAAGGGACACTGAGCACATCTCATTGGTGCCTGGAGAAAAGCAACTATTTTGCACAGCTCTACACAAAATTAAAAAAAATAAAAAAACACATAGTATGCCAAAGGAATGTGTGATATACATGGTAGAAAGGATAGAAATTTTGCCTACGATAGAGATGTGTAGTCTATCGTCTAACCACGGTAATGTTTGTTGATGAGGTAATCAGCTGGCATCAAAACAGATCAAGCAGGAAACAGCATGGCAAAGAGTACAAGGGAAAAGGTTGTTAAAAAGGCAGATGCAAAAACATAAATAATCTGGACCTGGCTTGGGTTTAACCAGGTCCAGATTAAAAAGGCAGATGCAAAAACATAAATAATCTGGACCTGGCTCGGGTTTAACCTCCTGAGTGTCCTACTGCAACACTCAGGAGATGTGCAGCAGATGTCACGGTCAGAAAGTTGGAAAACGGGTAAAAGCGCAAGCAGGGTCACTGCGATCCCGCCTCGATGCACACAGAGTAAAAAAACTCATGGGATCTAAAAGAACCCCATCTCTTAAGACCACCGGAGGGTTAAATAGTCAGTCATTTATAGAGGAAGAAGAAAAATATAATCTGCAAAGTATGTGGGATGACAGTTCCTGCAAAGGGAGGAAATACAAGCATTTTGTTTTATTGCCTTAAAACAAAGCATGTGACTGAATACCAACAATACAGCTAACTAAAAGCTCCGGTCACAACACTGGGAAGAAAAAGCAGGATCAGACGCAAACATTCATTACATGAAAGTTATTTGTGATACATTTTCTATTAACTTATTTAACTTTTATTTAACGAGTTAGTCACCAAGTTTTATACAGAAACATATTGTACAGCCACTCATCACAATAGGTATTGTGATATGGTTGTTATACCATAACACATAGTAGAGAGGTGGCCATTTGCTATGGTATATTGGGGGATGATGGCTATTTCCTGTGGTCATTGGGCATGAGGCAGGGTAAACATTCAACAAGTGCCAGTTCGTACCAGGGCAACACTGAGACATACGGAGAAAACACCGATACATGCACATACTACTAATTATGGCTAATTTATTGAGACTGGTTAACCTAACATGCATATTTTTTGGACTGTGAGAGGAAAAACAGCAGAATATCTGGAGGGAACCCATGCATGGATCTTGAGAACATAAAAACTGAGTGAACAAAAGATCTTAGGCTTGGATTTGAACTCGAGATCTTTTTGCTGCAAGGCACTTTAAACGCAATAAAACTGCGTTTAAAGTGCACACAAAACATTTATCAGAAACAGATCTTAAAAGGGTGAAATATTTCAGCAGGGATCTTCATGTTAGAAGCATGATGCTGACTTCATGGAAATAAGATAATTTCCTGGCACAGGGGCTCTTATCAGCCCATCACAGCGCTACCCCCATCTGGTCAGACTCTTTGAATCACTGTCAGATTTCCTCTGTGGCTCAAACGTTATATTTGAAATGATTTGGAGAAGCTTAGCATTGTACCGAATATAGTACAGCAATCAAAATGACAATAACATAGTAATTAATAACAATTAACTATTAGTATGACAATGATTTGGATTTTTTTTTTATGTGACTATCATCCTTTCTTGTTAGGAGAATCAAGAGAAATTTTGCCCCAGAACTCAGGATAAACTGATGTATTTGTTTTTTGTCAATATGAGAAAGAGAGGAAGAAACTACGAATGAATAGATGATCCAGACTGTTGAAACACAGCATTATGCCATGATGAATGCAAGTTAAATTGGGACTAGATAACTTACAAATTATGGATTACACCTGTTATCATGGCCTTGGAGTCAAATCCATATATGTGTAGGTTTCTTGACTAAAATAGCTTAAGAATGTACTAAAGTGTGCAAGCATTCTGTTCTTGTAGATTTATGTACCAATTCCCTTTCAGTTTGTTCCATCATCTAAAGGATGCATGAGCTGCGCACGTTCTCATTGCACATTCATTCCGCATAAATACTCATTTATGTTGAGGAAAAGACATGTGTGCACAAGCTTAGTGCATCTGACTGCTATGATCACATGCAGAGAGGCTCTGTTCTCCACACTGATCAACAAGAGAGGGGCTGCACTGAGTCATGTCTGTATTTGTTATCTAGAGTTAGCAATGTCAGAAAGAAGGAAAATATAATTTCTTTGGAAGGGCTGCGTTTAATCATCCAATGAGTAAATGATAAATTGTTGTCGCTTAAGGGACAGAAAGGAAAAGCCCCAAACTGTCAGCACATGACAGAACTAAATCAACGAGTACTAAAAAGACAGACTTCGGACACTTTGTCTTTTTCTTGCCCCCAAGGTCATCATAAAAAATAATCGATTGGCTTTTTTAGAAATGTAACTTGTAATATTTGTCATTGTTAGATAAAGGTTGTAATCATTCTGCCTCATCTGCTGTATTTCTTGCTCCATCAGTACATTTGGGGGCTTGCAGCAGTTTGAGTGATGGCAGTATAGGGAGCTGCATCATCAGTATGCACAGAGTGACTCCAGATTGTTTTCTCTGTCTGTCAGGGACTCAAAGGCTCTGGTTAAACACAGACTCATTAAATCCCATCTAAATTTGGCAGAGAGGGAAACAAAGGGAATGTAAGTGTTGCACAATGGGAAAAAGGCTGCTGTAGAAAAAAAATCAAATCCCTGCATAAACCATCCGCTTGTCAGAAGGTCAGTGTAAGGGTAGAAGACATTACCCATGTTGGCCCTTTGACTCCCTATACTCTTGATATGGTCTTGTATTTCTAATGGTTTCCAGAGAGAAAACATTTCTGTTTTCACAAAAACAAGCTGACTTGCATGAGGCAGCTGTCCTATTTTACTGTGCTATATCTGCACAAGCCTGTCCTTTTGATGATTTCCTCCAACATCAGTGGTGACTGGGAAAACAGTCAGACAACACAGAAGTAGACTTCTGAGGTCAAATGCAGCATTCAGTGTTAAGATTTGTAAATGATCAAAGAGCACCTTCAACATGACACCATGAATGGTTAATGTCTTTTTTTCTACCCTTGTTTTCTTTCTCTGCAGGTCAAGAACTTTACCTTTTATTATTCCCTAGATGCTCTGTTTGCTTTGATCTGTATCACAGCTTTAAAGTCAATAAAAAAAACTCTGACACAACTCACTTTGTTGTTTTCATTTTACAACACAGGAACTAGAAAACATAGTCTTCACTGTGAGAAAAATCCTTGATAAGAATCAGGGTACATTTATAGATGATGCTTGTTCATGTTTTGAAGTAGCTTTGACGTCATTGCACATTATAACCCTCTTTCATGCTTCTCAGTTGACCTTTTTCTTTAAAGAATCAGAGTTGGCCTGTTTAGAAAAAAAAAGAAAAGCTCCAGGAGACCTCATCATATTCTAGAAAAGTGCTCATGTACTCTTCTTCATGTATTGTCTAACCTCAGGGGAAACTTTGTGATGAACTGTGGAATGGTCTGCTTGGGTCATCTTGTTGCCATGTCTCTCTGTGTCCCTGCAGTACAAACAGGTCGAGCAGTACATGTCCTTCCACAAGCTTCCTGCAGATATGAGGCAGAGAATCCATGACTACTATGAGCACCGCTACCAGGGCAAGATGTTCGACGAGGAGAGCATCCTGGGGGAGCTCAACGAGCCGCTCCGAGAGGTGAGGTGGATGTTTCTGTTTTGGTTTGTTGCCTGTGAAACTTTGACAGTCAAAAAGTCGTCTCAAGTTTGACTAAGCTCAGATGTTTTAGCATTTACTTCTCCCATAAGCAGAATATAAACTATTTTTTAAAGCTGAATAAGCAAAAGTCTTCATGCCTTCTGTACCTTTTCACATTTTGCTACATTAGTGCCACTAATATTTCTACTCTGAATGTGACAAAGCCAGGGACCAAGCAATAGATGTAGTGGAAGAAAAATATAGAAGACATTTTTTGTTCAACTGAAAATCTGAGAAGTGTGGCATGCATTTATGTTCAGTTTCCTTCACTCTGACATCTTCAAAGATTACTAGACATATTCCACAATTAGTGATGTTATTCAGAGAACATCACTAATAAAACAGCTTTAGGGAGAACAATCAAATCACCAGAGACCCCATGGATAAAGTTATGGATAACTTTAAAGCAGGGTAGGTTGCAAAACATTTCAAGGAGCATCATTTAATTTCTCATCTGAAAAAGGAAAGGATATAGTATAAATGAAGAAGCTTTTTTTCAAGACGGTATTGTGGAGAGAGGAATGGGCAGCCCTAGGACAAATGTTTGAGGCTGAAAGATTTAAGACTTAACTCTATCCCAAACAATACCACAGAAATCATAAACAGATGAAAGCATAGCAATAAGAATAACAAGGTCAAAGGACAAAAATAAACCCAACTGAGGATCTTTGGCAATGATTGAACATTGTTCACAGACATTTTTCATTTCCATCTCCAGTCTGGAAACAGGTATCCTTTTTCTTCCACTTCACAATTACATTGTGTTAGTCTGTCTTGTGAAATCCCCATACACTGAAGACTGAGCTTGTTACATGAGACAATGGGGATAATGTAAAAGGAGCATAAAAGGCACAGTATACACACAGCTGTCATTTATTGAGCTCGAATGTTTATCCTCCCAAAAGTTTTCCATGTGACAGAGCAATTTTTAAACATCTTCACTGTTCTTCTGTTTTTGCTTTCAATGTACCTCTATCCCTCCCAACAGGAAATCATCAACTTCAACTGTCGAAAGCTGGTAGCTTCGATGCCTCTGTTTGCTAACGCCGACCCCAACTTTGTCACGTCCATGCTCACCAAGTTGAGGTTTGAGGTTTTCCAGCCTGGCGATTACATCATCAGAGAGGGAACTATTGGGAAGAAAATGTACTTCATTCAACACGGGGTGGTGAGCGTCCTCACCAAAGGCAGCAAAGAGACCAAGCTTTCAGATGGCTCCTACTTCGGGGGTAAGCTGAGGTTCTCCCTCCCTGCACCCAAACACAAAGGTCACTTCCAGCCACGCTCTTTCTTTGTTTGAAGCTTTAGGGCATCCTGAGGAGCTTTTTATACATATATATATATATTACACAGCCAGCATTCACACTTGACTCTCTCCAACAAGTCTCAGCTAGTCTGAAAGAAGAAAGGAAATAGAGGTTTATTTTCAGTTGTACACCAGAGAAGAGCATTATTGCTACATCCACTTACTCATGGATGCTGGCTTCATTTTTTTCTGAAACTTGCATGCTGAAAAGAAATGCATCTCTACACTATTATAATCAGACAGAATAAATGATTGCCATATATTAAATTTGCTTAAAAATATATTTTTCTTAGTTCTTTTTTAAATATGTAAAATGTCATTATATAGAACTGACCTGTGACACATTAAGTAGTTTGCCTGCATTTGAATTGAAATTTATGAAGCAGGTGCTTTGGTAAAAAGGTCTATCTTAGCTTGGAATGGTGTTGTGTGCTGCTGGGCACCTCACTAAAAGTTCAGCTTCATGGTTTATGTAGGAGTCTTCCCTTAATACTTATCTCATAAATGTTGGACACATTTAAATGACCCAAAACTGCTCCAGCTGTACTGCAGCCTGACATATGCATCCAAATGTCAAAAAGCTCAGGAAGCTGTGAAATTACATACTTATAAATACTCAATGCGAGTGAAATAACCCAGAGTTGTTATGCACTTAACTTGCACTATGTTCTTAATCAGGGTCAAATAATGCAAAGCCCTCTCATAGTCCCATTGAGATGGTGACACATGTAGGAGACAATGCGGCCATACTGCCCTTACCAAATACCAATTAATTTGCCCAGTGACAGCACATCATTTAGACCACCCTGTTAAGTAATTAGAAGTTGTGGCAAAAGCATTTAACAGCACATGACCCGGCAGTGGAAGTTTAATTATGCTCTGCGTGCTTGAGTCCATCTCCATGCCCTCTCTCCACAGGGGTTCCACAGAAATAATGAAAAGATGGCAGGCAATCTTTCTCTGCATATGCCAAAACCAATCAATGCTTAAGACAACATGGTCACAGCTCTCTCTTTCTGAAGGGACATTTTATCTGATGCCCAAAACTCTCTTTGGGAAAAAAAAAAACCCTCATGAGAGACAAAATCTCTGCATTGAGAGAAAATATAATCCATTTTACAGGCTTGTGTCTTTGTACAATGTGTGACACCATTAATATGATGCAGAGACTTGCAAAAGTATTCATACCCATTAAACCTTTGCGCATTCTGTCATTTGACAAGCAAAAACATATAAGACCAACACAATCTTTGGCCTTATATGATTTTAGTACATATATATGAATTGGAAGGAGAATAATACATGGCGTTCATTTATTTATCTTCACAAATAAATATCTATGCATATGTCACAACCTTGTATATGGAAAATTTCCACCTTTCTTCCTTACTGAATAGCTCAATTTCAGTTAGATTCGATTGGGTTTTCAAGTCTTTATACAAATTTAGAATTGAATTTAGGTCTGAACTTTGACTAGGCCACTGCAGCTCTCCTGTCTATCATCCTGCCTGAGATGAACCTAAGGTTGAGTCTGAAGTATTTGCGGCTTCTTACAGTTTTTCTCATTGGATTGTCCTGAATTGTGCTCGATCCATTCCCCCATCGTCTCTGGCCAGAATACCTGATATGAGGAAATATGAAAAGGTTCAAGGGATATGAGTAATATTCCAAAGTACAGTATACACAGCACAATGCATTCTAACATCAAACACATCTGCATCTACAATTTTTGTTCTCACGTAAACATGAATGTTTGCTACCCACCACAGGGAAAAATGCTCTCACTGACTTCAATCATTACACAGTTTTGCAATGCAAACACAACACTTTTGAATTGTGATCCTGTGCTTTTCTTCCCTTGCAGTGCCGCTTCTCTGGGGGTGTAACGGTGGGGGGGTAGTGAGGGAAGCCTGGCGCCACTGGGAGTGTGTTACCAAACACAAGTTAGTCATTCATGAAATTAATTGGTGCAGGATCAACACAGTGTGTGTGGCTCATGTTGCTCTCACTGTGACTGCCAGTGTCACAGCAAGCAGGAAGTAAAAGCATTTCCTCATTTTTTTTAATTTCAACATATTTTCTTGACACAGATATGAGGCTCTGCTTTGCATTGATTGCACCGCTCTGTAATTGTGAGAGCATTTGGATGTGAAACAGAAAGCCCTCCAGTCTTCTCAGAGGTTTTTCTTTTGTCTTTTGTCGACCCTAGTTTACAGTACACCAAATATGCATGTACATCTTCTCATCAGCATCTTGACATACTCACACACCATTCAGTTCATTCATTCAAAGACGACCTGAATTATTTACACAATTATGGACTCTGCAGTCTGTTACACTTTGTTAGCTGTTGGATTAGCTTGAGCCAGCGAGCCTAATGTCTAAAGTGAACTCGACATGTCCTGGATGGGAGCGTCGGCTGGGCACACGGCGATCCAGTGGAGAGGGGGAAATGTAATGTGACTGCAGTGCTCACGCCAAGGGACACATGGATTGCTGCCAAGGCTGCTCTCTGGATGCTGCTCTGGGCTGTGAAAGAAAACATGCGCCCTCCACCCCCGCTCTCTCCACTTGCCTCTTTATCTCCTCATGGTTCAGTATTGAAACACTTATCAGAACAGCATCTCTTCAACTCTCTCTGTGCCAAGATGGGGGATGTTATTGTCAAAGTTCATCCTTTGTTGCATGCAGTAATTGATGTCCAGCCGGTACGCACTTTGACTCTCTCTTGGTTGAAGTAACACTGAACTGTCCTGCATGCCAGTGAGAGATATTTGTCCAATGCTATTTAAACCTCTGTGATGTCTTACTTTAGTTCCAAGGCAGTGCATGCAATATGTTGCTGTATTTATGCCGGTACTCACTGGGAAAGAACTAAAAAATCTCCAAAGGTTGTTGATTGTGAGACTAATATAATACATTTATTCCCATACTCTTTCATATATTCCCTTCATTTCTGACCTTCCTTGTGCTAAGAGAGGCTACAGGACGTCTGATGTTGCTTTTCAGAAACTATTCTTCTGTTAACCCAGTTACCTCTCAAGTTCTTAGCACAATGAATGACTCCAGAGGGCAATTGGCTATTGGCTTTTATCGATTTTAATGAGCAGGGAGGGTAAAGACAGGCAGTCAGGGTCATGAGGTCAGGAATCAAAGCCTGGATGACTGTAACACAGACTATAGCCTCGATATGTGGAGCGCCCGCTCTACTGCAAAGCCACTCGCTGCCCCAAATCCTGTTTTGATAAAAGAATGTATATAAACAAGACAGTGTGCTGTGGGACAGTCCTGTACTCCCATCCAATCAGCTGATTTAGAACATCCTCTATCAAACTTTTATATTAGCCAATTTTTCCTCCAATTCCGCCTTTTCTTTTACTTGGCCTTCATTAAACAGACACAGAGTTCTTCAGAGACACAATTTAAACTCTTCAGAATTTAATTGTATAGAAAAAAACATATAAACCTCTTTTGCTGTCTGGTATTTAAAAAAAAAAAAGAGTAGAATCAGCCATGATTTCAAAGTGCTTCAGAAAACCTCCCCTCTGTCTGCGCATGCCAGCCAAATGGAAGGTGTTTGTGCAGCTATGCTAATGCTGCAAGGGAGTGAACATGACATGTCATAGGGAATCAGGCAGCCCGCTGCGGATGTTTCAAAGGTTAGAGAGTGTCCGCGCTGGGAGGCTGGGGGCACCGACAGGGAGGGAGATGGGAGCTGACAGCAGGACTCAGAGTCCAGGTGAGCTTAGCCAAAGGAGGCTGCAGGACACAAACGCTTCATCACAGTCAAAGTAGCTCTGCACATATTCATTAATTCACCTTCACACACACTTTCGAGCATGGAAGAAGACATGTATAACATTCCACGCATAAAACCACATCCAGCTAGAGAGCAAATTCAAATTTTGGCATTTGCATCCTGTCAGACTCGAACACAGCTGTTTCCGGGTGCCACATGATCACAACAGGCATGTTCTGTTTTTTTTCTGAAAACAGCTATGAAGGTCTATTATTTTCTGATACATAATATGTAGTAAGGCAAGATCTAAACTTTTTGTGAAGTGTAGTAAAATTTACTTTTCAGAGCATAAACCGCTGATACACAAGCGATTGTTAATTTATAATTGTTTTTTTCCCTTACATACTGAATAAAGTCACCTATCTTTCTCCTATCTCCTCTCATTGAGATTAGTTCACTCCTCAGCTGGTAAGAATAATTAGGAAGTGCAAAGTTTTATTAATGTCATCATCCCTCTTCCTTGCATTGGTTTTGTCTGGTAGGTTTGTTTATATTATACTTTTCTCAGCTTTATCCCATTATGTAAAATTCCTAAAGCGGGGTCAGTACAACAGGATAGCATAGAGCTGCGCTCTCCTGTCTGTATGACGCTTTGGAACAATAAAAGACATAAATTCTTCATATAATATATTAATATTTGTAATTGTGCTTGGACTTTAGGCTGAAAAGAAATATGCTTATGAAAAAATTCATAAAAGAAAAAAACACAAGCACAAGCCAGGTGAGAAAACAGATAAAAGTTAAAGAAATATGAATTCACATGTAGAACATCAAAGTTAGGAATCATTACTGAGCACAAACTTATGTTCAAAAGGGGAGGACTTATGTAATGATTAGTCCAGTGAGCAGGAGAAAGTCAGTAAAAAAAGAGCAACTTTTGGACCTAGCAAAACACTCACCACCCAGGCATTAAAAGCACCACTTAGCAAGCCCAGGCAGCCTGGAATTCACCACCCTACTGATTCATCGCTGCCTACTACAATTAAAACTCAAAAAACTAAAATTCTGGCAGCATTCAGATAGACTTTTCAATTCCTGCTTGGTTCTGCCGGCCATTGTTACTCTGCTCTGCATGTTTCTTCCAACAGCTGTGTCACCAGAATATTATGTCAGTGAGCCTTGAAGTGATTGCATAAAACATAGCAGCAGTGAATGGAAAAACCTAAAAGTCTGAAGTGCACCACAGCAATGGCTGACAAAACATTATTCCAAGAGCGCTGTTTGACCCTATAAAATCACTTCAACCTCATGACGCTCATGCGGTGGCTTAAAGGGAAATAAATTACTATCTATACATTAAGATGTCAGATGAGATTTAACACAGTTTAAGAAAAGAGGATTCTAAATTTGTTATGATCTACAAACATCAGATATTTTATGTATAAAAAAAAATCAAAACTACAGTAAACTAACCTGTTTTTTTTCTTCAACAATTAAACTTTATGCTCACGAACAACAACCATGGTAACATTAATGGTTTCGCTGCTGATTCACTGGTGGAGCCAGTAACTGTGGTATAAACTGTAGTTTTATAATTTTGTGGCAAAAGGGTTTCCTTTTGTTCAGGAAGAGTTTCTATTATAATTTCATGTATTAACTTTGAAAAAGAAAGAACTGGGTGACTACTTATAGTTTCAAGACATTTATATCTTTTTTATATTAGACTTTTTAACAGAAAAAGATAATTACGGGACACTTTACTGGATAGCCCCTTTTCTTGGTATTTAAAAATTTAAAACAGCCCATGGAAGCTGTGACAAGATCTCCATGATTTTCCTTTCAATTTGTTCTACTGGTTAAATTGCCAGCCTTCTGGAATCTGCTTCTCCCAGATGGCTCTTTATGTTAAAGTAAATTTCTCCTCTCTACTGGCACCTGTGGCCCTGTGAGATTACATAAAACTGTAGTGAAGATTTAATGTAATACATGGGCTTCCTGAGCTAAACAATGTCTAACAAATTGTAACATTATACTCACTAAATGTGCATACTGCTCCAAGCTAGGTTTTAGTTTGAATATCAATATGGTTTGACTCAGTTGGATTTGAGGAAATCAAACAAAATTTCATTTTCAGCTCCTCTGTCTCTAAAGGAAAGCCTCTTTTTATTCCTCTGAGGCTCGCAACACTCTCCAGGGTTTATCTTTGTTCACAAATACTTATAGTGTCGCTGTTCAATATAAAGAACAAACGTAGTTCTGAACTTAAAAAGCATGGAAGGTGATAGTGTTGTCTATAATAAACTGTACTTCAGAATCACTGACCTCAATCACAGTGCACATTAAAGGAGCACTTATAGTGTGGAAAAGCCAAATACTCTTTATATCATACGAAGGTCTTCAAAACAAAATCAAACTGCTGGGATAACAGGTGTAACCTGTGGAGCTCAAGGCGTTCAAGTGCTCCTGCAAAACAGTGAAAGGAACCTCACATTGAGCACTACACTTTATATCATGTGTAGTTTTGAGGAGTTCTACATTTGGATGAATTCTTCAGCTGATATTGTCATTTATTTCAAAAACCTGCAAATGAAATTTACATAAAATACAAAAGTGTGTTCTCAGTACTGATTTGAAATGCAAAGGTATAGATTCAACTGAAAATGTTCTATTTTCTTTCACCTCTTTCTACCCCCCTCTCTTTCTCACACACACACACATATACACACACAAAGACGTGCAATCCATTCTCCTTTTTAAGAGCTGGTGCAGCAACTCAAGGGAAGCATCTTTCCAGTAAGAGCTCAGGACACATGGGATGCACCATCATGCAGCGAACCAGTCATGTGTGTTCTCACCAAGGTCACGGTGCCTGATGTCTCAGCCCTCCTTTTCCAGAGCAACATCTAATTTTAATTGGTGTCATTCAAATTTAATGAATGGATTGTGCCCTAAGTGTGAAAGGGAAACACATTATGATCCAGGGTAAAAACATTTTGTCTGCAAGATTGCCCTGTTTAAATTCAGCTTCAGGAACAAATATAACTGCTTAGTCTTTTGTTATCAAAATGTCGCTTTTAGTCGGTGAAAAGATCACATGCCCAATTATATGTCCATTATTTTTACAGTCATGATACCACAAAACCTACAATTTAGGGCTGATTATTAAGCAGCTCGTCAAGACCATAGAAAAATGGGTGAGTGTTGAAGCAGCTGTCCGTTTGAGGAGAACACACACACACACACAAATACAAACACACACACACACACCCCTCGCAGAACTCAGGCTGAGCAACTAAGCCTGTTCCATAATTTTGTTTGGGGAGTATTACCATGAGTCACATGAGATGTGAGTAAGCAGTGGAAGTGGAGCGTCGGTAAATATTTTTAAATGTAGCTTGAGCAGAACAATAAATAAAAGTTTCAGCTCTAATTGTATAGCAGGAGTGATTGTTTTTTTTACTGAAATGTGAACCTTTACTTTATTCGTATGCCACTTCCAGCCTCCAACATGTTTTTGTCCGTTATCCCCTACCACCATGTTTTCGTGTATTCAGGGTGATGCACAATGTTGCTTTAGTTTGTATGTAGAGCAGAAAGTTTTTCTTCTTATCAGAGCGTCTTCTTCTGCATTGCCTACATTCATTGGTTCTGTCAAATTTTGCACAGGACTTCCTATGGAAGTATTTTTAAGAATGACTTCCTTTTTGCCATAAAGTCCAGATTTTGTGACTGCATGACTAGTAAGTTGTGAATTCAACAGAGCTGTCGATCTCTGCTGCTTTATCATCTCTTGGCTCCCTATCCTTGCCAGGCCTCCCACTTAAGGTGGAAGGTTATATGTATTTGTAGGTTTGGAGTTGGGGCATATTTTTTCAGTTTTCAGATGATACATTGAACAAAGTTTTGGATATTATTTTGTAACCTCAGCTTGTTATCCTTGACCTGTCTTTGTGATGCTGTTTGTTCAAAAACGTCCTCTAACAAACCTCTAAGGCTTTCAGAAGACAGCTGAATTTAAATAAAATTTTTGTACACAGGTGGACTCAATTAACTAATTAGGGACTTCTAAGGAAGTGGATTTTATTTAGGGATATCATAGTGAAAGAGCACTGAAAATATACACATATCATATTTTCTTTACTTATAAAATATGTATCATTTATTCCCGCTCAGTTTGCAGGCAAAATCACATTAAATTCATATAACCTTGTGGTTGTAATTTGAGAAACTTCAGAAGGGTTGTATTTGGTTTGTTTCAGATTAGAGCTAACATTATTTAATTATATGATACCAATTGGCATTTATATTGACTCATCAAAATATTTCCACTTTAATTCAATGCAATATTGTCTGGATGTTAACATGTCTGACTTTATGGAAGTATTTCAATAATCAGTCGTTTTGTCAGCTTTCTCTGGCAAGTCATGTAACGTTCAGTTTCTGAGCACATCATTCAAATTAATGTAGTTATGAAAAAGCATATCTAAATTAGGCTTTGGGGTCTCCTGTTTTTTGTTCTTAGTAAGTAATGTTTAAGGCTTAAAATCCTGCATTAGGTTCTATAACTTTCAGACACGCCTACTTATGCTTTTTTGTTTACTAGACAGAAATAGTGCAATAGCTCCATGTATTTTTATTTTGGTTACAATTGAAGTTCACATGGCACCTCAAAGCACTATGTTTCAGTTGCTATCTGCAAAGACAGAGTTCAGATAAGGCCAGAGGACTCACTGCAGCTCAGTACCTCATCCAGGCAGTGTTGGCTTCATCCAGAAAGCCACAGGACAAGAGGATTTAATACAGAGCTGCGATGCTCCTCTCCAGAGGGGATTACTGGAGCTGTGCGGTGGGAAATGGACCCCCAAAACAGCTATGGCCAAGGCTGCAACATCAGGACACACTTAGGTTCCCAGAGCACACAGAAAGGCACACGAAGGGTTGTGGTTGTTTCGCAGTTTTCACATTTTCAATTCTGTGTTGTTAACTAGTGGAAATTTATTCATTCCACCAGGTTTGCTCTTACACACAGACACAGTACAGGAGTTCAAGTAAGATTGTGTTCCTTTGATTCATTCATAGCCCACTCTCTGGCCACTCAAATCATGCATTTTTTCTATTATCAGTTCCAATTACAGCTTTGAAACCAGTGAACACAGTTATAAACACTTTGCTCTTGGAGGGAATTCACAAAGCAGTACAAATGCTCTTTTTTGTACAGTGTTTGTTTTACTTCTGCACAGAAATTAACAAACTACATTGCACTTAATGTTGGCAAGAGTACACAAGCCCCTTACGTCTAACAGACGAGAGCAATTTGCAACTATTTTTTTTTCCCACCAAGTTGCAGTTGTCATCTATTCAGTCATAAACACATCAGATCCTGAGGCAGTCAAATAGGCAAGGAAGCGATTTGTTTTTTTATTAATATTTTATTTTACAGATAACAGCTGCTCTTATCCTGACGAGGTGTTGCTCAAAACTTTACAAACTAATTCTGACAGGAAAAATCTTGAAACTATTTACAGCAATCAATAGATGTACACAAAGAAATACGATAAATCCACAAAATACTTATTGCATGCAGCAGTGGATTCCTAATAAATTATTGCTATGTATTTCCCTGTTTACTCCATTCATATATATTTGGGTATGCGACCTTGCACACACGCATGTTGATACCCTATGCAAAGACACCCCGCTTGAAAAACACACGCACCATTTGCATGCAGTACAGACACATTCCCTTCTACTTACAGAGTCTGTGTGCTACTTTTCTACAGCTGTGCAGCATCTTAAATAGAGCACTGTCTTTCCTAAGTCAGATCCAAAGCTTTGAAAATAGCACTTAGTGCTACCTTGATTGGATTACAGAGTTAAAATGTTAATGCTGGAAGATAAAGTACATTTGTCATATTTTTTCTCCTAAGACTTGATGCCCTTTACTTTTCTCAAGAGAGAATTCAGTAAATAACACATTTCTATGGTCAACATTTAAAAAATGTATTTAATAGATTGTTAAAGTGCTTACAGGAATGACCACCAAACAAGAGCAGAGAGATCAGGCTAGCACATCTGAAACAAATTTCTCAGTGCCTTTGCTGTTTAAGCATGAGAAAAGGCTTATAATTCGTGAAATATACTGGCCTGTCTGGTGCAATGAATATGTGTATGCTTTCTGTTTTCACAGTTATTCTCTCAGTGGCATTATAATGGCATTATAATGGCAATACATGTGGTTCACAAGTGTTCATACTCCCTGAACTTATTCATATTTTCTTAAGTTATAGTCTCAATATTTAATGTATTTTATTAGCATTGTATGTGACTGATTTGTATGTAAAAGTAGTGCATATTTTTAAAGTTGAGTGAAAGTGATACATGATTATCAACCACAAGTAAAACTATGAAAAGTGAATGACCATATTGTGTAGACTGGCAGTTGTGCCCTGTTTTTTTTTTTTTTTTTTTCATTTTCAGATGATGGATTAAACAGATGGTAAAACCTTGGGATTATTGTTTTATAATCTAACCCTGATTTAAACTTGTTCCTTGTTCTTCTCTCCTGTTTGTTCACTAATGTTTGATATCAATATTTAGGCATTTAGATGCTGTTTAATAATTGGGTGAAAATAAGTTGTTACACTGGATTTTATTTAGGGATATAACAGTTAAGGACTCTGAGTAGATAAATGTGCCAAACTAGAAACCATGCCATTTCATAAAATCCAAACACAATAAATTGAAGCTTGAGGATGTAATACCAAAACGTTGTCATAACAAAAACATGTGAAACAAATAGAGGGATATAAATGCTTGTAGAAGCCATATGAAGGATGAAGTAAAGTCAGTGCTGTTTCAGGAACATGCCTATCACCTTTCTTGATTTTTCTTTGAATACTTATGCTTGTATTTGTATAATAAACCTAAAATATACTGTTTCTCAGCAGTTTGTTACTCAAGGAATAACATTAAATCAGCTCAACAAACTACAATTTGAGGATATACTATAGAAATGTCTTGCCTTTAATTTTCTTTTAAAGGTGGAAAGTTGTTTGCATTACTGACATATGCTAGATAATTAATACAGAAATTTCTAGACCTTAGGATATCTGAGTGAAGAAAAGAGTGGCTCAATAGTCCTCCACAAATACTAAAATTTGTAGCTGTACACCCTGCATAACCCATTATATGAATTCATTTTAAAAAGTATCTCTAGGGTGTAACAGTGTCTTATCTGCCATTTCTTGTTGCAGAGATTTGTTTGCTGACACGAGGCAGGAGGACAGCCAGTGTACGAGCCGACACATACTGTCGTTTGTATTCTCTCTCTGTGGACAACTTCAATGAGGTTCTTGAAGAGTATCCTATGATGAGAAGAGCCTTTGAGACGGTGGCCCTGGACCGGCTGGACCGAATTGGTGAGAAAATCAACATAGCAACACCGAGATCACTTAAGACAGCATGCAGATCAAAGCAAACTTAAAAAATTAATGATATTCGGTGACATTTGCTGTAACCTTCAATGTTCTGGAACGCTACAGTCAGAAATAGGAGAAACAGCATGTTCTTACTGACACTTACCTCAAAGTCATCGGTATGCAAACATGAAGACAGGGCTTTGAGGTTTTAACATCTCTGGATGATTTCTCTTACACATGCAATTGATATTCTCTCTCTGTCCATCATTGTTCTCATACTCAGTCCCACATATGAAAAACCCACAATAAAAGGCATGCTGGTATTATCATTCAACCAATCACGGCATGTTCTGTTTTAGTCTCATATGTTTTGAATGGGAGATAGTAAATTTGCTTAAGGGGTTCACTTTGTAGAAAATGGTTGCTTTGAAATGATGCACTTAGCTGGTAGTAAGAGTTTAGTGGAATGGTCGCCTGCATCTACTTGTATTACTTCTGTCTTTGATGCTCATTTATAAAGTCACTCAGGGAGTCTAAAATTACCTGTCTTCGTGATGGTCTTTGCATAATCTGATTTGTGGCATGAGAGACGAAAGGTGGGTGTAGTCACATCGCAAAAAACAGAAGTTAGGTGAAACTAAATAAACTAATATAGACATAAAGGTTTTGTTTTTTCTTTCTGTTTGCCTTGTTTTTTTGTTGTTTTTGGGGGGGGGGGGTTTAACTGATAAGATTTATGTTGATTCTAATTGAAGACAGCTAACTCTGTAATTGTGTCACCATTTCACAGTGAGTAAGGGTGACCTAGCCAGTCATAAAGATACACACTTGTTCCTTGTGGGGAGTAAAGGAGCTCACAGTTAGGAAGAATGAGATTAAAATAGATCATTCATGAGCTCAGACTGCTTGAGGGCAGTTTTGCAACAGGGGTGTGACATTTTAATATCAATATGTTTTCATGCATAACAAGTTACCAAGTTTACCACTGAAAGCACTTGCACTTTAAAACTCAAGAGCTTAAATCTGTCCAATAAACATAACCCTATACCTAACAATATATTTGAAAAGAACCAGGGGCGGATCTAGAAAAATATTTATGGGGTGGCAAGAGGGGGGCAGAAGTTTTTTCAGGGGTGGCAGTATATATATATATATATATATATATATATATATATATATATATATATATATATATATATATATATATATATATATATATATATATATATATATATATATATATATACACACACACATGAAATATTGTTTTTAACTTGCATTGTTTCAAAATGATTTTCATGTAGCACCGAGGCTTAAATACAATTTCTTAATATAGTATAGGTAATTATTTTTGATGACTTGGTGGGTGGATTGTTTAGTGCTAACGGAACCAAGACACACCGAACTGCGCAGCACATGCTAAGGTTATCAAAGTCAATACCAGGTCAGCAACAGTTAGGCTAGTATAACTGACCCACTGCTCACTTGTTCAATATTTTCTTTAAATTAAAACGTTTTCCTCACCTGTGAAATCTGAAGCCCTTATTACCATTATCTATGGTTGAATTAACTGCTAAACATTGCGTCCGTTGTTCTTATTCTTTGCGTGATTGTAGTAGTTTCCTGACCACCGATATTCCTGACTCAATGGACAGCAATGGCGCATGTGTGGTTTACGATAAATCACATAATGTCCAGTCCAGTAACATATATATCCATCAATGCTGCCTCATGCTCTGTCCTTCTTTCGCACTTCCCGCTACTTAGCAGTGGGTGTCAGGTTACATTGTGTTGCATTCAATGTTGTCGGAAAAAAGAGTTTCATGCGTTTAATGTCCGATTTGCCATAACTATTTATTGAATTCATTGTCGCTAGCTGGGGTGGCAGCTAGCGAGGCTCTCGTTTGGGGTGGCAACTGCCACCCCATGCCACCCCAGTAGATCCGCCCCTGAAAAGAACTAATTAAAAACCTAGTTTCTCAAAAAGTGATGTAATATCAATACATTTTAAACAGTTACTTAAATGTTCTCACAGTCCCTTCTTTTTCTTTTCTCAAGTCTAACTGGCTTTTTTTGTTTTTGTCTTTTAAAGGGAAGAAAAACTCTATTCTTCAACACAAGGTGCAACATGATCTCAGCTCTGGGGTTCTCAACTACCAAGAGAATGAGATTATTCAGCAGATTGTGCAACACGACAGGGACATGGCCCACTGCGCCCACCTCATGCAAAACGCTCCCCCACAGACACCTCCATCACCAACCCCAGTCATTTGGGCGCCCTTAATCCAGGCACCCCTCCAGGCTGCTGCTGCCACCACCTCAGTAGCAATTGCACTGACGCATCATCCCCATCTCCCACCAACACTCTTCAGACCCCCAGTCTCTGTTCTCAGTTCCCTCAAGGACCCATCCACCAGACTTCGAAAGTTCCAACCATTCGTTCCTTCATCCACAGCACCTGGCTCCTCTGGAGACTCTCTGTCTAGCACACCCTCTAAGCTGCACTCTGGGGTGGACATGCCATTGCTTGCCGCCTTTCGTGCTCACCATATGACGTCTGGTTCTGGGACAGTTGGCTCAACAAGACAAGGATCAGGCTTGGGAGGCCAGCGTGGAAATAATGGGACTGGGTCTGTGTCCAGTGAAGGGGGGACAAATGTCTTCCCTTTTGGTCCACACTCATCCTCAGGTTCTCCCTCTTCTAGTACGGCACAACTTCACTCACAACCACAGTATCAACAACCCTTTCGATCCAGCACCCCACCCCTTTCAAATCTCTTTCACCAAGCACCTGTAGGTGGAAGCACAGGATCAGGACTAAGTGGAGGAGCAGTTGGAGCATGTGGGGGTGCTACAGGTTGGTCTTCAGGAGGCGCAGCGGGAGGTTCTGTTGAAGGAGCCTCTGGTGGAGACTCTTCTTGGGCTGGAGAGGACTTCACAACTGGTGTAGCAGACATTACTTCTAGCGAGCACTTTGACTTGAAAGGAGCAACTGATGGATCATTACATGGAAATTCGGGGGAAATACTGGGTGCAGGATCAGAAAGCTCAGTGGGAGCTGCTTGTGGTCGGTTCATGGATGCAACATCAGGAGCATCAGGGTTGGGTGCCACTTGTGGTTTAATGCAGGACAAAACCAAGAGATTACTAGGAGAAACTTCTCGAGGGTCAATTGAAAGAGTCTCCAGGGGAACAATGATTGGGACTTCACGAGAATCACTGCTACTTACAAACCCTGGGGGATCATTTGGGAAGACCAGCGATGGTTCATTGGCATCTGTTTTTGATGGAGCCCGTGGGGGAACATTTGGAGGAGTTTCTGTTGAAATGTCAGTGGGGAATTCAACAGCATTGTTTGGGAAGTCTTCCACTGGATCAGCAAGTAGCCATACAGGAGGAGCCTCAAATGAGCCTGGAGAAACTGCAACAGGAGGATATACTGGTAGAATGACAGGATATGCAGTAGGAACCCACATGGCAACATTTTCAACTTTACCTGGTTCACCTTCAAGTGGAATTACAACAGGACTTGTTGGGTCCTCTTTTTGTCAGAGTCCTTTATCTACCAGCCCATCCAATCTAATGTCTAGTCAGATTCTCCCGAACCAACCACATCCCAAGTCACTTCAGCAGTTTGCTGGAGGAGGTAGGACTACCAGTGGCATAAACCTCTTCCAATCACCATCACAAGGCTCACCATCTTGTGTTAGGGGGCAACAAACTCAGTCGCCTGCTACTGGTTCCCCACCATCCATCAGCCACTTTAGCTTGGCAGGCCTTCAGTCTGGCTGCTTGCCTCACCAGATGTCAATGGAGAAGTCTGCATTGGCTTCATTGGCTCAGTATGGCTCAGCAAACGCCTCTCCTTGCCTTACCCCAGTAGCACGGAGTCCTACAGTACAAAGTCCAGTGGGAGGCAGGACTTTTCAATACAGTGACCCTTCAAGTATTGCAGGATCCCACAGTTCTTTGCTCATGCCCCAGTCTCCTCTCCTTTCACAGCTTCCCAGCCTGCCACAAGCATCAGGGAGAGATTCTCCTTTAGCTCCATTTTCTGAGGACCTAAAAGGTTTATCCAGCTCACACCCATCTTTACCCCAGGAGGTGGCCCAGGCCCTGAGCCACCAAACTACTTGCTCCTCTGTGGAATATTATCCCTCACCATTTTCCTCACCAACTCTTGTGCCCAAACCCTGTAGCTCAATATCGGGGCACATGACTCCTCCAAAGCAGGAGTCGCCGGGGAACCCTCACCTGACTCAGTCCCCTAGATCATCTCCGGTACCTCCTCCACAGAGGGGCTCTGGTGCCTACTTGTCAGATCTAGAACCTCAAACTGCTCGTTCTAAACTTCCTTCCAATTTGTGAGAATCGATCACACCCTCCTTTGCTCCCCTGAAATGAAACACAACTATCTGTACTCATGAGATTATTTTATGTTGTCAGACTTCATTGTGTTCCATCTCTCATTTTACCAGGATTTTTACATTTACTGTGAATTCAAGATATTTTACCAGGAAACTCAGAGCTGTAGGGTACTCCTTTTTTGTTTAATTCATTGTTCTTGTTGTTCATATATGCTGTATATAGGCAGAAATATATTAAACTCATACGCTAATTAAGGGACGGGGAGGGTGTGAAAGTGATCTCAAGGACAGTCATTTTCTTTATTTATAAGACTATGCCAAATTCAAAACCATTCATACTATTTGGAAAGTGAATCAATAGAATACATAAAATTGTTTTTTATTGCAGGAACCTATGCACTAATACCTGCATGTATAAAAGCTTTTGTGTGTTTTAAGATTACTATCAAAATTTTTGGCTCAAAAGATATGATTTGAGACTCATCGACTCTTGTACCTTTCTGTTTAGGATCACATATTGCTGATCCTTAAATGTATTTATTAGATTGTTCTTATTTATCCTCTGTATAAACTTTTCAAAACCTTGAACGATGGAGATGACATTTGAGGATACCAAAAAAACTTTTTCTGTGGAATAACTATTCACCTCTCCAGGGCCCACGATCCCTCTTTTATACCACTTTGTTGTATTCACGCTGGTATTTGAAACAGAGGAAGAGGGGTTTGCTGAGCTACCCTCTCTCAGTGTTTCAACATAAGAGTATGTGATGGACGACCTTTCTGCAGAGTCCTCAACCATATTCTAACAAGCTCACCTTGTCTTCCAAGCTTGTGACACTTAAGTGTATTAAGTTTGTATTGTTTCTCTTCCGAGCCATGCTCAGCTGTTAATGTGTGAGTGCAGCAACAAGTGTGATCAAGTTGAATGCAAGGGAAGAGTTTTTCCAGACTGATCAAAAGTAAGTTTGCCTTTTTTAAACAAAACTTAGGACTTCCAATAACCAGTTTGTGTGATGCATTGCGTAGCAGTTGGACCATAAAGAAATACTTTTACATTTGATAGTAATAAAGCCCATCGGGGAAAGTGATAAAGATTACAATGAAACTTTTTTTTTTCTCACTATATGGATCCGCACAGAGTTTGAAAACAACATCTTCATTAACCAATACAGATTGTTAAATCAGAAATACAGAATTGCTGGACCAAAAATATTCATTTGTCTTTGCACCACTTCCTCTGGTGTAGCTGCTTAATGGTCAGCATGAGTTTTTCTTCTTAGTAAAGACTAATTATGAGTTTGAGATGCTGAATGTATGCATGATGCTTCCAATGAGTACTGTAGGTATGGTTGGTGCACTGAAGTCAAATTGTCCCTAAGAGGGTTAAGAAACTGTTCTGTAACTGTAAAAATCATTGATTCTCTATTTTTAACGGACAATATCGTCAGCAGCCATTTCTGTAGCCATAACGTCCTTTAAAAGACATATAAAGTGCAAGTTGAGTAGTTCATGAGATAATGTGGACATGTTACTTTGAAAGCTGCCTGCAACAGCCCACTTGTTACTCCTGTAGTCTTTTAAGTGACACTGTACATTTGTGCCACTTTAAAAATGTAAAACTTTACGCATAAATATATATTTAGATGTTGAAATGAAGCCCTGGATAAATGGGATAGCTATGTAAGATTTGACCCACTTCTGAATAACATTCCAACCTGGACACTTAATGATTTCATAAAGCTGTCAAAAAGCCATAATTTTTGTAAGGTAAAGTAAACATACCGGAAACTCAAGTTGCAAAATAAAATCTAAATGCTGAATATTTGATTTCTGTCTCTTGAGCAATCTGATCTGTTTAAGCTAGGATTATACAATTCTTTCCATTTACCAATTTTCATGGGTTAAGGCTGTAAAAGATGTATTTAAATTGGATATTTTCTGATTTACGTTAACTAATTTGTATCTCTGTACCGTTAATTGCTTCATGAACATTCATAAATTTTCCTCATTTTTTCAAAAACTTCTTAATATCAGCTACATCTGCAGCCATGCAAAGCTGATTAAATAATTGGTGGTTAGCATATATGTCAGTTATAGTTTTTGCACAATATAAAAAATATTTTGATTATGCATTATTAATGGTATTCAGATATATTTGGTATATGTTTTCCATAAAATCCCTAGTTGTTTAGACACCGACACACATTCTTTCAAGAAGCTTACCAGTGGTCAAGAAAGTGCGTCCATCTCTAGGCATCACTAATTTCCCAAAGGAGCGGTGCAGTGTTATGATCTTCATGTTCGTCTGTAGCTCATCACCAAGACAGACCCAGGTTCCACTCAGACAGCTGAGTCCCAGACTCAGTCACAGCACTCAGCCGCAGGAGCCTAATTTAACAAGACATATTTGTAATCCCTTGACCCCCCACAAGCTATCAGAGACTCCCACATAGAGGTGGCTATGCTGGTCCCTCATTACAACTGTGTGAAGTCCCTTTAACAAGGTGCACCAGTGCTTGAAATAACACAGTTTGTTTGCAAATATGCACATGAGCAGCAGATCTCACATTCACTGCTCCCTATTATACCCCAAATGAGAAAATAGTATTGAAAGACAAAACACTGAACTTTCAATGTTCTTGAAATATGCCTAATTATATTTGTAATTAGCACAGATATGGCCAACTGATTCTCCACTGTCTAGTAGCAGTCAGTTTTGAGTGCATATATAAGTACATCTTTGGGTGTTGTAAACCAAGTAATCCAAGGCAGAATTGATTTTTTTTTTCCACAAGCACTACAACTGTTGTTAATGTTGTTAGGTGAGGGTAGGATCAGTAAAAAAGACACATTTAAATAAAGTTGTCAGTAGTAATCACATTGCCCTGCAACAGACTGGCGACCTGTCCAGGGTGAACCCCACCTCTCGCCCGGAACTTTAGCTGGAGATAGGCACCAGCACCCCTCACGACCCCACTAAGGGACAAGGGGGTAATGAGGATGGATGGATGGATGGATGGATGGATGGATGGATGGATGGATGGATGGATGGATGGATGGATGGATGGATGGATGGATGGATGGATGGATGGATGGATGGATGGATGGATGGATGGATGGATGGATGGATGGATGGATGGATGGATGGATGGATGGATGGATGGATGGTAATCACATCCCTGCACTCTCATTTTAACATTTCCTCAATAATACTGTGAAACACAACTGAGTAACATCTCATACCACATGTGCAATAAGATGAGTCGCTGTGTCTTGACCTTTTAATAAGTCAAAAAGTGAAATGTAGAATATCAGCAGCTAACATTCTACACAAAATATAACGTGACATTTCACCCTTTAACAATTTTACATGGTTGTATTCCCATAGATAGAACCACTGAAAACTGTTTCACCTACCTCTCGTGGATGTAACATCTTGTATATGTAATAAGAAATTCCAAGCAAATGTAGTGAGAATTATGAGATACATTGAGCTCTGCAATTGAAAATGAAGTGATCTGAAAATCACAGCTCATATGACAACTTTCAAAGCCTCCATTCACATACACCTCCTTTATCCGTCCACAAACTATGACCTTACTAACATATTGCAAGGAGCTTGAAAGAATGTCTTCACTCTGACATGTTCAAGAAATGATGTAGTTGGACGTTCAGCTACAGGAGGAACAGGCATACAGCCAGGTACTCCATGGGGTGCTTGTGCTGATGGGCTTCTTTTGGAATGTTGCCTTTTTCCTTGTGATTGTCCCTGAGTGCGTCTGAGGGGGTAGGTTCAGTTTGCTGCTGATTGGAAGGATATGAGGTTGGGCTTTGTTCATCGTCACGTAGCAATCAGTCAGTGTTTGGGATGTTTGTCTGTGACTATTATTTCCCCCCTACCTGCCTTGCTCCTGTGTTGAACCTGGATTCTTTAAAAGATGGTTAGAAGTCACAGCTAAAATGTTTATCGAACAGGGACTAATTAGCCAGAAGGTCATTGAGTTTTATTTAGATTTTACCAACACAGAGTCCCGCATAATTATAAGGTGAAATGAAACTTTTTCTAAATTATTTTCAAATCAAAATCTGACAAGTGTGGTGTACATTTGTATTCACTTCCCCCTCTTACCACTAGATGGAATCAAGTGCAACCAGTCATCTTCTGAAGTCACCTTATTTGTAAATAGATTCCTTCCTGTGTCCGTATGGATAAGTTGCAGTCAGTAGGAAGGTTGAGTTGACACAAAAATATGTTAATGAGAGAGACGATGAAGACCGCAGGATGCAAGTGTGTAAGAGGAACTGACCCAACCTCAGTCTCAAGTCAAACAAACATGTTTGCAAACTCATGTTCCAGTTATTGAATTAAAAGTATAGGCTGGGATGAGACATAATGATCATTATACATAATCATTAATGTATTAAAGTTTCAATCATCATAACCAAAACAGCAGTGGGTGTAATACAAACCATCAACTAACTAATGTAACAGGATGAAAAAGTCAGGTACCTCTGTAAAGAAATAACATTAAAAAAAAGTCAGCCACATAATGTAGTATATGATGAAGGGCCTTATTAAAATAAACAAAAAATATTTGTTTATTATTGTATATTTTATATTCTCCAACTATTCTCACTGAGCATGAGCTATTTCCCTAAGCCAAATAGACAGTAGTTTAAGTTTCTGGATGTGTAAATTTGACAGAAATACCCCCAAAGTCTTGCTGCAATGTGATGCACAACTGACTCAAGGGGCCCGAATACATACACACGTCACACTTGATGCATTTTTGTTTGGGAAAAATGTTTTGAAAATAATTCATTTTTTACCTTCCATCTTACGTTTATGAGCTGCGTTGTGTTTCTCTACAGCAAAATCCCAGTTGAATATATTGAAGTTTGTGGTTGTAACAAGACAATATGTAAAGAATTTAAAATGGTATGAATACTTTCGAAAGGCGCTGTAACTAGTTTAGTAAAAGGGTGGATGAGCAGGGTATCACTTAAATCTGTCACTGTCACAGAGCTGATAGAAGCTGCATGATGTCCTCTGGAGTTCATCTGGGCCGGCTTCTTTGCAAATGTGCCTGTCTTGGCATTTTGGAGAAATTGGAAAAATAATATTTGATTGATGACCATGAAGCCTCGAATTTCTTTACTGGAAATGAAAAGGGAGTTTATAATCCTCAGGGTCATAAAATGCTTTCAACTCACAGTAGACCATGTAATCCTTCTCTCCGAGTAAAGACGTGAAAATAGCAGAAACTGGAGTAACAAGATTTTCACCTGACAGCAATGTTTACTCTTCAAGCTGATTTTTCTATTTCCATCCTCTCACACTATTTGCCACAGTCACATCTGTAGCATAATGTAGCATGGAGACTGCGCTTTTCCGGGGGAATCAGTTGGGAATTAGATAAGCTTTGAAACTTTGTGTCTTTTGAGAGCAGCATATAAAGAAAAACAACGATGACTCACTTTCTCATGCGGAGAACTATTTTCATTACGTCTGCCTGTGACACCCATAAGAACATGGAAGGAAGACTACTTTTTGAGATTAGGAGAGGAGACGGCAGAGAAGGGTAGCTGAAAGATTATGACTACCGGCATTGTGCCCAAATGCTTCAAACTCAGGTTTTTAGACTATAAAAAGACAGAGGAAGAAGTGCCTGATGAGCCTTTTTTATTTTAATGCCGTGCATTAGTAAACATAGGTTATGTCTTTTAAAGAACATCATATTTAGGTCAGGAATACCCATTCTCTAGGGACAGGGTTTGGCTTAAGATAGAAGTAATTGTTTTTAGCAAGTTTAAGGTCATGACCTTATAGCATTTCTAGGTCTTTCTAGGTCCTCAAATTACACATGGAATGCTTTATTTTTATTGCTTAATTGTTAGGTCCAATTAAAACCTAATTGTTTTATTGGACAATTAGGTCCAATAAAACCTAACCTGTCACAGAGCTGATAGAAGTCCTCTGGAGTTCATAACAATAACAACTCAAACACAAATCTGGCCAAGGAAAACAAATGCTTAGAGAAACCCAAGGGATTTTCAACGTAAAACATGGTGGTAGATGGTAGTCTGGTCGGATAAGCCCAACAACCATCAACATGTCATCTCTGTGGCGAAATATTGTGGTGGGATTATAGTATTCAGCAGAGAAATGGACTCTGATCAGAGTTGTTAGGAAAAGTGCAAAAGACTTGCAAAAAAAAGATAGAAGTAATTGTTTTTAGCAAGTTTAAGGTCATGACCCTGTAGCATTTCTAGGTCTTTCTAGGTCTCCAAATTACACATGGAGTGCTTTATTTTTATTGCTTATTTGTTAGGTCCAATAAAATCTATTGGCATTGATTGCAGATTGTGGTGAAAGCATCCCTCTGCAACAATCAAATGTGTCACTGGTTCTCAATTAGCCTGGCAAAAAAAGCACCTTGTTCTACACTTTGCTTCGGTCTGGATGCTGGGCGTTTAAGAAACAAGCTCTTGCTGGAGGGATGGACTCTATTGAAGTTTTAAATGATTGGATCTGATTTTACCCAATCACTAATGTTTGGCTGTGATGCGCCAGCTCCACTGTGAAGAAAGCTCAAGCTTACCAGAAATTGTGTGCACTGTAAGCAAACATCCCCCACAGCAAAGAGAGAAGTGCACAACCGAATGACATCTTTGCCAGCAATAAAATTTATTAAACTTCTTGCTCCTCTTGCTATTAAACCTCTTGCTCCAACTTTAATTGCTCAATTTCTGGAATTGTGGCAAAGTGTGGACTGAATGGCTTTGTTCACTTCCTCCTCTGCCATTGCCAAGCTACAACTGTAGGCAGACCACAGTTCTAAGAGAAAATTTATGTAACCACTCACAACTCCTCTTTCTGTTCTCTAATTGGCCCAGATGAAATTCATCCTGAGAAATCGAGCTCAGTCTGAGAAATCCCAGTTGTTGTGGGCAAAACTACTAATTTTGTATCATAGCTGTTCTGTCAGTAATGTAAGTTTGAGTACAATGTGGGCTGTTGGGCAGTGTTCTGTAACCCAAATATGACTGTGTTTATGCTGGCTGCTTTGGAACTTCTCAACTTTGTTAATCGGACGAAAAACCACAAAATACGTACACAAATTTGACAAAAACATGTACATTCCCGTTTTGGTTGCAGCTGACGAGACAACTCTGTGTTGAAGCCAAAGATTGGGGCCGCCCCTTACTAGATTAGAGTGGAGGGAAACAGGAAACGGCATATTTCTACTCTATTTGAAGAGATGAGGGTTTACATTAAAAAAATAAATAAAAACCCTGCCTCTGTGAGCTGTCTTTCATTCACTGAAGTACGTACTATAATTCCACGTAATCTGATGTTGAGAGCATAATGGCAAAAAGGTACTCACATATACCGATTAATATATTTGCAAAGGACCTATTCTGTGTTTATGTTAGGCTGTCCTGATGACAGATATCTGCACCACACCCTGTAATGATAAGCAATGAACACCAAACTGTATGTATGTACAGAGTTCATCATTTTTAGACATTTTATTGTTGGATCTCTTTATTTTGTGACATTACAGGAGCTAGAAGGAAAACGACTTTCTCCCCAGACAGTCAGGGTTTCTTTTGTTGTTTTTTTCTCGAAAGCAGTGACTGGCTCAACACTTCTAATGAGGACTCGCACCCTTTTGAGGAGGACAGCATTTTGATCACTTTGCTATTGATCAATGGATATCTATTTTTACCATGGAAACTACGGGGAAAAAGCAATAAGGGGGTTGTGCGAATACAGTGTGACATGACGGGACTTTGCACCGACCCACGCAGCGTCCACGGATGCTCGGCATCAGTGGTTAGTAGTGTGTGTGGAGGAGAAATGGGATGAACTGTCCATAAGCACACATATTGGATGAAATAAAATGGTATAGAATAAAATATAAAGAACACCTGCCTGGGATAGTTTGTGTTTCTTTCACAAATGCAACACATTCCCCTTTGCAAGTCATGCTGTGTGTCACAGTAACACACAAGTAACACTCTACGCTAAAAGAACACCTCATAGGAGCAGTGTGATGCCTCTTTTGTCTCCATGTTGCTAACAATTTGGCAAATTCGACAGGTTACATTTGCTTTTTTCTCTCTCACACAGCTTGTGTTTTCTTTTTTGTTGTTTTTTCTTCTGTAAGCAAAAAAAAAAAAAAGTCACACACACATCCCCTCAGATGCACACAAAGAGCAGTCGAGAGACAGGTGAAGCTCCTCAGAATGCTGGAAATGTTGGCAGACTGTAAAAAAGGAGGACAGTCTGTGTCTGCCCTTGTGAGCACTCAGCCATCTGCTTCATTAGAATTCCCCCTTGAGGTAACCTTCCCTTCTCCAAGAGGAACTCATTGTAAGTGAAGGGCTTTGTTTTAGATTGTCTATTGTAATTACACATTATTCTCCTGCTCTGATGCCTGCCTGCTGAGAGAAGAGTTGGCTTTAAGCCGGCTGCTTGTCATCTGACACTAACAAAAACACATACAGAGACATTTGCCACATTAACTTTATTTATTTTTTTATTTTTTTTATTTTTTATTTTTTTGCAGTTTTTGCATCACAACCTACATCAGTGAGATCAGGGTGACATCCCAGCGGCTGAGGTGGCAGCCATGGAGGGACAGGCTCTAAAGCCCTTTCTGCAGCATCTGGGATAATCTGTTCTACTTCTTCTTGGGTCACACTCAGCAGTAATTAATCCAACCATTACCCTACAGGCGTCAGGGTTAAAGCCCTGCATATGTCTGTGTCTCTCTTTTTTCTTTTTTTCTTTTTTTTTTTTTTTCAGATAACTCCTTTCAACTTGACATTTATGCTGGAATAGGGCAAAAAAGTGTGGCTTGACTCTTACATAAATTACAGAATTTTAATATGAACATCTCTGAACGACTTGGAATTTTGGAGCATATTTATGTTGGCCAAAGGAAGCAAACTGGAGTGTTTGCACACACACACACACACAAAAAAAATAAAATAAAATATCTTTGTCCCCTTTATTTGTTTTCTACTTTAAATAATTTAAACTCCATATCTTCTAATGCTTGTCGCATGCAGACATGCCTCAATATTTTTTTGGCAGCCAAGACCCCAAAGCACTCAGAAACATTCAGTAACTACAACATATCCGCATTAGGGCTTTTTTTTCCACCCATCTAAAATCCTACCATCAAAGCCCTTTGACATGTGCCAGTTTGGTTGCAAATATTGTGCGAATGCCAGATTTGCAACGTTTTTTTCTTGTGTCAGTATGGATGTGTGTGCCCGTGCACATGAGCGACTCCATATTACCATGCTGATGTGAGTGTCAGAGGGGATTAAGTTCATGAAAGCATACGCAGAACTGATGGCCGCAATTTGCTGACCGGATATCCACACTCATATTTCTTCTTCTGCCTCCACCTGACAAAAAAAAGCCTCACTGTTCTGCTTCTTCTATCCTCTGCTAAAAAGTTAAGGTGATCGGAGATGTGTCCTGAGTTAGAGGAAAGTGCTGACTGGCAGCAGGATGGAAATTGTAGTATTTTATATAAAAAAAAAGGTGATAATATGGAGTCTGCAACCAGGATAATGGTATCTATCATCAGGCGGAGATGTGTGAAATGTGATGAGCTCAGTAGATAATGAGAGTCTGTCCAAATGGATTTCCTTGTGTGTTATTAACTCTACTGATGGGGAAAAGAGATTTATTCGCTTCTGAAGTACTTTGCCAAATCTCCTTTTAAGAAATATTTCTACTTCTTATGTCCCTTTTAGTACTTTTTGACTCCATCAGTATATTTCAGATGAGTAGACCTTATGCGGTTTTACATTAAGACAGGGATGTTAAATTGATGCTGCATTGAAGAGAATTGGAGTTAAAATGCAGGCTTATGAGCTCATTCAAAAGGTCAAGGGTTAGCAAAGATTTAATATGGAAAATCAACATGAATTAAACCAGGTTGCAGCTCTAAAATTGCAACCTGGAAAGGTTTGCGTGTAAAAACATTGAAGTTAAATGACAAAAAGAAAAATAAACTGACGGTTCAATATAATGAAATACTGTAACTGAACCAGGTGTGAAGGGAATGAACAAACAGAAACGTTCCTGCTAGAGAAAGAAACTGGTACAGGAAGGAAATTGTTTTAAATATAAACATGATATAAAACTTACAAACACAAACAATATTAGGAATGCAAAAGTCAAGATGCCTATAGTAAACAGAAATGTACAGTGCCTTGCAAAGTAATCACACCCCTCAAACTTTTTCCTATTCTGTCACAAATGAATAATATGCTGTAATTTTACTGATTTTTTCTACTGAGTTGTGACAGATTAGCGCAAAACTATACGTCATTATGGGACAGCAGGAACATTTTAAAAGGAGAAATCTTTTACAATGAAAAATCTGAAAAGTGTGGTTTGCACATGTATTAGGCTGCCCTAAATATATACTTCCTTGAACTGCCTATCTCTATGCCAGCTCTGCAGATCAAGAGGACAAACTGTTTTATCAGTGTTTTCTGGAAAATAACTGATGCTTAGAATCTTGGTACAGCTTTTCAACTGGATTTTGGTCTGAACTTTGACTGTGTGATAAATATGCTTTGATCTAAACATTTTTTTAAAATTTCTGGTTGTATATTTAAGGTTATTTTTTGCTAAAAGGTGAATAGTCTTTTGTAGCAGATATTCCCTAATGACTGTCCTAAATTTAGCTCCAAATGTATTTCCACTAGCTTTAGCCAGCTCATGATACTAGCAAGTTTCCTGACCGGCATGGAGAATCACATACAGGACTCAAGAACAGGAGTTTGTTTACAAATGCAAAAATCAGAGAAGATTCAGGTCCATGTCCATGTGGAGAGAAGTGGTGAGGAAATTTAGGAAAACTGAAGCTGGTTTAAGATTCCAGGGGACATGTTTGTGTTTCAGGATGGTCCCAGGTAGCAGTGAATAAAAATACAAATCATTGCTCAATATAATTGAAACCATTACCCTGATTTACTGAATTAGTTTAATAATTTTTACTTGTTCTTGTTCTATCTGGTTACATGCCAAGGATTACATCCGCAACACGAGCAAAGCACTGCAGCTTGAGCCATCACTCCTGACAAAATTACAATCTATCATAATTACATTTCAATTGTTCTTTAGGTCTGCTTTCCCCTCTTACAACCATATGTCGATTGTCTTCATATTAAAACGTAAATGGATTTTTCATCAGATCCGAGTCACGCTCCTATGGCTCTGGCCCTTTCCGGATCGTCTGATGAGTGCTAATCGAAACTGAGAGAGACGGACTTTGGTGTGATGCCTTGAGCTGCGACCTCCCTCCTGCGATATGTCAACACAGGAATCAGAAGCTGGAATTGTCACCCTGCCATCTGCTAATAGTCTCTCCTAAATGCCTGTTTCGAAGCACGACCCCTTCTCCCCCTTCCCTCCAGACAAACTCTCAAAATCCGATTCAGTCAGTGGCCAGTTTTCATTCTGGAAAGCTTAAATCCATCTTGCAATGCTCGCAAAATTTTTAAACACTATGCATTGAGTCAGTGCTTTAAATTGAATTGCAGAGATTAATTCCAAAATGTGATATCGGCCCCTGCCTAAAATATGACCCGTATTCTGTTTCACTGACTGCTGGCACGTTAGCAAATCCTTTCAAAAGATATGTGGGGTTTCATTTGAAGAATGGTTGGTCCTGTTTTTAGGAATGATGAACTATAAACAGAGATTTTACCCACCTCATGAAAAATAACAGAATATATTATCATGTTGTGCGGCTGAGAGGATGATTCTTGTGTATTTCATGAGATCCTTTCTCATCTAAAAATAAAACAAACCCAGAGGAAGCAGTGTAAAGAGAGGGAATACCAAATTCTTATATTTAGGAACTGTAATCCTCCATGACTGGTGATCCCTGCGGTATCCTCTGCTTTTTTCTCTGCTTCCTTCATACCAGTGAACGCAGATGGGGAGAAAGCCTTCCTTTCCTCGCATTCGTCTCCCTTCTGTTCTTTGAAGACGACGCATCCCTCTCGTTGCCTCTGCTGGCTTTTCACAGTCTGAGGGTGAACTGTATTGAGCAGGCAGACACGGCCTTTGAATAGAGGACAGAAAGCAGACCAGGGTGGCCATATCATAAATCAAGTGGCTGTAGATCCTGATGGCAACAAACCAACAGAGCATTTGAGGATGTGAATAGTCTTGGTAGGTTTCCTTTGTGGGCTTGTCCTTCTGCCTTGTCTTTTTCTCCAGCCTTGAAAAAGAATGAGACAACTCAAGTCTCTCTCTAGCATATATGCGTTAAATTGTTTGTTGAAATAAAACATTGTTGGTGTGAAAGTCAGCCAAGAACAGCTGGGGGAGCCAAGATCAAATGATCACTCTCCATAAGAACTAAGAAAGAGTCAATTACACCAAGATTACTCCATTGTTCAGGATGAATTGGGTAATTTGACGTTTGCTTAATGACTCATAGATATTATTTTCCAGAAGAACCATTGTTGAGCTGATTTTCATGGTGGGAAGTAAATGAGAGGGGCAGGTAGCCAACCGATGCTCTGAATGTCACAAAGGCCCAAAAGGCCTCCATGCTTCATATCATCAGAAAATGAATAAATGAATGCCATACCTGCCTGTGGAGAGGGAGTGGAAGTAAAATCTATCTATCTATCTATCTATCTATCTATCTATCTATCTATCTATCTATCTATCTATATATATATATATATATATATATATATATATATATATATATATATATATATATATATATATATATATATACATACATATATATATATATATATATATATATATACTTGACTAAATGCACCAGCAACCCTCCCGACCCCACTAAGGCACAAGAGTGTATAAAAAATGGATGGATGGATGGATGGATGGATGGATGGATGGATGGATGGATGGATGGATGGATGGATGGATGGATGGATGGATGGATGGATGGATGGATGGATGGATGGATGGATGGATGGATGGATGGATGGATGGATGGATGGATGGATGGATGGATGGATGGATGGATGGATGGATGGATGGATGGATGGCTTTCTGCTTTGTTTTATTTCAAATAAATTAAATTCTACTTAAAACTAGAACTGGGAGAACCAAAGTCCACATTTAATAGATTTATTAAACTTGACTAAATGCATAAGACATTTTTAAAGAAACAGTGACCCAAATTCCATTTTGTTCCTGATAACAGACTTTTTTTTCCTGAAATAATAATAATAATAATAATAATAATAATAATAATAATACTTTAATCACAAAAATCAGCCCACTTTGTTTATTTTTGCTAAAATGTTGCAAGTTTACTTGTTGAACAAGTAAAGAAAATCTGAAAAATTTTGTTCATTTTTAATAAAAAAAACAAAACATAATTCTGTGACTTATGAACACTTGCAACATAATCATTTTGGCCCATATAACAAATATTTTGGACATCATTTTAGTTTAGACCATCCCAGACTTTTCCTCTTTAATTAGCGTCAGATAAAGAGAAAGCTTTCTTTCACACATTGGCTGCTTTTCACTCATGTTTGGTCCACTTCTTGTATCTAGCAATGACAACTCGCAATTATATTCACACCTCAATTACATAGGCAACACAGAAAATGTGTGGATAAAAAGAGTTCTTGTTTAGATGAGACTAGAATGGAACTTTGCAGCCAATGTGTAAAATGTTCTGTATTAAAAAAAATAAAAAATACTAACACACTACCACCTTAAACACATTATCCCCATGATAGTATAAGGTGATGGCAACACTATTTTGTGGGGAGACTTTTTTTTAGCTAAAATAGTAGAACTAGGGAGAGTGTTGCAAATTTCAGATTACATTGAAAACCATCTGTCCCTTCATACCTCTTCACAATTATTGACAACTTTCTTATCAAACTCAATGAAAATTGTTGTTTGGCAAAATATGAAAAGGTTAATGGGGTGGGAAGGTACATTTGAAAGGCACTGTGTGTATTTAACAAATGGATGCCAATAAAACAAAGGCTCTGAAGTGTGTTGTGTTTTTGTTTGTTTGTTTTGTGTTTTTGTCTCTTTCATATTTTTCAGAGTCACCTAATGAAGTATAAAGAAATTGTGTATTTTTGATAGATTGCTAGCAGCAAAGGGCCTAAAGATCCTGGTTTAGTTTGATTCTTTTGAAAGGTTCCTCCTATATGTAGAGACAACACTGGAATCAATAATTTTTCTTCCTGAAGGACTCATTGTCTTGATCTTAGTGGCCTACACAACCAATTTAAAGAAAAAAAATGTTTTGAAATGAAAATGTTCAGGTACTGGAGTGAAAATGCAAGAGAAATTTAGGAAAAAATAAATAAAAAAAGTATAGCAACATATGCAGAAATCAGATATCATTCAATACTTTTGCACAGTGCTTTACTGAATGACTGAAGACTCACAAATATGTCCATATTTTGCATATTCAGATTTGCAAACATGTTTTTTTCTAGTTCATCCATATAACAGATGGAAAGCACATGGCGAGAGTCAAAGCTACCTCTGCCATATTCCTCCTTATGTCAAGTGGCCTATAATGTTAGGACATTTATCCCAGGAGAGCTACATGTAGCAGCTCAGAGCAGAATCAGAATCGGTCATGACTGTTAGACCTCTGCAATGAAATCCTAAAAGGTCTTCCACAGCATTTTACTATGTAACATACAACTTCTCATTTACCGACTACTTCTACTCTGTTAAGTGTTAGAAATAGGTTTCATCACAAGGCAAGAAGACTGCTGGGCAATCAGCAGCACATTCAAAAAAAGAGGCACCCAGAGAAGAGGAAGCAAAGAGGAGAATAATGAGCCCTGAGCCAAAAGGGAAACCTTGAGCAAAGATAATTAAGTTGAACATAATAACTACATAGTGTAAATTATAGAATACCTATGTACTAATTGACATTCTGTGCTGACTACGTTTGGTCTTCCGCTGACTGACGTTTGCAACAAGCACTTTCAAATGATTTCTGTGCTTTTTCCAATATGACTTCACAGAGAATCAAATCACTTTCTGCTTGGGGAGATACACAAATCACTCAGGCATTTGGTGATTCTCTCCCTCTGCTTGTCAGCTTTGCAAAGTAGTACCATTTATGTCAGACTCTTGTCTCTTTCCTGCACTATATTAAATCAGCACTGGGAAGATGGAGCAGTTTCCGATCCTACATGAGTTTGTTCACTTAAACCATAAAAAAACGACATGTTAGGCTAGCAGCAATGGCCATGATCATTATTATTCTGTCGCTTGGGGGCAGTAGAAACAAGTCAAGTTCATCAGTACAATAATAGCGTAACATTTAGATTGTGTGCAAAGTTAAATGTGATCGTTTTTATATTTTTAGAAAAACTAAAACACAAAGACCCAAAAAAAGATGTGAGCTACAACATGAGATGAAAAAGAGGTAATAAAGTTAGAGAAAACCCCACCGGGCAACTAAGTAGCAGGTTTCATAAAAACTAAGATAACAAAAATAGTCTCAGCAGAACATAAAGGCAGCACATTGTGCATAAATGAAGGAGAGTTGGTTTGCATTAGGAGGAATGAAACCTTCAGAGTATCTTTGATGTTTTTTACCCTAGGTGTTTCAAGACAAATTGTGTTTATGTGCAAAGTCTGCAAGACTCTTATTGTATGTAACTGTCTGTGTCAGCAAGTAGTCAGGGAGCTCATGAGAGGAAATTCAGTTCCTTCAACACACAGTCAACATTTCTACAGCTAAAAAAAACAGAAAAGATGAAGACTTGAGGAAACTGAGCATGAATTATGCTTGACAGCACATATATACCCACATTTCTATTCATTTGAGTCACATCAACAAGTTTATTTCTATCCAGGCAATTCAGTCCAAAAAGTGAAACCAATATATTTACAAATTCATTTCTGACATAAAATACTTCCTGGTTTGCTTTGGTCAATTTTGCTATGGATATAACTCTGAAATTTGTTATTTCTGTGCCTTTTCTAATGCATGTTTTCCTTCCACTCATCTTTCTTTTAATATGCTTTGGTACCGAAGTCTGCGAGCAGTCAGCTTCATTTGCAGCTTCATTGACCTTTTGTGGCTAGACCTCCTTGTTGTCAATGACTGCTGGTGGACAACTGTCAAGACTTAATCTTGAGCAAAATTTTATGCAGTAGAACATTTTCCAAGAAGCTGAATTTTGGGCTTTTATGAGCCATAATCATTCTTCATAGTGTGAGTGTGAGTTTTACTTAAAATTAGATCTCTTGAAATAAAAAAAAATTTATTTGTGAAGATTCGTTTTGTCCTACTCCACATGGTTTCGTATTGGGTTTACATTGCAGTAGGAGGGATGAAGGAGCGGACCCTGAACAGAGATGATTTATAACGGAGGAGGAAAGGAAACCAAAGATGTGGTGAGGTTTAAAGTGATTAATGGAGTGTTTCTGTAAACAGAGCGAGCATACTGTGCCTGCTTGCCAAACAGATGAAGAGACAAAAACATGAATTTTTTTTTTAATATCCACTTATCTGATCACTTCATACTGTATCATTTCAGACTAAGGGAGGCAGGCTAATATTGATGTTTTCATTTTACACTCAATTTAATGATTTGCTCTTTCTATGATGATTGCACTGTACAATAGAATGTTGTTTGTTGTCCTCTGATCAGAAATTGATCATTTTGTTTTGTTTGATCTGTCTACTGTATGCTTTATTTGAGTGAGTGCTTACTATGATGATTCTTATTTCCCACTGGAAACAAATTTACCCACATTCCCTTTACTCTTCATTACAATGGTAATACATGAGTCCTTTCAGCATTGGGAGTAAAACTTAATGTGCCAATTAGCTGACATGTCTCTCACACAAAACCATCTTTGAGCTAAAAATCTACAGTAGGAATAATAAGCAATTTTCCAAATATGGTAAAACTGGTATAACCCACTGTGTTCAAATGTAGTTTGATAAAGGTTATGCAAAACAGAATCTGAGGATATAATTCATATATATATACTGCATTAAAACTTGTAACAAGGTATATTATTAAAATGCAGTCAGGCGTATTTGAGATCAAGAGCATATCATTTCATTTTCTGCAATTTCACCACTTACAACCTCCTTCTGCTTTATCAGCTCAACTGAGCTAATTAAATTCAGTCACTGGATAAAATGCAGCTGCAGCTGACTTTGTAAATGATTGACTGAGTTTTAGCTGCCTTGTTTGAAAGCACTGATCTTCTCAGAAGCATTCAGAAACACCAAAGTCAGTCACAGTTTGGAATCCAAACTATTTTCCTCAATCTCTGCTTCCTTGAGACAGTGTGACTAAATGGCTGTATCCAATCACTGTGCTGAATCACGAGTGAAGGGAGTTGCAAAGTGAATTTTTATAATACCCCACAAAAGACAGAGCTTGGACTGAAAGTGCGATCCCAGCAAGGTGAAATCTACTTTCTAATCCCTCGCCAAAATCTCAGCTGGGAAAATAAGAGAGCTGTTCTTCCCTTGGTTTTATGTTGGTGGGTAGTGAGAAAACTACAACTGCAATAATAATCCTCTCTCTTTTCTCCAGCTCCCCCACTGACACTTCTTCTCTTCAGCTACTGCCAAACTCCAAAATCGCTCTGGCTGTGGACAAGCATACAGTTAATAAATCTAACAGCCAGCAGGGAAGAGCTTGCAATATAGTGTGTGTTTGTAAAAGTACGTCTATGTGTGAAAGGAACCGATAGTGACTAATAAAAGTAGCCATGTAACAGATGAAAACAAAGTCACTCATAACTGCAAAATGGTGAAAAAAGATATATAGTTTTCAAAATGTTCTACAAATCTAAAACAGATGAATAAAGGTGGTGGCTTTGAAAAAAGATAAAAATAAAATCTAGTAAATCTAATTGCCCTCAGATGTCTCTTTGTGTTTGTCAAAACTTCAGTACAAACACAGTTATTCAGTGAACCCCTCAAAGGATTGTGACACATGGCATTATAACAGAAAAAAAAAACCCAAAAAACAAACAGATCAGGAATAAGGTCATGCAGGGGTACAATAAGCAAGGGGGATTGGTCTAATCAAAGTCAAGACTCAAATCCAATTGAGAATATTTGGCGAAACTTACAATATGGTGTTCATAAATGCTCTCTAATCAACCTGGCTGAGTTTAAAGTTGTTCTGTAAGAAGAATGGTCCAAAGGTTTTGTCTTTCAATGCATGAGTCTGGCTAAGGCAGAGGTTCCCAAACTGTGGGGCGCGCCCCCTGGGGGGGGCGCCGTGTCATTGCGGCAAAACATGAACACTGTATGCGCTGGGTTTTTACCTTAGAATGGCCAACTCTCTGTTATTCCTATGTCAATTTGATACAGAGGCTTCCACACTTCCCATATTTGTGTCCTCTGTCACTTTTATCAGCAGTTAAAAACTGTTTAATCCGTTGTTAACATGTTGTACCCTGTTTTTCCGAGCCGCCTTTAAACGCAACATGAGCGCTAAGACGCTCATGTTGCGTCGTAGCGCAACATGAGCGCTGGGTTTACACCTGTGAAGGAGACCTGCTGCTGCTGTGCGGAGCTACGTAGGTTTGTATTAGAATCACAGCAGCAAACCAGCAAAACGCAAAGAACTTTTCACAGTTTTTCCCTCCAAACTAACCGACTGAGTTGAGTGAAGCTGTTGGATGCAGGTAATGTTAGCTAAAAGATGACTAGCTAATATCAATACATAACCTTAAGCTTAAAAAATACTTTGTAGGCTACCGATGTTGGTGTCTATTTTCAGCTACGTACATTCATTTTACCCCCAAAAATGTCGATGCCCCCCCCCCCCCGCCGCCCAGACGCGTCGTTTCAACCAGACAGCCATTTGTAATCCATAGGGGGGGCGCAGAAAATGTTTGGAAACCACTGGGGGGGTCGCAGAAGAAAAAGTTTGGGAACCACTGGGCTAAGGTGTAAAAGAAAAGAATGTGGGTCTAATTATTAAATCCCAGTAATTTATATACAAGTTGCTGGTGGTTTTAACATGACAAAACATATGAGAATTCAGATGATTTGAGGCATCTTACCTGTTTTGTTAATCTGAAACATTTGCCTTTGAATTTGTTCAATGGACGGAAACATATTTCCACTGCGTGATGAAAAGCAGCAAAAAAAAAATAGTTTCAAAGTGCAGGGTACATTATTCATTATCACATGACAAACTGATGACGAGGCATCAAAGCCATTCCATATTTAGGTATGGATGTTCTTTGCCATGTTACGGCTGAAAGGATGGGTCATATAAATTGACATGCAGGTGCACGGAGGCGCAGGGTTTCCTGCAGCATGCAGGCAGCTCTCTTGTCAGAGGTCTACTGAGGCATGACATGTAAAGCCACACACACTCGTACACACACACACGAACACACGCATCTTCCCTCTCGGCAGCCATCTACCGCATGACGACTGATAAAAATATCACAGGCCCTATCAGGCAATTAAACAGGGAGACACAGCAGAGTGTGCTGGCTGCTTAATGGCTTCAACTTCCCCACAGAGAAGTCACTGTGACTGGCTGTCTGGGGGGATTCAGACCCCTGATGGAGTGGGAATCAGAAGGAGGGAGAAGCCCTTCTGGTCACAGTGAACAGTTTTCCTGTCGTGCTGGAAATTTCTTTGGACAGAGGCCAAAACTAAAAGTGGAGTTGTTTTATTCATTTAGCAATATATAAAGTGTTGCCTCTGAGTGTTTAATATAATAAAAAATTAATTGCTTGAGCATCAATAGCTTAAAAAAGGACAAAAAAGTCAAAGATTGAACTCAATCATAAAAATATATATTTCCATCCAATGAGTAAACAATGAAAAATGTAAAAAAAAATAATAATAATAATAATAATAATAATAATAATTATTATTATTATTATTATTATTATTATTATTATTATTATTATTATTATTTCCAGCATATGAATCAGAACTGAAAGTTCGAGAACAAGGGGGAACAGGTGTGCAAGTTTGAATTGCGTTGGTTGGGAATTCCCTTCTTAATCCTAAACTGTAATTTTAGTTGTATGAAACTAACTTTTATAGGTTCAAACAAAGAAATTATATTTTGAAGTACTTAAAATAAAATAATGTATTCTCTTTTTTCCACTTCACATTTGTACCCTGCTTTCAGTTGGTCTACTACATAATATCTCATTGAAGTAGACTAAGGTTTGTGCCTAAAATCAAAATAACATTGTGACAAAGTTGAAAAAAAAACTACATTTTGTATATGTAGGTTATCCTGTAAAAGGTCCAGTGCAACATGTTTGTTTTCTCAATTAATTCCAGCATTCCTTATAACCTTTTCAAATCAAATACATTGATTTATAATGTTTCTATATTTTATACTGACATAAAAATAAGGAAACATGAATCAGACCAGCTGTTGCTGATCAGATGTCAGACACTATCTCCTTTGTTGAGACACCCCCCACTCTGATCTTGGGGCTTTGTAATCAATGAACAGCTCAGCTTTGTGTTGCAATCACTACCAAAATTGGTTTTGCCGTGATAAACAATTCTCAATCACCTCCACAACATTCCTGGAAACGTGGAATCGTTCTGACTCTGGAAGCCAGCCTGCCTGCACATGTGTGCAGCATCACATAGGTGACGTATCTGCACTCCATAATGGACATTCTTGGAGGCCAAATGGACATTATCAGCAGGCTGAATGAGGTTGGTATCAGCTCCATGTCTCAGCCCCTGCCATGACCACCACTCTCACCTCAGCATGGATTCTTTGATGAACTCCATATCACCTCACACAATCACAGTGATACAAGGTGGCACCGTCCTGGACATGGACAGAGACATGGCTCTGTGTGGAGTTTGTGTGCAGCCGATACCGTTGTGTACTTGAGAGACAAAGAAAGAGAGGCAGAAAATAAATCAAAGAGATACTGCAAGAATAAAAAAATAAAAAACAAAGTGAACGTGTGTGTTCAATGTTCCCTCGGTTTGGGCTTCAGCTAATGGACAGAGATAGTACGTTCTCCATTACAGAGCAGCATTGCCGATGACCCAAATGGACACAGACATTCTCCATGGAGGCGGAGAGTGTATTGAGGAGGGAGTGTTTTGGAAAAACCTCTCAGATATGAGCAATACAGAAAAAGTGGAATATTGTACTTGTGAAACCATAAAAATTCTGACATGGATAAAGCCTTTTGAATTAAACAGGAAGGTTTTCAATCAGAGATGAAAATATTAAAACATCACAATCCTAAACTAAACCAAAGCTTACTTACAGTTCTTCATATGTTGGCTAATCTGAAGAATGAGGAGGTGGATTAGAGGTGAATTTGTATTTATATCCTGGAACATTTTTGCATAGTCATTTCATTTATTTTACGTGGATTTCAGGTGAAATTGCAACAAAAAGCAGTACGTAATTGGAAAGTGGAACAAAAACAACATAGTTTGAAAATTAGTAAATGTCATAGGAGTGTGACATGCAAATGCATCCAACTTGCTCTCCTGTAATACCCGTAAATGAAGCTTAATCAGATTCATTACAGCACAGGAAGCAGTAATTTTCAAGACTTGCCACAGATTTTCAATGTGATCACTTCCTAAGATGAATACCCTTTATATGCTTAAGATCTTTGATCTGCTGAAAGGTGAACTTCACCCTGATTATTTTGCAATCTTTAAACAGCCTTTCCAAAAGTTAAATTTTGTACTTATTGCCCTGTCCATGCCTTGAGGGAAACTTTAAATGTCCTCTTTCTGACTTTCTTTCACCACTGGCTTTCTTCTTGTTATTCTTCCATATATTTGTAAAACTAATAATTTTCCTTCCAACTACTTAAAAGACCTAAGCTTTGGATCTCCACAGCTGTTTTGAAGTTACTATGTTAAAGTGGACTTTCCAGGCTTGGTAAGTTTGAAGTTATGCCACACTCTGTCTGTTTTTAAAATATACATCACTTTTCTTAATCAGCTGATTATGTCAAACTTCTCTGGGGCATACTGAGAGATGTTGCTTAATCAGTGTAGATGTCAGTTATAATAAAAGACAGATAAAGGTAAATATAACACAGAATGAAAATCAAAATGGGGAAAATTATGTTTACATAATAGCACAGTATCTACTTTCCTCTGGTAATAACATCGAGAGTAAAAGAGCCGCCAAAGTCACTTGTGTTCCTGCCTGCACTTCCTCCACAGCTCAGCCTCCCTGTGTGTGTGTGCTGCAGACAAAGATATGGCTCTCAAAGGGGCCTGCACAGAGCGGCTCAAAGGCTCCCATTTCTGCTTGCTCCTCTCACTTTCCCTCAATCACATTTTTTGATGGAAAAAAATCCAGTGTACACATTTCAACATGGTGTAGCACTGACAAAATGACTCATTACGCCTTGCTTCACACTTCCCTCTCCCCCTCCCAGGATTTTTCAAAATGGCTGGCACCTCCTTGTGCTGGTTTCAGTCCGTCACCCTGCCTTTGCAGTGACCTTGAGACGGAAATGAAGGCAGGATGTCGCTCCTGTAACTGCTGCAATACAGTTTCTTTCTCCCATTTGATTAACACCCACAGAGCAAAATGTATCTCATTTACAATGACAGCCAGGGGGAGGGTGGAAAACACCCTGTTCATAACTATCAATCACAGTAAGATTAGAATGTTTCTCTCTGGTCCTTTTTATTTCTCATTAATTAAAGTTGTTAATGAAGCACAGGACTGATTCATGACAACAGAAACTTTTTATAGCATCTACCATGATTAGTCCAGCAAAGAACAATGTATAAAAAACATTCTAAAATCCCTAACTCTCCTTTATGTTCCCTCTGTTTCATTAAAAATATAGTACAATTTTTCATTGTTACTGAGGTGCATGGCCACTGGTGACAAAGAATGTTTCTGGCACCAAGATGCTCAGATTAAGTGATGTGACAATGTGTGACACTAAACTGTCTGAAGTGATCAACCACTTCTGATGGCAAAAAGATCCACACAGCCTGTGAAGAAACTTGAGACTGACCATGTGATCCAGAAGGAACGCCATTCTTCCAAGTCTCGGTGGAATAAAGACGCAGACCCAGAAATAAATTAATCAATACATAAATGTGAAGCTGTAAAAGTGGAAGGCAATCGTACTGTCTGGCCTGAATTAATGAGGTGCTTCCTTCCATCCACATCTCAAGGTTTTTAAAAGCTCATCAGCCATCTTTACCGTCCACTAATATCCTCTGGCTGAGCAGAGGAGGCTGAAGGGAAAAAAAAAATCAAATGCCAGCCACTTTTTAATAGAAATTAAAATCTGTTGAGTTTAAAGCGCCTTATTTTCAGTGGCTGCTCATGGCTCAGATGAGGATGAGGGTGAAATCAGGGGATCCCAGGGCAGAGAGGTCGGACTCCATCCAAATCCTGTCCCACTCTGACCACCTGAGCCTCTGCTTTCACTGCTCTCTTTACTGGCACCTGACTCAGGCAGCACAGAACCAATTTGTTGCTTCACACCAATTCAAGTTGCACTTACCCTGCTGGGTTACACCTATTCTCCTCTCACCTGTAGGACTTTTTTTTTCAGTACCAGAGGCGATTACACAGAAATACAGCAAAAGTAACTTTACAGTTTGCTCAAACTAAAAAAAAAAAAAAAAGTATGTTGCATAGAGTAATTGGCGATCCCTATGGCAAACAGGACTTGTGGTATATTCAGCATTATCAGGACAGGCCCAATGCCATTTGCATACAAATTGGCCAGATGGTACCTTGTTGTTATGACAACGGCACCCAGCTCTCGGAATTCATTTGGAAGTGAACTATAAAAGGGGAGCAGCCACCAAGAACCACTATTATTGATGAAATTCCTTTTGCTTTTATATAAAGAAAGGTGTTACTGAACCTTTTTACACACCTGAAGCTAGTCACAATACCAGAGTCAATATGTAGATACACTGACCGTGATACTTTGGCCTTTGTATTAAATGGTGAACAAACTATTTCAAACCCTCAGCAGACAATATCTGAAACAGCCAAGTGCTTGAATATAACTATCCCGCCGTAATGCTCCAATTTCAGGGTTCTTGTTTTATAAATCATTAGTAATTTACATCCAAGAGACTTTTTATAGAGCATTGTCCTCTTTCAGGGTTCCCTTGATTTTGTAAAAGTGTGTGCAATTCCTTGCTATGAGTCATGTCAAATCCTGAGAGCCGGGGAGAGAAAGCGAACTCTGCTGACGACACAGCGTCCTCTACTGGCAGAGTGTGGCAATGGAGTTTACACAACTGCTCGCCTGGCTGAACAGATATTTACTGATGCTTTTCCTAAGTCATTGTGGCTCAGCTTACTGGTCAGGTAAATTGCTTTGCGTTGGACTCCATGAGAATTCTGTTAACTCAGCATAATTATATATTTCATAAACCCCCACGAGATGTTAGTTTAAACATTAGCCTCAGTGCAACAGTCAAACCATCACGGGAAACTGTTTGTAGCCCACAGAGGAAGCAGCTTCTGATCTGTGATGGGTTTTGGTTTGACCCCTCAGCTGATTTATGAAACACATGTTACTTTTTCCTCCATAGTGTGTGAAATATTAGACTTCAATGACTGTCCTGTTACAGATTGTCAGAAACAACTGGCTCAAACTACTTCAGTCTGGACTGAAACACCTGTATCAGCAGCAATACAACACTGAGGGTGTATTAGTATGTGCATGTGTGTATTACATCTCAACCTGAGGGTGGGAGCTAAAGGAAGGTGACACATTGTGCCTCTCTAGCATATAAAAGGACCCCTCTGCCCTCTTGTGCAGCGGCATGACAGTTTTGTAAGTTTCTCCTCCACAAACGTGCAACATTTCTCAAGGTCACAACTTGCCTGCAGCATCGATTCTTGCCAAAGCAGCATCACACTAATTTGTCACTTGCCATCCAATTCAACATGGCAATTCGATGGGGACTCTGTGGTGCGGGGAAGATAAGCCATGACTTCAGTGTGGCCCTGAAGACTCTGCTGGCTGAAGATCATCAGGTAACAGAAGCAAGAAAGCTCACTCCAATGTCAATATTCAACTGTGTGTTGTATTCAGAACAGAAGCAGAAACATGTATTTTGTTCATTTTGCAGATAGCAGCCATTGCATCACGGAGCAGTGACCGTGCCAAAGAGTTTGCAAAGAAGCACAGTATTCCAAAAGTTTATGGAAGTTATGAGGAGCTGGCCAATGCGACATGTTTTTTCAGAAAGTCAGTCTTCATGGGAAGTTAGGAAAAAGTGACATCAGCTTAAAATTCACCATAGAGTTAAGAGATGTATTTTCTGTACAACCTTTTCATAATGACATGCTGATGTCTATCAAGCAGTTGGAGGTCTTGATTAGACAAATTGCTTTCCACGTAAAACTGGTCTCAACAAGACAGACTATGTTAAGAATTATAGTAGCAATTTGCAACATCAGCAAAAGTTGGGTTCTGCTGCTGTAGTGCTGGGTTGACTGTTTTGTCCCCTTTCAGGCCATCTGGTCCCGCTGTTTTCCAGTGCATGCCGAGGTGCGTAAGCTGTTGGCTGAAGAGGCAGTAGGGGAGGTGAAGCTGGTGAAGGCCTACTTCGGCTCCCCTCAGCTCCACATCCCTCGCTCAGTTGAGAAGGAGTTGGGAGGAGGAGCTCTGCTGGATATTGGAGTGTACTGCCTACAGTTTGTACTGATGGTGTTTAACGGCGAGAGGCCAGAGTCTGTCCAGGCCTCGGGTGTGCTTCTTGACTCGGGTAATTTTCAGCATGCAGGACTTGAAGGAGGGTGTGGGCTGTACTTTATTATTATTAACTAAAGAGCATGAATCAGTTAATCGCAAACTGAGCATGACTGAAGTGGGAGTGAAAAATCCCTGAGTGACACATAAAAGTTACTTACACATAAACTTCAGAGTAAACACCTCAGGCTGTAATTGTTTTAACAGAGAACCCAAAATTTATTATCATTATGAAAATGTCAAACTCATACAAATGCCCACATGAGAACAGTTATGCTGTATATCTGAGAGGAAAGACTTTGACCTTCTGATTATTATTATTATTATTATTATTTTCATTTTATTTAACCACAAAAATTGAAGCTGAATTAATTAATGCATCCATATTATTAATTTTGTATTATTCTGTTGATTGTCATTGCTGTTTTCATTTGTATTTCCTCTTTGCTCTTGTAGTCTGTCATTTCCAATCTACTGCTTAAACCAAATATGGTCTGGCTTTGTTAAAGTCAACTTTGAACTAGGGGGATTTTCTAATCTCTGCCCTTTTTAGAGCTAATCTGCCATTTACATTGATTGCAATCAGTCTCAACATGACAAGACATTTGAAAATAAATTACAATCATGTGAGAACTGTCCACTGAAAGCATTTTAATGCTTTGTATGTCACTAAAAGTATATAAATTTGTTTTTTCATTTTTGGCAGGAGTGGATGAGTCGGTGGTTGTGGTGATGAAATTCTCCAGAAAGAGGATGGCCCTCTGTGCCTTTTCAATAGCTGCTCGTTTTTCAAATGATGCCGTCATCAGTGGCACCAAAGGTTCTATTAGGGTATGTTTCACCAACACTGGGCAGAGCCATTTAACTTAATTAAGAAATAATGCAAATTCAAAATAACTCTTGAAAAATCAAGTAGAAGATTTGAGACAAATATCTGATAACATAGTTAAGTCTGGAGTGTTAAAAAAGCACCTTGCCTGTTCCCTTTAGGTGCTTGGGCCAATGCACTGCCCTACCACACTGGTGCTGAATGACAAGAAGACAGAGTACCCTCTGCCTGAACCGTGCCTTCCTCTGAACTTCACCAACAGCACTGGGCTTCGATACGAGGCGGAGGAAGTGAGGCAGTGCCTGTTAAAAGGTAGGTCAGGATGAAAGGGAAGGTGCGCATTTGTCTTCAAAAGATTACAAGGTTTGAACGGCTCAAACCACTGTTTCAAAGAACACCGCAATTCAGTGAAATAGTTGCATTTTTGGTGGCTCCTGAAGAAGCTTAAGATGAAAAATCATACACGATGTTACCTATCTTTCTGGATCAGTTTGGTTTCTGCTTTCTGTCCTTCGAATGTCCTCTACAGTATGTTATTATTAGATGCTTGTTTTTACCCCTTCTTCCCATTTGCATAATCTTTTTATCCCTGCTTTACCACACTCTTCGCTTCATTATGAATATGTACATAAATTTTGCTGTGTTCCTGTCTCACTTTCTGATCGTCCTGCTTTGCTCGTCTGTTTGTGCAGGACTTAAGGAGAGCCCACGGATGCCTCTGGCTGACTCCGTCCTACTGACAGAAATCATGGATGAAATCAGGAAACAGGTGGGAGTTGTCTTCAGCCAGGACGGAAAATGACATCCTTAGTCCATTGAAGTGAATTCTTCCTCTCCTACAGTGAACCTGCTCAGAAGGGGCAGAGGGAGTCCTTTGAGGCAGAGTTTGGATTGTTAGAAGTAGCAGATCACACATAAGCCTGAACACAGTAATTTTGTTTGGGATTTACTACCACAACCAATAGATTAGAATAAATATGTGAACTGTCTGAATTCTTTATAAATAATTTTGTTGTCTCTGGATTGTCACAAAAAAAATTTTTGTAATGAGTATATTGGAACTCATGAATGATTTATTAAAACATAGATAAAAGCACATATTTAGTCAGAAAAATCCCATCATAAACAAATAGACCAACTGTGTTGAGCTTCAGCATCATTTAATTCTTATTTGTGTCATTTCCAGATAAACAAAGCATTCATTGTGAGATCCCAGATAACACACTATGAGTGAAACATTGACAGAGACATTGAATCTATGTTGAAGCCTGGCATTGAAACGGATTTGAAAGTGGTCGGTGACTTGCATGTTGAATCAACGTTAGGGTTTCAACCATAACCGACAATATATCAATGTTGATTCAACCATCATCTGAATGTGGATCTACATGCACATTTGGGTTGATTTTATATTGAATAAAAGCTAAGGATTTATGTAAATTTTTCAGTCTGACTGGTCTACATCATAATATATCATTAAAGTTACTTCACTGGTGTAAAACGCGCTATTTTATTGGCAGATGATGGGTATCGTGGGTATATATCATTCAAAATTATCTTGCATCAACATATTTCCAAAAATATGTGAATAAAATGTTAAAAATAACATGTCATTGATGTAACATTTTTTTAAGAAGAGATGTAGATCTTTAAAACATATTTGACTCCTTTTTGACTGTCAGAACAACAGTCTATTGTCCACGGAAGAACAGCGTTCATGAGGTTAAGCGGTTAAGCTTCATACTGTATGAACCAGGGAAACTGTCAATCAGCAATCAATTAAAATCATGTGTGCTGAATCACTGAAATATTTAAAACTTACAAGGCAGTGTGCCCTGAGGATCAGTGTTGAAAAACACTGGATTATACATTGGTTTTTCAATCAATAGAGTTCGACCAGAAAATAACATTGATCAATGACATATTTTCAGCATTAAGTTAATTGGTTGGAATTGGATGATTGTTTGATAGTAGATCCATTGTCAATTGTCGACCTCAACCAAAAACCAACTATTCTGACTATAATTCAACATTGAATTACCATCGTGTGCCATCTGGGATGTGTGATTGATGACTCTAATAAAGAACTGATTGCAAACGTTTGTTTTATAGCATCATTTGAAGAGAAATATGGAGATGCTTCTGTTTTTCAGTGTCAACATCAACTGCATTAAAATACAAAATGATGTAATGTCATGTTTGTAATAAAACAATGCATCATGATTTAAGTGTTTTTAAATACTTCCAAATATAAAAATGATGTCTTTTATAGACTAAAATTATAATCGCAGTCAATTACTGAATCATTATTTTACCAAAAGAAGAACTGAATGTATGTTTATGAACATTTCAAAACAGCTAGTAAAGGTAGATAGAATTGTGTGGGGGAAATAAAGGCTCTATATTCTATTCGTTTGTTTAGTTCTTAAGGGTTTATCATTATTGGTTGTGGTTATTCAGGCCGGAGAAATACTCTTGATACAAGCTCCTGTGTTATTTTTGTTATTTTTTACTTTTTTCTCTTGATTTTTAAAGATCCTTATACTGACAAGCATTGCAAATTAGCGATGGCTATGCTAATGTTTAAACATATTAATTGTTTCTACTTGTCCATATTAAATAAATAAAAGCGACTTGCCTGCAATGGTTTCCAAGCATCCATGCATTCATGCTGTTCACATATTAAATGCAGGTGCAAGTCCTTATTACAACAAAACCGACCATATAAAAGGAAAATTGGTGCTCTCTCGCCATCTGGTGACAGTGAACACCTACTACGCTACCTTGTGAAGGCAGAGACAGCTGAGGACACTTGACTCAACATGGCAACCAGGTGGGGAATCTGCGGCGCAGGGAATGTCAGTGATGACTTCACTGTGGCTCTGAAAACTCGTCCTGCAGAAGACCATCAGGTGGGTTTGTTAAGCTGCAGCGAAAATCACACAATTGAATTTCTTCGCAGTTCGGTGCAAAACATTATGTCGGGACCTCTGAGTAAAAGTTCAGTTAAAAATTAGTTTCTGCTTCCGAGCTCAACGGACAAGCTTAAAATTTGCATGCAGTAGTTTGCGAGTTGTTTACAAAGTTGCAAATTACAGGCCGTGGTCAACATTTATTTGGACAAACTAGAAGCTCTTACCCTTTTACAGTAAAGTATGCAATATAGGGGCGTCTAGATGTTTCTCCCCTTTGTTTTTTTTTTTTTTTTTTTTAATCTTCCAGAAATCATTTTATGGTCATTTGAAATTAGACACCGTAAAGAAATGTTCAGTGCATCCACTCAAGGGCGTAGGTTCGGTCTAAGTTTTGGTGGGGACCTTGACACCCCCCCGCAGCACAGTGAAATGCCCAAGAGCACCGAACATTTTTGAGAAGGGGGGGGGGGAAACCACATTGGCTTAATAACCCCCTCCCCCCAACCATAACCATATCATACAACCAGATACAGTCATACTCAGCAGATCAGTTCAAGAACACTTTACTTTTTCCTTTACAAAATTCAGCAAACGTTACAAGTAAGATCAAAAGAAATATCCTCTGGATACAGCAAACACAATTGCAGATAAGAAGAAATCAATAATAAAATAAAAAAGAAAAAATATTACATAATTAACAGACCTATTCTACCTCACATTCAGTGCTGACCTTACTAAACACCGGACTTTACAACAAATGCGTTGCGTGATAGATATCTAACTTATGGGTCCACTCACTGTACTTACAGCCGACGTAGCGAAATAACTTCTAATGTCTGTCCTTTTCTTTTTTGGTGGCGACATGGTCTCGAGACTCAGAAGGAGACGCGTGTGCCCAGCTAGCCGCCGCCTTTTGCAGCTAATCAAAGAACGTCCGACGATTCAACTGACTCCCCCTCCCCCCACCCCCCCGACAGCACCGTTCCGACACGGTCTCGGAGGCTCATAATAAATATCAAACTAAGAAGCTTCCGTTCCGCGCACCGCCTGTTGCTGCTAATCAAAGATCGTAGATCCACTTTCTTTGAGCCAATATGGCAAAAATTGGTCGGGACTTTTTCATATCCCGTGAATATTGGTCGGGACATGTCCCTACCGTCCCTACCCAAACCTACGCCCATGCATCCACTGCATATATCTGCCCTATGTTGTTAACATAGGAATTTTCAATAAAATAGATCAACATTTATTGTAACGTGATAAATTGTAATTAGAGGTCAAGTATGCTGTTGCAAGGTGCTGTTAAAGTAACAAAACATCTAGTTGGAAAATAGTCATGTCGAAATGTCAGACTTCATTGGAGTTTAATACTTTTACAATGTGTACTGAGATCCTCAGGAAGGTGGTTGTACTGTAACTGACTGTACTTGCAGGTTGTGGCTGTTGCAGCTTGTAAATTGGAAGATGCTCAGGAGTTTGCCAACAAACACAGCATCTCTCGAGTTTACGGCAGCTATGAGGAGCTGGCCAGAGATCCAGACATAGGTCAGTGTCCATCTGCCAGAGGTTTTTCAGTTTATTAATTTAAAAACTTTGCAATACCTCCTGCTCTATATTAAATGTTTTCTTTATCCCGTTTTAATTTTCTCTATATATTTCATACTATTATTTCTGAAAAATAATGAAGAGTACCATTCAGTGTTTGACCTGTGTGCAGATATTGTCTATGTTGGAGTCATCCACCCATACCATCTGAACGCCTGCAAACTTTTCATAAATGCTAAAAAGAATGTTCTAAGTGAAAAGTCGCTGGCCATGAACACAAAGGAAGTGAAAGAGATTCTGGACTCTGCCAAAAAGAACAACGTCATCCTCATGGAGGTAAGCATGTAGCAAACCAGGAAGAAAAAAATAATTTCTCTGTGTACTAATGCACACTTGAGCAGTTTAAAACATGTTTTTTCTCCAGGCTGCGTGGACCCGTTTTTTCCAGGCCTCAGTGCAGATCAGAAATCTGCTGTCCTGGGAGTACATAGGGGAGGTGAAGATGGTCCGTGCGGACTATGGTGTGCCACTGTTGCACATGTCTAGATCGGATCAGAAGGACCGCTGTGAAGGCGCATTACTAGGACTTGGTATCTGCTGCCTTCAATTCATATGTATGGTATACAAAGGAGAGAAGCCGGAGAGTATCCAAGCCAGCGGAACCTGCCTGGAGACGGGTAAGGAGTTAACAGGATGAGGCATTCATGTAACCTCAGAGGCTGTGCCATTATGTGAGATACTACTTTACACTCAAGTGAGTTAAGATTTTTATAATTGTGTGCAGATTCCTCCTGGGATGAATGTTGAAAAGAGAAGCTGCTTACGTTTAATTTTGACTTTTCACTGATCAATTTGTCAAGTATTGAAATAAGAAAATGTTAACTGATTTGATTCGTGAAATTCTAAAACTTGCATTTTCCCCTGTTTAAATGTTTCAAAAGAACCAAACAACCATTTTTGGTAGGAGTTTGATTTTAATAGGAAAAGTCGGATTGATGCATCTTCAGTTTTCACACAAACCTTGAGCTGTCTTTTTTTTTTTTTTTTTTTTCTGGCTTTGTTACAAAAATAATTCCCTACTGTAGTTGCATATCTTCTACAACCTTTCTCTGCATTTAAAAGCTCTAAAATGCCAGAAAACTAATGTAAAAAGTCATCTTTTTAAAGTAAAGAAAATGTAGATTAACCATCATAAAATAAGTACATCAGGTCAGACTTAGAAAATGGATCATTTCATACCTTACAAATCTGATATAAAAGAAATGTAATCTAATTAGAATGTTCCCAATACTATGTTCACCTCCTGATAGACCTTGTTGAAACTCTAAATTGGCATACAACTATTTTCAGCATTTGTGGCTGCAGTTTTGGCATCTTTTCTCTACACTGTTTTATATTCTCCTCCCTGTAGGAGTGGATGAGACTGTGGCTGTCATTCTTAGGTATTCTAAGAACAGAATGGCAATGTTCACCTGCTCTGCTGGGGTTGAGCTACACAGTGATGCCATTATTGTAGGGACAAAAGGCACAATCCAGGTAGGTTGCCAAGGATGGCATGACAACAATTCAAAAAGTACATTTAGTAGTTTGAGTGTTATGTAGAAGAAATTACAAGTATCTTCAAGCACTGGTTTGACATTAATCCAATGCACATGCTCCAGGTCCTTTCTCCTATGTGGTGCCCCACCTCACTGGTTGTCAATAGGAAGGAGACCCAGCAGCCAGTACCTGAACCCTCCTTGTCGCTCAACTTTACCTACAGCACAGGGAAGCGTTGCGAAGTAGAGGAGGTCCGCCAGTGTCTGCTCAAGGGTAATGAGACATCAGTATTTTGCCTTCTGATTCAAGCACAATTTGTTACAAACATCATATAGCTCGGGCATTAAAGCCACTTCAGGAATATTCATGAAATATGGGATGCTTGGGATTCAATGCAGTGGGAGGGTGTATGTGGGGAAAAATAGGAGGCATTAACAAAGTTGTATAAGAACATAATTAAAGTTGAACAATTAACATCTTGTAAAACAGTTTAAAAGTCAACTGCATAAGCTAATCTCTGAACTTCTGTGGAGCATTTGTCTGTAGCAGCCGACTCATCAGTGTTTCTCTTTGCAGGGCTGAAGGAAAGTCCAGTCATGTCCCATGCCTACACTCTGCTGCTGGCTGAAATGGGGGATGAGATCTGCCGGCAGGTGGGAGGGGTGTACAGCCAGGACTACCAGTAAAAGTTTGACTTATTCATGCTGTGATTAAATACAACCAGTTTACAATGGAGATTAACTTACTCTGTTTCTGTTCCTGACAATCATTTTGGAGGAACACGGCAACCAGGTGGGGAATCTGCAGCGTGGGGAAGATCAGTCATGACTTTACTGTGGCTCTGAAAACTCTTCCTGCTGAAGACCATCAGGTGAGTGTGCCTGCTGCAACAGAGATAAATCCCACGTGTGATTTAGATGAAACACTCCTCTTTGTCATAGTAACATTCTTCTGGGTACTTGACACCCTCTTTTTTTTTTTTTTTTTTTTTTTTTTTTTTTTTGTAAGGTATACATTTTTTATTAAGCACGCATGATTTTGAACCATCTAAATGAAGCAGACGACAATGATTTTGTAAAATGTTTGCATTTGTATTAACTGCCAAGTTCCCAAACTTTCTACCATACAGGACACATGTAGTTTCTGGAAAATGAGTAATGGAGAACTGGAAATTAACAATTAAATTGAACAGCCTCAGTCATGCATTTTACCAGTAAGGCAAATGTCACTTTTCAAAACTGTGAAACAAAGTGAGTTTATATGAATGATGCCCTCTGCTGGATGATGAGTGAAAGTGCTAAAAACAGATTACTTGTGCAGGATTTTTAATAAAGTGGAATGATGTCTTTACCAAATAAGAAAATAACAGTTTACCTCTAAAGTATTTATAATTAATGTGTATCATCTGTGACTTCACAGGTTGTGGCTGTTGCAGCTCGTAAATTGGAGGACGCTCAGGAGTTTGCCAGAAAACACAACATCTCTAAGGCTTATGGCAGCTATGAGGAGCTGGCCAGAGATCCAGATGTAGGTCAGTGTCCTTCTGCCAGAGTTTTTCAGTTTATTTTTAATTTCAAAACTTTACAATAACTCCTTCTCTATATTAAATGTTTTCTTTTATCCAGTTTCAATTTTGACTGAAAAATATTGAAGAGCATCATTCAGTGTTATGTTTGACCTGTGTGCAGATGTTGTGTATGTTGGAGTCATCCACCCATGCCATCTGAACGCCTGTAAACTTTTCATAAATGCTAAAAAGCATGTTCTGTGTGAGAAGCCGCTGGCCATGAATGCTAAGGAAGTGAAAGAGATTCTGGACTCTGCCAAAAAGAACGACGTCTTCCTCATGGAGGTAAGCCTGTAGCAAACCAGGAAGAAAAAAATAATTTCTCTGTATATAATTTACTATTGCACACTTGAAGACCTTCAAAGGTTAAACAGTTTAAAACATGTTTTTTTTTTTTTTTTTTTTTCTCCAGGCTGCGTGGACCCGTTTTTTCCCAGCCTCTGTGGAGATCAGAAAGCTGCTGGCTGAGGAGTACATAGGGGAGGTGAAGATGGTCCGTGCGGACTTTGGTGTGCCACTATTCCACGTGCCAAGATCAGATCAGAAGGACCTCGGTGGAGGAGCATTACTAGGTCTTGGTATCTCCTGCCTTCAATTCATAAGTATGGTGTACAACAGAGAGAAGCCAGAGAGTATCCAAGCCAGCGGGATCTGCCTGGAGACAGGTAAGGAATTAACAGGATGAGGCATTCATGTAACCTTGGAGGCTGTGCCGACTCAGTGACATAATGTGAGATACTACTTTACACTCAAGTGAGTTAAGATTTTTGTAGTTGTGTGCAGATTGTGTCCACCCTGTTAAATGTTTCAAAAGTAAGAACCAAACATCATTTATGATAGGAGTTTGGTTCTTTTTAATAGGAAAATTCAGATTGATGCATCTTCAGTTTTCACACAAACCTTGAGCTGTCTACAATGTTTTCTGGCCTTGTTACAGTAAATAATTCCCTACTGTAGTTGCATATCTTTTACAACATTTCTCTGCACATAGAAGCTCTGAAATGCCAGAAAACTAACTAATGTAAAGTCCTCTTAAAAAGAAAATGTAGATTAACAATCTCAAACTAAAATGAATAAGTACATCAGGTCAGACTTAGAAAATGGATCATTTCATATCTTACAAATCTGATATAAAAGAAATGTAATCTAATTAGAATGTTCCCAATACTATGTTCACCTCCTGATAGACCTTGTTGAAACTCTAAATTGGCATAAAACTCTATTTTCAGCATTTGTGGCTGTAGTTTTGGCATTTTTTCTCTACACTGTTTTATATTCTCCTCACTGTAGGAGTGGATGAAAGTGTTGCTGTCATTCTTCAGTATTCAAAAAACAGAATGGCGATGTTCACCTGCTCTGCTGGAGTCCATCTGCATGGTGAAGCCTTTATTGCTGGGACAAATGGCATAATGGAGGTAAGTTACCAAGGATGGCATGGCAACAATTCAAAGTGTTATGTAGAAGAAATTAGAAGCGTCTTCAAACTCTGGTTTGACATGAATCTGATCCACATGCTCCAGGTCCTTTCTCCTATGTGGTGCCCCACAGCACTGGTTGTTAATGAGAAGGTGACCCAATATCCGGTACCTGAACCCTCCTTGCCTCTCAACTTTACCTACAGCACAGGGATGCGTTACGAAGCAGAGGAGGTCCGCCAATGTCTGCTCAAGGGTAATGAGACATCAGCATTTTGCCTTCTGTAGGTCTGGTACCATTAGCTGCAGAACCTCTAAGATTCCAGAACCATTGCAGAAGATGCTGTCGTGCTTGAACCTACTGTTTCTGTGTAATCAGAACCAAGTTGTGACTTGAGGATGGCTTCTGTCAAAACTGTTTCATAAATGCAAGCAGACAAGATTCAGCAGAGTTAAATCACTGTTCAATATAGTGGTGGATATGCAGACACCCTGTGTATCATACATAAATAGAAACATAATTTATAATGGAAATTCTTAATATTTTGCTGTTTGGAAGATCTACCAGTCTATTGATCAGCATTTTTTTTTAAATAAAATGGAGCATGTTTCACCACTTCACCTTGTAAAACAATTTTATGCCTCATTGAATATAAAGTGTTCTGAAATGTACAAGCAGAGAGCCTAAGACATGTTACTTGGGTAGCAACAATTGTTGCAACCCAGACAGCTTTTGGTGATATAGTGAACTCTTAGTATTTGTGACCCAAATTCTCCACAAATGGCTAAAATCCACAAATTCCTGGGCTCCGCTTTAAAAGAAGGTATAACTATCTATTGTAATAGTTCAAACCAAATATATCTACAACCTTCATTATTTTTGTTGGGTGCAAACTGCTCCAAGAATCAATGAGTTTCCTGGATTAACTGCTTTGTAAACACCAGCTAATGGCATCAAATAGCTCTGCTAAAATTAAACATAACTTATCTGATACTGTCAGTTTTTTCAATGGAGTCTAAATCTTAATATGAAACATTTTTCATGATCAATACAATGACACTGGTATTACAGACGCATGCTGATGGAGAGCAGCAATGATGAAGACAAACATTTCCACTTTTTTTTTTTTTTTTTTTTTTTTTTTTTTTTATTGGAAACCATAGTGTAAATGTTGAAGTAATCCAGATTTGTTGGATTTACCCACATTTTGTTCGTTGGCTGTTGCAGGAGGGTGTATGTTGGGGGGTGGGAGGAAAAATGGCAAGTATTGACAAAAGGCTGTAAAAGAACATGACTAAAGAGGTGAACAATTAACATTTTGTAAACAAGGTTCAAAAGTGACCTGCATAGGCCTCTCCCATCTCTGAACTTCTGTGGAACATTTGTCTGTAGCAGCCGACTCAGTGTGTTTGTCTTTGCAGGGCGGAGGGAGAGTCCAGTCATGCCTCATGCTGACTCTCTGCTGCTGGCTGAAATTGGGGATGAGATCCGCCAGCAGCTGGGAGTGGTGTACACCCAGGACTTCCAGTAAAAGTTCAACTTGTGCTGTGCTTTAATACGACCAGTTTACAATGGAGACTAACTTGCTCAAGAATAGTAAATTTCATGTGATTAAAAAGTTTGTATTTTTGTAGGAAAACAATGCTTGACCTCAAAGTTGGATTAACTTAATTTTTGAAATGTAAACCACTCAAAATGACCTCTCTCAACCACATGAGAGGTTGGGAAGCTGTTACCTTTTCCTATTTACATGTTGTACACCAGCTTTGTATACAGATGCATTGAAACTTGCTGAGCACAGTCAACAATGAAAAATAAAATCTTTGACAAGCTGTCAAATGTTACAGCAAATTTCTGAAAAATAAAGCAAATCTGTTTTTCTTTAAAACATCTTTAAAGTAAGTTTGTTCAGCAATATGTGTGTATATATTGGGAGTTAATCTCCTTGAATGTGTTAAAATTTTTGTGTAAAAATGGATTAGACTTTTTAGCTTTTGTTTTATATGAATTATATTGGCAGCAAGTTATTTCTGGAAAATTGCAGTTGTCTTTGAATTGGTAATTAAGAGAAAATATAAATAAACCAACCTGGTCTTGAGCTTAAAAAAAAAAAATCATGCCACAGGTGGTTGCAGAACATGACACTGAGTCTTTACCTCACTAGGCTTTGCAGAGTTAAACGTATGGCTCTCAAAGGGGCCTGCACAGAGCGGCTCACAGGCTCCCATTTCTGCTTCCTCTGTTTCCCTCAATCGCATTTTTTTTAAAGCTGGGGGCGATGGGGAGGAGATGAAATCCAGTGTATACAATTCAAGATGTTGTAGCACTGACAAAATGACTCGACGCCTTGTTTCACACATTCCTCTCCCCCTCCCAGGATTTTCAAAATGACTGGCACCTCCTTGTGCTGGTTTCAGTCACCCTTCCTTTGCAGTGACCTTGAGATGGAAATGAAGGCAGGATGTTGCTCCTGTAACTGCTGCAATACAGTTTCTCTCCCATTTGATTAATATCCACAGAACAAAATGTCTCATTTACAATGACAGCCAGGAGGAGAGTGGAAAACACCCTGTTCATAACCCTCCTTTATGTTCTGTTTCATTAAAAATATAGTACCATTTTTCATCGTTACTGAGGTACATGACAATTGCTAATAGAATGTTTCTGGCAGCAAGATGCTCAGATTAAGTAATGTGACAATGTGACACTAAACTGATCAACCACTTCTGATGGCAAAAAGATCCACACCGCCTGTGAAGAAACTTGAGACTGACCATGTGATCCAGAAGGAAAGCCATTCTTCCAAGTCTCTGTGGAATAAAGACGCAGACCCAGAAATAAATTAATCAATACATAAATGTGAAGCTGTAAAAGTGGAAGGCAATCGTACTGTCTGGCCTGAATTAATGAGGTGCTTCCTTCCATCCACATCTCAAGGTTTTTAAAGCTCATCAGCCATCTTTACCGTCCACTAATATCCTCGGGCTGAGCAGAGGAGGCTGAAGGGAAAAAAAAAATCAAATGCCAGCCACTTTTTAATAGAAATTAAAATCAGTTGAGCTTAAGGCTTCTTATTTTCAGTGGCTACTTATGGCTCAGCTGAGGATGAGGGTGAAATCAGGGGATCCCAGGGTAGAGAGGTCGGACCCCGTCCAAATCCTGTCCCACTCTGACCACCTGAGCCTCTGCTTTCACTGCTCTCTTCACTGGCACCTGACTCAGGCAGCACAGAACCAATTTGTTGCTCGTGCAACTCATGCAAAACCTCTAGTTCAGGGGTGTCAAACTCAATTTCACAGAGGGCCACTTCAGCATATTGGCCCCCCTCAATGGGCCACATTGACGGTACAAATCAGGAGTGCATCCCTGCTAAAACACCCCAGACAAAAGGTTGACTTCCCTCATTCAGTTCCGTAGAGGCTTATAATGAGTCAATGGTCCAGGTGAGTTAGAGAAGGAATGTATCTAAAGTTGCAGATGGTAGCTCTGGAAAACTAGACTTGGGCAGCCCTAGCATAAATGTATAAAAATACAATGTTAAAAATAAATTAAAAACCTCATATTGTTAAATAACTGATTTTATGTATTGAAGTTTTAAATATTGTATTTGAGTTTCCATGGATGTAAAATTACTGCTCAGTTTAAAAATTACAATATTTAAATCAGTGTTTAAAGGTGAGCAACAAATAATAAAAACAAGTCACATGGGCAGACATTATAGACTTTATGCAAAGATTTAGTCTCAGAGGCAACTGAAACCAATTAATTAAAAACATTCTTTCTGAATATCATTTCATGGTCTCTGAACTAAATGCGTCTTTCTGACCGGGAGCTGACAGCGTGTTGAAGAGTTATGGACCGGACGCTTTGGAGCATCTGGTTAGGAAGTGCATTACAAACCTTTGGTTGAAATGTAGTTTGTAGTCAATTCATGCTCAAAATCTATTTTAAGTCAATCATCAGCCTTTAAAATGCTGGGGGGCCACATGTGGATTCAGAGTACAGACCATGACACCACAGAGCCCTTGTTGACCTTTAGTAAACACCTGTGATGAATAGAACATGCAAAAAATCTGTTTCTGTCTGGTTTTGAACCAGAGACCTTTTGCATGTAAAGCAAATGTGATAACCACTACACTACAGAAACTCATGCTCTTTCCAGTGTTCCTGGTAGATGATCCACATTTTGTTAGAGACTAATGTCAACGATGGGCATGGAACAATGTCAAATACTTATACCACAGATCCTCTCAGAGAGCACAGTAACTTGGTGAACAAACCGTCAGACTTATACTTGTGCCTAATTTCACATTACAGTCCATAAACTGAGCCTGGGATCAAAAAAATGTATTGAAAATGTCATTAGCAGAGACAAATGGTTCTACAGAGACTTGGCTAAATGGCTAAAAAATAAAATCAATACTTACAAATAAAAAATGGTTAAAAAATAAAATTAACACATTAAAATAAAAAATATCTCTGAAATACAATCAACACTTGAAAATTAAAAATGGTTCAAAAATAATATCAACACTTCAAAATACAAAATCTCTGGAAAATAAAAAATGATGTATGTTGTTTTGAAAAACATCAGAATATAAGCACTTTTATCAAATCTTCATTGTGGTAAGATCATGTAAGTTCTTCTTAAATCCATAGAAACTCAACAGTTTGTAAGGTAGGTGAGTCAGCTCAGCAGGTTAGAGCACCGTGCTGGTAATGCTGAGGTCGTCGGTTCAAACCCCATATGGGGCAATTCATGTCTAAGGTCTTTCAGACAATCAACACTTCAAAATAAATAAGGTTTCAAAAATAAAATCAACACTTTACAATAAAAAATGGTTCTAAAATCAACACTATAATAAATAAGGTTTCAAAAATAAAATCAACACTTTACAATAAAAAATGGTTCAAAACTAAAATCAACACTACAATAAATAAGGTTTCAAAAATAAAATCAACACTTTACAATTAAAAATGGTTCAAAAATAAAATCAACACTACAATAAATAAGGTTTCAAAAATAAAATCAACACTTTACAATTAAAAATGGTTCAAAAATAAAATCAACAGTTCACAATGTATAATGGTAACTGTTTCTGTCTGTTCAGTCCATAAACTAAGCCTGGGATACAAAAAATGTATTGAAGATGTCATTAGCTGAGACAAATGGTTCTACAGAGTCACTCAATTTAATTTATTAAAAGTTATTGGGGACTCAGTCAGTGGTTTTTGTCACTACGAGTAAATGTAGATACATGCATCTGCTTAATTTGTGATGGGATCTGGATTCACGGCGAATATTAACTAAACCGCATAAAATGCGGCTAAATAGCCTATGTTAATATGATTGTAATTTCACGGATAAAAATAGTACATGACCGATTTTTTAAATGTTGTCGGTCAAGATAAGGATAACAAAAAAAGTCTAGCTCGACCTGCCGCCCTGACACCAACTCACACACATCTTCATTCACAGTCTTACTTGTAAATCGATTTTTCTTTTCTTGGACGTTTTTGATGTTAGCTTCTCGATGTCTCAGTTTTATTCGCTGGGAAAATCAATAAGCAGCTTGAGGTGACTCTGCTGCTCTCTAGTGGCGAGAAGCCGTAATGTTGGCTGGTAACAATCGGAATGCATTGTGGGAGATGTAGTTTGTAGTCAATTCGTGCTCAAAACCTATTTTAAATCAATCATGAGCCTATGAAATGCTGTGGGGGCCACATAAAATGGCATGGCTGGCCACATGTGGCCCGCGGGCCTTGAGTTTGACACATGTGCTCTCGTTAGTTAGAGGTAACATTATCTAACACTACCTGTAGTTAAGTAATGTTAATATTTTAACACTGAGTTAAAATGTTAAAACTTAAAAAATTATCTTAAGTTTTAACTCATCTCAAGTTTTAACTGTTGAGTTCTTTAGCTTTTCATCTCCTCGGCTGGTTTGGTCACATGAGCTGCAGACGAACAGACAATCTTTTAAGAATACTTTGAATGGCAGGAAAAATAGTAGGTAAATAGTGGGGAAACCAAAAACAACTCTGTCTCAAATGTTTGCTAAAAGAACATGGAAGACGGCATAAAGTATTTCAGCAGAGAGCATCCATCCTCTTTTACATTGTATATGGTATTTTTATTGTTGTTGATAATGTTATTTTTCATGTCTTATTTGTTTTTGTTCCTCCTATAATTGATGGAGATATATAGATATTATTTATAATGTATAAAGGTATTGTTTATGTCACCTAATTAGCTCTACATCCTGAAGAAAAATATGGTATTTTAGAAGATAATTTATCTTTCACGTTGCCAGTAATGGCGAAATTAATAGTAAATAATACAGATTTTGTGGTATTCTCGTTTAGTGACGTAATTATATTAGTTGTGTTACCACTCCCACGCCACTAGAGGCAGTAGCAGGCCCGAAAAGATGCGACTAAGAAGCAGATTTAGAAGTACACAGAAAGCTACGGAATTTGTTAAAAGCTGTGAGCTGCGCTGAAGTAAATAAAAAAGAGAAGTTGATATACATGCTGAGAGTGAAACTCCTTCCTGCAGATGAAGCTATATCACAGATTTCAAAAGAAAATTAAAACGGGAGAACGCGGATAATATAGGAAAAAGCGCCACCTTCACTTCCGGAGACCAATGGTCCCATTTCCAAATAAGGTAAGAGACTGACAGCGGTCCGTCCCCGCCCCTTTCTATTTGCTGCAGTGAGGTGTACTTAATATTATGTCTATGTTGCATATGCAGCGAACACATATGCAACATAGACATATGCAACATTTATTATCTACATGCAACATAGACCATAGACATCTACCAAAGACACATAGCAACGACATACACCAACGACATCTACACATATGACTTCTAATTTTTGACACAAATGGAACATCATACAAAATTGATTAAATACTGGTCCTCAAGGTAAGCTGACCTACATGTTTTCAATTTAGCAAAACCCTGTCAATCATCAGTTAAAATCATGTTTGCTGAATTAGGGAAATATCTAAACTTGAAAGGCAGTGTTGAAAAACACTGGCATTTCAATCAGTAGAGTTCGACCAGAAAATAACATTGATCAATGACATATTTTCAACATTAGTTAATTGGCTGGAATTGGATGATTGTTTGATGATAGATCCATTGTCAATTGTCGACCTCAACCAAAAACCAACTATTCTGACTACAATTCAACTTTGAATTACCATCGTGTGCCATCTGGGATGTGTGATTGATGAATCTAATAAATAACTGATTGCAAACGTTTGTTTTCAAACAGCATCATTTGTAGAGAAACATGGAGATATTTCTGTTTTTCAGTGTCAACATCAACTGCATTAAAATACACATAGACCTATTTCAAAAATTATGTAAAAAACGTCATGTTTGTAATAAAACAATGCATCATGATATAAATGTTTTGAAATACTTCCAAATATAAAAATGTCTTTTATAGACTAAAATTATAATCCCAGTCAATTAGTGGATCCTTCTTTTCCCAAAAGAAGAACTGAATGTATGTTTGTGAACATTTCAAAACAGCTAGCAAAGGTAGATAAAATTTTGTGGGGGAAATAAAGGCTCTATTTTCTATCAATTTGTTTATTTCTTAAGGGTTTATAATTATTGGGTGTAGTTATTCACGCCGGAGAAATACTTTTAATACAGGCTTATGTATTATTGTTGTAATTTTTACTTGTTTCACTTGATTTTAAAGACCATTACTGACAAACATTGCAAATTAGCGATGGCTATGCTAATGTTTAAACATATTACTTCTACTTGTCCATATTAAATACATAAATAAAATCGATTTGCCTGAAATGGTTTCCAAGCATCCATGCATTCATGCTGTTCACATATTAAATGCACGTGTAAGTCAATATTTGAAAATTAGTGTGACGTTAATAGAAAACCGACCATATAAAAGGAAAATTGGTGCTCTCTCGCCATCTGGTGACAGTGAACACCTACTACGGTGGCGCTACCTTGTGAGGGCAGAGACAGCTGAGGACACTTGATTGAACATGGCAACCAGGTGGGGAATCTGCGGCGCAGGGAAGATCAGTGATAACTTCACTGTGGCTCTGAAAAAGCGTCCTGCTGAAGACCATCAGGTGGGTTTGTTAAGTTGCAGCGAAAATCACACAATTGAATTTCTTCGCAATTCGGTGCAAAACATTATGTCGGGACCTCTCGGCTGTTGTTCTGACTAAAAGTTCAGCTAAAAATTAGTTTCTGCTTCCGAGCTGAACGGACAGGCTTAAAATTTGCATGCAGTAGATGTTAGCAAGTCATACAGAGTTGCAAATTACAGGCCGTGGTCGACATTTATTTGGACAAACTAGAAGCTCTTACCCTTTCAACGTCAAATATGCGATATATCTAGTTTTTTATATCTAGTTTCTTTTTATCTTACGGAAGACGGTCATTTGAAATTTAAGACACTGTAAATATCCAGTGCATCCACTGCATATTTATGCCCCATGTTGTGTTAATAATCTAGAAGTTTTCAATAAAATAGATCTACATTTATGTTGTAACATGATAAATTGTAATTAGAGGTCAAGTATGCTGTTGCAAGGTGCTGTTAAAGTAACAAAACATCTAGTTGGAAAATGTTGTCTATCATGTCGAAGTGTCAGACTTCATTGGAGTTTAATACTTTAACAATGTGTATTGAGATCCTCAGGAAGGTCGTTGTACTGTAACTGACTGTACTTGCAGGTTGTGGCTGTTGCAGCTTGTAAATTGGAAGATGCTCAGGAGTTTGCCAATAAACACAGCATCTCTCGAGTTTATGGCAGCTATGAGGAGCTGGCCAGAGATCCAGACATGGGTCAGTGTCCATCTGCCAGAGGTTTTTCAGTTTATTTTTAATTGTGAAACTTTACAATACCTCCTGCTTTATATTAAATGTTTTATCCCGTTTTAATTTTATCTTTATCTTTCATACTGTTATTTCTGAAAATGACAGTATTCAGTGTTGTGTTTGACCTGTGTGCAGATATTGTCCATGTTGGAGTCATCCCCCCATACCATCTGAACGCCTGTAAACTTTTCATAAATGCTAAAAAGAATGTTCTAAGTGAAAAGTCGCTGGCCATGAACACAAAGGAACTGAAAGAGATTCTGGACTCTGCCAAAAAGAACAACGTCTTCCTCATGGAGGTAAGCATGTAGCAAACCAGGAAGAAAAAAATAATTTCTCTGTATACTGTGTACTATTACACACTTGAGCAGTTTAAAACATGTTTTCTCTCCAGGCTGTGTGGACCCGTTTCTTCCAGGCCTCTGTTGAGATCAGAAATCTGCTGGCTCAGGAGTACATAGGGGAGGTGAAGATGGTCCGTGCGGACTATAGTTTGCCACTGTTGCACATGTCTAGATCGGATCAGAAGGACCTCAGTGAAGGCGCATTACTAGGACTTGGTATCTATTGCCTTCAATTCATAAGTATGGTATACAAAGGAGAGAAGCCGGAGAGTATCCAAGCTAGAGGGGTCTGCCTGGAGACGGGTAAGGAGTTAACAGGATGAGGCATTCATGTAACCTCAGAGGCTGTGCCAAATCAGTGACATTATGTGAGATACTTTATACTCTAGTGAGTTAACATTTTTGTAATTGTGTGCCGATTCCTCCTGGGATGAATATTGAAAAGAAAAGCTGCTTACTTTTTAAAATGTTGACTTGAGACTCGCTGATCAACTTGTCAAGTATTGAAATCAGGAGATCTGATTTGATTAGTCAAATTCTAAAACATGTTTCCCCCTGTTTAAATGTTTCAAAAGTAAAAACCAAACTACCATTTTTGGTTTTAATAGGAAATGTCGGATTAATGCATCGTCAGCTTTCACACAAACCTTGAGCTGTCTATAAACTTTATTTTTCTGGCTTTGTTACAGTAAATAATTCCCTACTGTAGTTGCATATATTTTTACAACTTTTCTCTGCTCTGAAATGCCAGAAAACTAATGTAAAAAATGCTTTTAAAATGAAGAAAATGTAGATTAACCATCACAAATTAAAATAAGTACATCAGTTCAGACTTACAAAATGGATCATTTCATACCTTACAGTCTGACATAAAAGAAATGTTATCTAATTAGTATGCTCCCGAAGGTATTTTCACATCCTGATAGACCTTGTATAAACTCTAAATTAGCTTACAACTCTTTATTTTAAGCTTTTGTGGCTGCATTTTGAGTTTTAGCACCTTTTATCTACACTGTTGTATATTCTCCTCCCTGTAGGAGTGGATGAGACTGTGGCTGTCATTCTTAAGTATTCTAAGAACAGAATGGCGACATTTACCTGCTCTGCTGGGGTTGAGCTACACAGTGAAGCCATTATTATTGGGACGGAAGGCAAAATCCAGGTAGGTTACCAAGGATGGTATGGCAATAATTCAAAAGGACCATTGAGTATGTTTAGTCGTTCGAGTGTTTTTATGTAGAAGAAATTAGAAGCGTCTTCAAACTCTGGTTTGACATGAATCTGATCCACATGTTCCAGGTCCTTTCTCCTATGTGGTGCCCCACGTCAATCATTGTGGATAGGAAGGAGACCGAGTATCCGATACCTGAACGCTGCTTGTCTCTCAACTTTACCTACAGCACAGGGAAGCGTTACGAAGTAGAGGAGGTCCGCCAATGTCTGCTCAAGGGTAATGACTATAAAGTGTTCTGAAATATACAAGCAGAGAGCCTAAGGCATGTTACTTGGGTAGCTAACAATTGTTGCAACCCAGACAGCTCTTGGTGATGTAGTGAACTCTTAGTATTTGTGGGATTTGTGACCCAAATTCTCCACAAATGACTAAAATCCACAAATTCCTGGGCTCAGCTTTAAAAGAAGGTATAACTATCTATTGTAATAGTTCAAACACCAAATATATCTGCACTAAAATGCCCCAATCAAACCTTCTTGGCACTTGTGCTGATGCTAACATCTACAGTCGTCTTTATTTTTATTGGGTGTGAACAGCTCCAAGAATAATCAATGAGTTTCCTGGATTAACTGCTTTGTAAACACCAGCTAATAGCATCAAGTAGCTCTGCTAATATTTATTGATAAACATTAGAGAAAAAAACAAAAATGACTTATCTGATACTGCCGGTTTTTGAATGGAGTCTAAATCTTATCATGAAACATTTTTCATGATAAACAATACAATGACACTGGTATTACAGACACATGCTGATGGAGAGCAGCAATGATGAAGACAAACAGTTCCATTATTTTTTTTATTGGAAACATTAGTGTAAAGGTTGTAGTAATCCCAGGTTGGAAGACCCTTAGATTTGTTGGATTTACCCACATAAATATTTTTTTAGATGTTGTACATGTCCAATAAATAACCATGAGTTCAGGTATCTGTGTGAACTCATGTACTTTGTTACAAACATCATATAGCTGTGATATTAAAAAAGCCACTTCAGGAATATTCATGAAATATGGGATGCTTGTGGTTCAATGCAGCAGGAGGGTGTATGTGGGGAAAAAGGAAAAATAGGAGGTCTTGGCAAAACTAAAAAGTTGAACAATTAACATCTTGTAAACGGGGTTTAAGTCAACTGCATAAGCTAATCTCTGAACTGTGGAGCATTTGTCGGTATTCACCCGACTAAGTAGGTTTCCCTTTGCAGGGCTGAAGGAGAGTCCAGTCACGCCCCATGCCTACACTCTGCTGCTGGCTGAAATGGGGGATGAGGTCCGCCGGCAGGTGGAAGTGGTGTACAGCCAGGACTGCCAGTAAAAGTTCAACTTTTTCATGCTGTGATTAAATACAAGAAATTTACAATGGAGACTAACTTACTCTGCTTCTGTTCCTGACAATCATTTTGGAGGAACATGGCAACCAGGTGGGGAATCTGCAGCGCGGGGAAGATCAGTCATGACTTTACTGTGGCTCTGAAAACTCTTCCTGCTGAAGACCATCAGGTGAGTGTGCCTGCTGCAACAGAGATGAATCCCACGTGTGATTTAGATGAAACACGCCTCCTTGTGTGTGTCATAGTAACATTCTTCCAGGTATTTATCTCCCTCTTGGTACTTTTTGTAAGATTTTTTTTTTTTTTTTTTTTTTTCCATTAAGCACGCATGATGAGTCGTGAAGCAGACGACCGTCAACGATTTTGTAAAACGTTTTCATTTTGATTAACAGCCAAGCTACCAAACTATCTACCATAAAGCACAGAATAGGATGCATGTAGCCTTTTCTGGAAAATGAGTCTGGGAGTAACAGAACTGGAAATTAACAATTGGACAACCTCAGTCATGCATTTTTACCAGTCAGGCAAATGTCACTTTTTTCCAACTACAAAACAAATTGAGTTTATATGAATGATGCCCTCTGCTGGATGATGAGTGAAAGTGCTAAAAACAGATTACTTGTGCAGGATTTTTAATAAAGTGGAATGATGTCTTTACCAAATAAGAAAATAACAGTTTACCTCTAAAGTATTTATAATTAATGTGTATCATCTGTGACTTCACAGGTTGTGGCTGTTGCAGCTCGTAAATTGGAGGACGCTCAGGAGTTTGCCAGAAAACACAACATCTCTAAGGCTTATGGCAGCTATGAGGAGCTGGCCAGAGATCCAGATGTAGGTCAGTGTCCTTCTGCCAGAGTTTTTCAGTTTATTTTTAATTTCAAACCTTTACAATACCTCAGTATTGTTTTAATTTTCTCAATATTTCATACTGTTATTTCTGGAAGAAGATTGAAGAGTATCATTCAGTGTTATGTTTGACCTGTGTGCAGATGTTGTGTATGTTGGAGTCGTCCACCCATGCCATCTGAACGCCTGTAAACTTTTCACAAATGCTAAAAAGAATGTTCTGTGTGAGAAGCCGCTGGCCATGAATGCTAAGGAAGTGAAAGAGATTCTGGACTCTGCCAAAAAGAACAACGTCTTCCTCATGGAGGTAAGCCTGTAGCAAACCAGGAAGAAAAATAATTTATCTGTAAACAGTTTACTATTGCACAAAAGTTTTAAAACATGTTATCTCTCCAGGCTGCGTGGACCCGTTTTTTCCCAGCCTCTGTGCAGATCAGAAATTTGCTGGCTCAGGAGTACATAGGGGATGTGAAAATGGTCCGTGCGGACTATGGTGTGCCAAGATCAGATCAGAAGGACCTCGGTGGAGGAGCATTACTAGATCTTGGCATCTTTTGCCTTCAATTCATAAGTATGGTGTACAACGGAGAGAAGCCGGAGAGTATCCAAGCCAGCGGGATCTGCCTGGAGACGGGTAAGGAGTTAACAGGATGAGGGATTCATGTAACCTTGGAGGCTGTGCCGACTCGGTGACATTATGTGAGATACTACTTTACACTCAAGTGAGTTGAGATTTTATATTGTGCCGATTCCTCCTGGGATGAATATTGAAAAGAAAAGCTGCTTACTTTTTAATATTTTGACTTGAGACTCGCTGATCAACTTGTCAAGTATTGAAATCAGAAAATATTTACTTGTCTCTGATTTGATTAGTGAAATTCTAAAAAAAAATGCTTTTCCACCCTGAAAGTAAACAAAAGTAAGAACCAATCTACCATTTATGATTTTTAATAGGAAAAGTCGGATTAATTGTCAGCTTTCACACAGACCTTGAGCTGTCTATAAACTATTTTTCTGGCTTTGTTACAGTAAATAATTCCCTAGTGTAGTTGCATATCTTACAACCTTTCTCTGCACATAGTTTTCTGGCATTTCAGAGCTTCTAACCAATGTAAAAAAAAATGCTTTTAAAATAAAGAAAATGTAGATTAACCATCATAAATTAAAATGAGTACATCAGGCCTTAGAAAATGGATCATTTTATACCTTACAAATTAGAAATGTATTCTAATAAGAATGTTCCTAAGCTATGTTCAACTCCTGATGGACCTTACAGAAACTCTAAATTAGCTTACAACGTTTCATTTTCAGCTTTTGTGGCTGCATTTTGAGGATTGACATATTTTCTCTACACTGTGTTGTATATTCTCATCCCTGTAGGAGTGAACAAGACTTTGGCTGTCATTCTTAAGTATTCTAAAAACAGAATGGCAATGTTCACCTGCTTTACTGGGGTCCAGCTGCACAATGATGCCATTATTGTTGGGACAAAAGGCAAAATCCAGGTAAGTTACCAAGGATGGCATGTTTAGTAGTTTGTATTTTTATGTAGGAGAAATTAGAAGTGTCTTCAAACTCTGGTTTGACTTTAATCCAATGCACATGCTCCAGGTACCTTCACCGATGTGGTGCCCCACCTCACTGGTTGTTAATAAGAAGGAGACCCAATATCCGGTACCTGAACCCTCCTTGCCTCTCAACTTTACCAACAGCACAGGGAAGCGTTACGAAGCAGAGGAGGTCCGCCAATGTCTGCTCAAGGGTAATGAGACATCAGCATTTTGCCTTCTGTAGGTCTGGTACCATTAGCTACAGAACCTCCTGCCCTCCAGAACTATCATGGAAGATGATGTTGTGCTTGAACCTACTGTTTCTGTGTAATCAAAACCGAGGTGTGATTTGTGGGGATGGCTTCTGTCAAAACAGTTTCATAAATGCAAGCAAACAAGATTCAGCAGAGTTAAATCACCATTCATTATTGTGGTGGATATATGGACACCCTGCGTATTGTACATGAATAGAAACCTAATTTATAATGGAAATACTTTATTTTGCAATGGTTTGAACGATCTGCCAGTTTATCAGCAATTTTTTTAAAATGGAGAATGTTTCATCACTTAATCTTGTAAAACATTTTTGTGCCTCATTAAATTTAAAGTGTTTCAAAATATACAGGCAGATGGAGCCTAAGGCATGTTTCTTTTGTAACTAACTATTGTTGCAACCCAGACAGCTTTTTGCAATATTCTGAACTCTTAGGATTTGTGACCAAACTGTTCACAAATGGCTAAAATTCACAAATTCCTGAGCTCCCCTATAAAATAAATAACTGCCTATTGTAATAGTTCAAGCACCAAATATATCTGTATCTGCACTAAAAAGCATCATGGAAACCTTCTTGACACTTGTGGTGAAGCTAAGATCTACAGCAGGGGTGGGCAACTCCAGGCCTTGAGGGCCGGTCTCCTGCAACTTTTAGATGTCTCAACTTCAACACACCTGAGTCAAATAATGAGGTTGTTGGCAGGGCTCTGGAGAACTTGACTGCACTTAGGAGGTGATTCAGCTGTTGGATTCAAGTGTGTTGAACCAGAGAGACATCCAAGAGTTGCAGAACACAAACCCTCAAGGACCAGGATTGCAAATATTAATAAACAGTAGAGCAAAAAACATATCAAAAAATTGTATGTGAAAAATGGGAAGTATTGACAAAAGGTTGTACTGAACATGGCTAGAGGTGAACAATTGACATTTTGTAAAACGAGATTCAAGTCAACTGCATAAGTTCCTCTAATCTCTGAACTTCTGTGGAGCATTTGTGTCGGTAGACAGTCGACTCATCAATATGCTTGTCTTTGCAGGGCTGAAGGAGAGTCCAGTCATGCCTCATGCTGACTCTCTACTGTTGGCTGAAATGGACGATGAGATCCGCCGGCAGGTGGGAGTGGTGTACAGCCAGGACTGCCAGTAAAAGTTCGACTTATTCGTGTTGTGATAAAATACAACCAGTTTACAATGGAGACTAACTTACTCTGTTTAATTCTGGAATAGTCCATTTCATGTGATTAAAAGCGTTTATTTTTGTAGGAAAACAACACTACTTGATCTCCAACTTTGATTAACTTATTTTTGAAATATAAACCACTCAAGATGACCCCTCAGCCACATGAGACGGGTTAGGAAGCTGTTTAATATTTACATGTTACACACCAGCTTTGTATACAGATTTATTGAAACTCACTGAACACTGTCTACAATGAAATGTAAAGTCTTTGACAATCTGAAATAAATGTTATAGCAAAGTTCTAAAAAATCGCAAATCTGTTTTTCTTTATCCATCTTTAAAGTTTTGTTCAGCAACATATATCTATATGTTAGGAGTTCGTCTCCTTGAATGTGTTAAAATTTGTGTAAAAGTGGACTATAGAGACTACAATTTTGTTTATGAATTGTATCAGCAGCAAGTTATTTATAAAAAAAAGCCAGTTTTCTTTAAATCGGTGTTTAAGGAAAAGTGTAAATAAACCAACCAGATCTTAAGTTAAAAAAAAAAATTGGTCGTGCAACAGGTGGTTGCAGAACATGACGGTGAGTCTTTATGTAACCTAGTTGTCTTTCTCTTGTTATAATTATACAGTGTATTTTGGTTATTTCTATTGTTCCTTACCTGACTGAAACGCCTCTAAAAATTAGTAATTGTTTTACTTTAAGAGCGGAAGCCCCTCCTTTATATTTCTTCTTCTGTGGTATTGTCTTTAAATTGTTTGCGCCCCTCGGACCCTCCCCTTTTGACCTGTTGTCCTGTGGGAGAGGTGAGTATTGTTTTCATCTAAATGCATCCAGTTTATTTATAGATCTGTTAATTGTGTAGGACTTGGAGCGGGCAGCCTATAACACGGTTGTTTGTTTGTTTTCGTCAGTTATGTTGTATAAAAAGTTTTATTTTGCTTATTTGAAAGTTGAGACATGGTACCCTCCCCCTCCTTTTGTCATGTTGTCCTGCGGGAGAAGACGTTGAGCCGGCAGCCTATATAACACGGTGGTTTTCTGTATGTACTAGTCAGAATCAGGGTCATTCTCTGAATTCGGTGCATTTTGTGTCACACAGGTTTATTTCAAATATTTGCATATAATGCAAACCACCTTTTTTGTTGAGAAAATCAAGAAATAGAAATATCCACGTGTCTTGGTAATGCAACATGCAAATATATTTAAAAATGTTTTTAAAAATGTTATGGGTTGTTGAAGTGTAGAGGTCAGCCAAATGAGCATGTCCTCGCTGACCAATATTAATTTGTCACAAATAATGCCCAGTAACTGTTATTTGTACCATTATAAACATCTTTGGTATACTTTAACCTAAAAAGAAATCTGAGAAAAATACATGAATTATTTATAAAATCGCACTTTTATGTCCCTCCAAATTTGTTCAATCCCATAACAGCATGCCAATCCCTCCTTTTTATAAATTTCCTCGGTACCCTGGAAGTGACATCACTTATTTCTCTTGCCTCTCACACGGTAAAGAAATTTAAGTGTTAGAAAAGTTTCGAAACTGTATAATAACCCTCGCTATAACGCGGTTCACCTTTCACGGTCTCGCTGCTTCGCGGATGTTTTTGTGCATTTATTTTTCACACTGCATTGTGTTCTGCGTCCTGATTGGCTAAACCAGAGGTTCCCAAACTGTGGGCGCGCCCCCAAGGGGGGCGAGGGGGGCACAGTTTGTATGCGCTGGGTTTTTACCTTAGAATGGCCAACTCTCTGTTATTCCTGTCAATTTGATACAGTAGAGGCTTCCGCACTTCCCATATTTGTGTCCTCTGTCACTTTTATCAGCAGTTAAAACTGTTTAATCCGTTAACATGTCGTAACCTGATTTTCCGAGCCGCCCTTAAACGCAACATGAGCGCTAAGACGCTCGAGCTGGGTCTACTACACCTGTGCGGCAGCGACGGAGACCTGCTGCTGCTTTGTAGAGCTGTTCAGGTTTGTGTTGGAATCATGGCAGCAAAACAGGAGAAAAAGTTGGGGAACCACTGAGCGAAACAGTCTCTGCGCTTCTTCTCTACCTGTTTGCCAGTAACGTTACGGTATTTAAATATAAGTAATACAGCTTGGCCATATTCAGGAGATGGAAACTGAACCTTTGAATACCTGCGGGGGAAAGGAAAAAAAAAAACTGGCCAGAGACGGCGCAAAGCCCGACCGGGGACTTGCTTGACGAGATCCATCGCTCTGCCGTAGATACAGCTGTGAATCTCGCAAAACAACTTAGAGGAGAGACGGCTTTAATAACATGACTCCGGATCACATTAAGGTCCGATTGATGCACACCCACATCCGCTGACCTGAAAACAGCTTTTGTTTTTTGGTTTCACTGTGGAATATTTAGTTATTCTGTATGATTGTAAAAAAAAAAATAACTACTTAACGGATTTCACCTATCATGGGTTATTTCCGGAACGCAACCCCCGAGAAAAACGAAAAAATCTATTTCATCATTTTTTTTATTTTATTTTTTTATCCAAGGACCGTCATCGTCAAGCTCAACCTTTCAACCCTGTTATGCATGTAAACTTTATTTATTGTTGTTTGGAAAAAAGTAAAGAATGATCTTTGAAACCTATTTCTTCTTTTCATATCATATGTTGCTCCTAGCTCAGAGGTTCCCAAACTGTGGGGGTTGCCATTGCTGGGGGGCGCGGTTTGCTGCCATGATATAGATGGGGGAGGGGAATAAATAAATAAAACGATGAACGCTGTGTGCGCTGGCCAACTTTCTGTTATTCCTATGTCAAATTGATACACTAGGGGCTTCTGCACTTCCCATATCCTTGCCCTCCGTCACTTTTATTAGCAGTTAAAACTTTAATCAATTAACATGTCATAACCTGTTTTTCCGAGCCGCCTTCAAACGCAACATGAGCGCTAAGACGCTCGCGCTGGGTCTACACCTGTGCGGCAGCGACGGAGACCTGCTGCTGCTCTGTAGAGCTGCTCAGGTTTGTGTTGGAATCATGGCAGCAAAACACAAAGAACTTTTCAGTTTTTTATCCAAACTAACCGAGTGAGTTGAGTAAAGCTGCTGGATGCAGGTAATGTCGGCTAAAATATGACTAGCTAATAATACAGCCCCTTAAATTTGTTAACAAGTAGCCTGCAGGCTACTGATGTCTGTGTTCAGCTACAGCGATTTATTTTGCCACTCCAAAATAAGTTGACCCCCCCACAACCCAACTGTCCCCATTTGTAATCCATATGGGGGGCCCAGGAGAGAATGTTTGGGAACCACTATCCTTGCTGATGTGGACATAAGGCAACTTTTAGTGAAAATCATCAACCCCATTACAAAAACAGTGATTTTGTAACGGGGTTGAATGTTGGAATGTTGTTAAGCCAGCCAGACTGTTCAACCCGGCTATAGTCTGGTCAAATTTTACACTGGGTTCAACCCCATAACGTGATACATTGTTATAATTTTTTTTATAATATCAGTAAATATTAGACTAATATTTGTTGGACTATATGCAAAGTTTAGAGTGATTCAAAATCATTAAAAAGTCTGATTTAATGTTTATTTTAAAATCTATTTTCACGATTTATGAAAAGCCCTTTTATATCAAGTTGCCATGCTCTACTTATCGGTCTTATTATGATTCACAATCAAATAAAATATACTTACAATTAGTTATTTTAATCAAGGGACAGTTGATCTCAAAGGAACTGGAAGAATTAGTTTAATTATGTTAGAGTTTTACTCAGAAGAATGAAATTGTCCCATTAAGAGGTTGAATTTAAAGCAATCGAAGTAGCAAAGAAATTCGTATTAATGTTTGGGATTTCATGCATAAAGTGGGGAGACACATTTTCTTGGAGGTTCAAGAAAACGATGCAATAGATGCGTTGTTTAAAAACACAATTTTTTGTGGCATGTTTTTTAGTAACCTGAGACCACAAATTCAAAGAATCACCCTAAAATCAAGAAAAAAAATAAACATTACAAAAATAATACATGAGCTTGTATCAAAAGTATTTCTCCAGCCTGAATAATCACAACCAATAATCATAAACACTTAAATAAACAAACGAATAGAATATAGAGCCTTTATTTCCCCCACAAAATTTTATCTACCTTTGCTAGCTGTTTTTGAAATGTTTATGAACACACATTCAGTTCTTTTGGTAAAAGAATGATCCACTAATTGACTGAGATTATAATTTTAGTCAATAAAAGACTTCATTTTTAAATGTGAAAGTTTTAAAAACACTGATATAGTGATCCACAGGACCCCCGAATAGACCTCATCAGGGAGGCTTAAGAGTGTGACCCCTCTGTAATTGGAACACACCCTCTGGTCCCCCTTTTTGAACAGGGGGACCACCACCCCAGTCTGCCAATCCAGGGGAACTGCCCCCGATGTTCATGCGATGTTGCAGAGTCGCGTCAGCCAACACAACCTTGCAACATCCAGAGCCTTAAGGAACTCCGGGCGGATCTCATCCACCCCTGGGGCCCTGCCGTCCCCAGAGATTGGAGAGCCCAACCCAGAGTCCCCAGGCTCAGCTTCCTCAATAGAAGGCATGTTGGTGGGATTGAGGAGGTCTTTGAAGTATTCTGCCCACAGGGCCCACAACGTCCCAAGTCGAGGGCAGCAGCACACCATCACCACTATAAACAGTGTTGGTGCTGCACTGCTTCCCCCTCCTGAGACGCCGGATGGTGGACCAGAATCGCCTCGAAGCCATGCAGCAGTCTCTTTCCATGGCCTCTCCAAACTCCTCCCACTCCCGAGTTTTTGCCTCAGCGACCACCCGAGTCGCATGACGCTTCACCTGCCGGTACCCATCAGCTGCTTCTGGAGTCTCACAGGCCAAAAAGGCCAGATAGGACTCCTTCTTCAGCTTGACAGCATCCCTCACTGAAGGTGTCCACCAACGGGTTCGAGGGTTGCCGCCGCGACGTTACAGTGCCGGTGTTAACAAGATGCTAACATTCAACCTCGTTACAAAATCACTGTTTTTGTAATGGGGTTGAAGATTTTCACTAAAAGTTGCCTTAAGCCCACATCAGGTAGGTTATGGAGCAACATTTGATATAATAAAAACAAGAAATGAACATTCTTTTCAAAGACAATTCTTTACTTTTTCCCAAACAACAATATAATTTATGTGTGCAACAGTTTTGAAAGGTTAGATACAGCTAATGTTTAAACATATTAGCTGTATCAGCTTGTCCATATTAAATAAATAAAATCAATTTGACTGGAATGGTTTCCAAGCATCCATACATTCATGCTGTTCACATATTAAATGGACGTGCAAGTCATTATTAGTGTGACGTTACTAGAAGACCGACCATATAAAAGGAAAATTGGTGCTCTCTCTCCATCGTGACAGTGAACACCTTCTACGGTGGCGCTACCTTGTGAGGGCAGAGACAGCTGAGGACACTTGATTGAACATGGCAACCAGGTGGGGAATCTGCGGCGCAGGGAAGATCAGTCATGACTTTACTGTGGCTCTGAAAACTCTTCCTGCTGAAGACCATCAGGTGAGCGCGCCTGTTGCAACAGAGATAAATCCCAAGTGTGATTTAGATGAAACGCGCCTCCTTGTGTGTCATAGTAACATTATTCCGGGTACTTAACTACCTCCTTATAGTTCTTGTAAGATGTATATTTTTTTATAAATTGAGCACACATGATGTTGAGTCATGTCTAAATTTGCAGACGACCGTTAATGATTTTGTAAAACGTTTGCATTTGTATTAACTGCCAAGCTGCCAAACTTTCTACCATATAGCACAGAATAGGACGCATGTAGTTGTTTCTGGAAAATTAGTCTGGGAGTAACGGAGAACTGGAAATTAACAATTAAATTGTACAGCCTCAGTCATGCATCTTTACAGGACCAGTCAGGCAAATGTCACTTTTTTCCAACTGTGAAACAAAGTGAGTTTATAGGAATGATGCCCTCTGCTGGATGACAAGTGAAAGTGCCAAAAAGATGTAAGGCCTAAAAACAGATTACTTTCGAATTATTTTTAGTAAAGTGGAATGGATGTCTTTACCAAATAAGAAAATAACAATTTACCTCTAAAGTATTTATAATTAATGTGTATCATCTGTGACTTCACAGGTTGTGGCTGTTGCAGCTCGTAAATTGGAGGACGCTCAGGAGTTTTCCAGAAAACACAACATCTCTAAGGCTTATGGCAGCTATGAGGAGCTGGCCAGAGATCCAGATGTAGGTCAGTGTCCTTCTGCCAGAGTTTTTCAGTTTATTTTTAATTTTGAAACTTTACAATACCTCCTATATTAAATGTTTTCTTTTATCCAGTTTTAATTTTCTTTGTTTCATACTGCCATTTCTGAAAAAATATTGAAGAGCATCATTCAGTGTTATGTTTGACTTGTGTGCAGATGTTGTGTATGTTGGAGTCGTCCATCCATGCCATCTGAACGCCTGTAAACTTTTCATAAATGCTAAGAAGAATGTTCTGTGTGAGAAGCCGCTGGCCATGAATGCTAAGGAAGTGAAAGAGATTCTGGACTCTGCCAAAAAGAACGACGTCTTCCTCATGGAGGTAAGCCTGTAGCAAACTAGGAAGAAAAAAATAATTTCTCTGTATATAATTTACTATTGCACACTTGAAGACCTTCAAAAGTTAAACAGTTTAAAACATGTTTTCTCTCCAGGCTGTGTGGACCCGTTTTTTCCCAGCCTCTGTGGAGATCAGAAAGTTGTTGGCTCAAGGGGAGATAGGAGAGGTGAAGATGGTCGGTGCGGAGTACGGTGTGCCACTATTCCACGTGCCAAGATCAGATCAGAAGGACCTCGGTGGAGGAGCATTACTAGGTCTTGGTATCTCCTGCCTTCAATTCATAAGTATGGTGTACAACGCAGAGAAGCCAGAGAGTATCAAAGCCAGCGGAACCTGCCTGGAGACGGGTAAGGAGTTAACAGGATGAGGCATTCATGTAACCTTGGAGGCTGTGCCGACTCAGTGACATAATGTGAGATAGATAGTTAAGATATTTGTAATTGTGTGCAGATTCCTCCTGGGATTAATATTGAAAAGAAAAGCTGCTTACTTTGTTTATTATGACATGAGACTCACTGATGAACTTATCAAGTATTGAAATCAGAAAGTTAACTTGTCTCTGATTTGCTTAATCAAATTTTAAACATGCGTTTCCCCCCTATTTGAATGTTTCAAAAGTAAGAACCAAACTACCATTTTTCGTAGGTGTTTGGTTTTAATAGGAAAATTCAGATTGATGCATGTTTTCTGGCTTTGTTACAGTATATAATTCCATACTGTAGTAGAGAATTACAACCTTTTTTTATTTTTTTTACAACCTTTCTCTGCACATAGTTCTGAAATGCCAGAAAACTAATAATTTTTACAAATTAAAATGAATAAGTACATTAGGTCAGACTTAGAAAACGGATCATTTCATATCTTACAAATCTGGTATAAAAGAAATCTAATTAGAATGTTCCCAAAGGTATTTTTACCTCCTGATAGACCTTGTATAAACTCTAAATTAGCTTACAACTCTTTATTTTCAGCTTTTGCAGCTGTATTTTGAGTTTTAGCATCTTTTATCTACACTGTGTTGTATATTCTCATTCCTGTAGGAGTGGACGAGAGTGTTGCTGTCATTCTTCAGTATTCTAAAAACAGAATGGCGACGTTCACCTGCTCTGCTGGGGTCCAGCTTCACAGTGAAGCCTTTATTGCTGGGACAAAAGGCATAATAGAGGTAGGTTACCAAGGATGGCATGGCAACAATTCAAAAAGACCATTGAGTATGTTTAGTAGTTTGAGTGTTTTTATGTAGAAGAAATTAGAAGTGTCTTCAAACTCTGGTTTGACTTTAATTCGATCCACATGCTCCAGGTACCTTCACCGATGTGGTGCCCCACCTCACTGGTTGTTAATAAGAAGGAGACCCAATATCCGGTACCTGAACCCTCCTTGCCTCTCAACTTTACCTACAGCACAGGGAAGCGTTACGAAGCAGAGGAGGTCCGCCAATGTCTGCTCAAGGGTAATGAGACATCAGCATTTTGCCTTCTGTAGGTCTGGTACCATTAGCTGCAGAACCTCTAAGATTCCAGAACCATCACAGAAGATAATGTTGTGATTGAACCTACCGTTTCTGTGTAATCAGAACTAAGTTGTGATTTGTGGGGATGGCTTCTGTCAAAACTGTTTCATAACTATTTTGATAACTGTTTTCATAACTGCTGAAGCAGACAAGATTCAGCAGAGTTAAATCACTGTTCAATATAGTTTTGGATATTTTAGGAAAAGTCTTGAAGTATGGGATGCTTGGGGTTCAAAGCAGCGGGAGGGTGTATGTGGGGAATAAAAGGGAAAATAGGAGGTACTGACAAAGTTGGACAGAACATAATTGAAGTGAAATATTAACATCTTGTAAAACAGGGTTTACAAGTCAACTGCATAAGCTTCTCCCATCTCTGAACGTCTGTGGAGCATTTGTGTCTGTAGCAGCCGACTCATCAGTATGTTTCTCTTTGCAGGGCTGAAGGAGAGTCCAGTCATGCCTCATGCTGACTCTCTGCTGCTGGCTGAAATGGGGGATGAGATCCGCCGGCAGGTGGGAGTGGTGTACAGCCAGGACTGCCAGTAAAAGTTCAACTTTTTCCATGCTGTGATTAAATACAGCCAGTTTACAATGACTTACTGTTTAATTCAAGAATAGTTCATTTCATGTGATTTAAGAAGTGTTTATATTTTTGTAGGGAAACAACACTACTTGATCTCCAACTTTGATTAACTTTTGAAATATAAACCACTAAAGATGGCCTCTCTCAAACACGAGAGGTTGGGAAGCTGTTACCTTTTCATATTTACATGTTGTACACCAGCTTTGCATACAGATGTATTGAAACTCACTGAACACCGACAACAATGAAATGAAATGTAAAATCTTTGATCATCTGTGAAATAAATGTGATAGCAAAGTTCTAAAAAAGACAAATGTTTTTCTTTAACCCATCTTTAAAGTGTGTTCAGCAGTGTTCGTCTCCTTGAATGTGTTAAATTGTGTTTGTGCAAAAGCGGACTATAGAGACTTTTGCTTTTTATATAAATTATATCAGCAGCAAGTTAACTTTTCTGACAAATTGCAGTTGTCTTTGAATTGGTAATTAAGAGAAAATATAAATGTATAAACTAACCTGGTCTTAAGTTAAAAAAAATGATTGTGCCACAGGTGGTTGCAGAACATGACGATGAATCTTTACATCACTAGACTTTGTAGAGTAAAACATATGGCTCTCAAAGGGGCCTGCACAAACCGGCTCTCAGGCTCCCACTTCTGCTTCCATCAATCACATTTTTTGATGAAAAACAAATCCAGTGTACACATTTCAACATGGTGTAGCACTGACAAAATGACTCATTACGCCTTGCTTCACACTTCCCTCTCCCCCTCCCAGGATTTTTCAAAATGGTTGACACCTCCTTGTGCTGGGTTCAGTCAGTCACCCTGCCTTTGCATTGACATTGAGACGGAAATGAAGGCAGGATGTCGCTCCTGTAACTGCTGCAATACAGTTTCTCTCCCATTTGATTAACACCCACAGAACAAAAATGTATCTCATTTACAATGACAGCCAGGGGGAGGGTGGAAAAAACCCTGTTTATAACTATCAATCACAATAGGATTAGAATGTTTCTCTCTGGTCCTTTTTATTTCTCATTAATTAAAGTTGTTAATGAAACACAGAACTGATTCATGACAACAGAAACTTTTTATAGCATCTACCATGATTAGTCCAGCAAAGAACAATGTATAAAAAACATTCTAAAATCCCTAACTCTCCTTTATGTTCCCTCTGTTTCAATAAAAATATAGTACATGTTTTCATTGTTACAAAGATACAGGGTCATTGCCATTGCTAATGACAGAATGTTTCTGGCACCAAGATGCTCAGATTAAGTGATGTGACAATGTGACACTAAACTGTCTGTTGTGATCAACCACTTCTGATGGCAAAAAGATCCACACCGCCTGTGAAGAAACTTGAGACTGACCATGTGATCCAGAAGGAACGCCATTCTTCCAAGTCTCGGTGGAATAAAGACGCAGACCCAGAAATAAATTAATCAATACATAAATGTGAAGCTGTAAAAGTGGAAGGCAATCGTACTGTCTGGGCTGAATTAATGAGGTGCTTCCTTCCATCCACATCTCAAGGTTTTTAAAAGCTCATCAGCCATCTTTACCGTCCACTAATATCCTCTGGCTGAGCAGAGGAGGCTGAAGGAAAAAAAAAAAAGAAATGCCAGCCACTTTTTAATAGAAATTAAAATCTGTTGAGCTAAAAGCGTCTTATTTTCAGTGGCTGCTTATGGCTTAGCTGAGGATGAGGGTGAAATCAGGGGATCCCAGGGCAGAGAGGTCGGACCCCATCCAAATCCTGTCCCACTCTGACCACCTGAGCCTCTGCTTTCACTGCTCTCTTTACTGGCACCTGACTCAGGCAGCACAGAACCAATTTGTTGCTTCACACCAATTCAAGTTGCACTTACCCTGCTGGGTTACACCTATTCTCCTCTCACCTGTAGGGTTTTTTTTTTCAGTACCAGAGGCGATTACACAGAAATACAGGAAAAGTAACTTTACAGTTTGCTCAAACTAAAAAAAAAAAAAAAAAAAAAAGTATGTTGCATAGAGTAATTGGCAATCCATATGGCTAACAGGACTTGTGGTATATTCAGCATTATCAGGACAGGCCCAATGCTATTTACATGAGTCGTGTCAAATCTTGAGAGCCAGGGAGAGAAAGCTAACTCTGCTGACGACACAGCGTCCTCTACTGGCAGAGTGTGGCAGGGAGTTTACACAACTCGCATATACTGATATAAATTTGTTATAAAAGTATTACTGATTGCACTTTAAAAATTAGGTAACTTTGTTATTAAAGGTAAAGTTTAAACAGTAATGATTTCTTGGTTAATGTCAAGTTGTCGTAACAAAGACATTTTGAATAATGTCAACTTTGTATTAAAAGTGTCATAATTTACCGAATGACACTTTATGACAACAGTCATAAATATTCATGAAGGCTTATTCATGTTCATGACAGGCGTTTTGTCATGTTTATGAAAGTGTCATGTCAGTCTTATTCAACCCCCTTCAAATAAAGTGTTACCTTTAATTCATATGTCCTTTCCAGATAAATAAAGCAGTCATTGTAAGATGTGTGATTGATGACTCTAATAAAGAACTAATTGAAAAGGTTTGTTTTCAAATAACAACAGCTAGCAAAGGTAGATAAAATTTTGTGGGTGGAATAAAAGGCTCTGTATTCTATTCGTTTGTTTATTTCTTAAGGGTTTATAATTGTTGTTTGTGGTTATTCAGGCCGGATAAATACTTTTGATACAGGCTCATGTATTGTTGTAATTTTTACTTTTTTCTCTTGAGTTTAAAGAGACAAGCATTGCAAATTAGCGATGGCTATGCTAATGTTTAAACATATTAATTGTTTCTAAAATAATTTTTAATGACCCTATTAGTGATATTTTACTCAGTTTTACAGACAAGTGCTTGTCAAGAAACAAAAGAAATATTTAAAACAAAAAACAACAAAGTCCATCTGACGGAGTTGACACAGAGCTGAAGATGGTGACAAATTAGTGAGTAAAAAGAAAAACTTGATACATATGAAGTAATGCAATTTATGTAAAATACATTAAAATGAATTAACTGCACATTTAAGTGAGATTTGTCAACAATTTCACTGAAAGAGTCAGAAAAACTCTGACGGGAGTTGACAAAAAGCCAAACTACCTCAATAGAGCTTTGGAGTTGACGTCACAGGATATGACGTTTTCGTTGCTCGGCGCCATGTCTGGGGTCCACAGACCAAAACAAACTATTCAGAACACCGGTGTTTTCATTGTGTTACCAACCGCAGTAAAGTTGTTTTCAAGTTGGATACTGGATAAACCGAGCTCCACGGAGTAAGAGACGTTCAGCTCAAGGTTGATCCGATTTATGAACGCTAATTTCGGCCAGCTGTTCTTAAGTCTCTCCACAAGCGCTCGGAGTTTCACATTGCTGCTGTCAATTTCCGAACACTCCTGTGCATAAATGCTTTGTCTTGTGACCAACTGATACCAAAAAGTGGACATTCATGCTATTACACGAGGCATACTATCTTCTATTAAAATTTTAAGTCATATTCAATAATTTTAATATTAAATGTTTTCTTCAGTAGCTTCCAAATTGTGTCCCATTAACTCAATCTGCTTGAAATTGTTCTACTAGATTGTATAGATGAGGCACACTCACCTTTATTACATCTGAACACCTTTTATATATTTTTTAGCTATTTCTGCAGTCAAAATTTTTTATTTTTCTTAGCTTGTAGGTCATGTAACCTATTAACTCAAAATCTGTGTACAATTATTCTATTAAACTATAGATTAGGCATATTTTTATTCCATTTTGACCCCTTTTTTAACCAGAATTATATTTTAAAAAAAAGAAAATTCATAAAATGTATTACCTCAGATGATCATCACTTGTTACCTGTAATGTTCAATTGCATAAAATTCTAGGCCAGGATCTATGTCATTACATGTTCACTTACCTGAAATATGTTAAATACAACAAATATTTATTAAAGTGTGGTCTATTTCATAAAATTTGTCACCTTTATTGTTTAATTACACATTAAATGTTTAAAGATGGGCTCTTTCATCTGGTTTGTGTCATGATGTGGCGGTGGACACAAATGCAGCAGGCAGTGGACTTACTTTATGTGGATGTAGAAACAAGGCTGATCTAACAATAAGAACTAAGGAACACAGAGCAAGAGAAACTAGAAGATCTAAACAAAGAAATAACCCAACTAGAATGACACAGAAAGATACAGACTCAGACATGGAACAATAACTGAACCTATGGTGATCAAATTAAGAAATAAACATTACTAGAAACCCTGCAGGGAGGCTGAAATAAGAAATAACTAGAAGGATAAAATAGAATAGTCATTAAAGAAGGCTTGACATGGACTCAGACAAACAAGGAAAAGCAATAATATTATTCTAACTACACTAAATACCATGAACCACTTAAGTGAATTGAAACACAAAGTTAATAAAATGAAAAGCAAAACAAACCCAAAAACCCAGTGTCTTGACAGATGTCTGATTATATAATTGTTTCCTTTAATCACATAAAATATTTAAAAATATAATCTCATTACATGTATGTTTATTACCTGAATATTTAAATATCAAATTGTTACTTAAAATGTGATTCTTTTCTTCACGTTTACATGCAACTTGAAGTGCTTGAATCAAACGATTCATGAATGTTTAATACATTAAATTATTAAATGAGAGAACAGCCACTTCCAACTGTATTTCAACACAAATGGTTCCTGTTCCTCTTCAGAGTCTGCAGCCTTGCTGAGCTCCTCTCCTGGGGTTCCTTCCTCCTCAGCCTCTCCAACTTGCTCCTCTTCTGTTGCCTCTGCTACTGTGTTTTCATTATTTATCTCTTCTGGGGTAAATAATGAAATCAGTCTCAGTAACCTGTTGATGGTTTTGCTGTATCGCCTCTTTAATTGACGCCCATGTCGGTCCGATGTTGTGGCGTTTACCTCAGTGACCCACATTCAGCACTGGACCCCAGTCAGGATTGAGCTCATCCATTTCATACGTCGGTTTGCCTTTAAGAGGACATATCAGAACACATCGCTATTAAAGCTGTACATTTGATAACACTAGTAAAATAGTTTACTTCACAATAATGTAATAACCTCGATGTCCACTGACAAAACTCGGACTATGCTACATAAACAATATTAGCCCGAGCTAAACAACAGAAACTGAACGTAAGAACACTCGGACAAAATCATAGAACAACATTATGACACAAAACCAACAAAGCAAATTTAGACACTCACCAGAAAGGAAATGTCTGGAGGAAACTTGTAGGTATCTGGGGATTTTGGAGAACGTGATATCAAGACGTGTCACCGCTGATACCAGGACATTCGTCTTCTTTTCGTTAGCACCGATAGCTTAGCCTCCTCACGTTGTTTCCAAGCAGGATAATAGTGAAACCAAAGTCCGTCTTATATCCTTTTACCGTTTCAGTCGTGTGATCGGACATTACAGACAATAACGTAGCAAGTTCGTACCATAGCTAAATTATTTTAAGTAACTTGGATTGAAAAAATCTGCGAGACTGTTTTTTTTTATACTGCGAGACTGTTGTCTATGGACCCCTAAGATGGCGCTGATACCCCTCCGACTAGAGCAGTGACGTCACGCTCCAAAGCTCTATGTATATGATGTTATTCTGAAGGAGGCCATATTGTAGCTCATCAGGTCCATGAAATCTTTACAGTATACTAAAATTAAGCTTTTATTTCACAAAATTTCATCAAAGTTTTGTAAATTGTCAGTTATGGAGTTGACACAACATAGTTGTGACGAGCAACTTCGGAATAAAACAAAAGAAACAACTAAAGAATATCATAAGCTAACCAGAGCTAACTAGCCCTCTTAGCAAAAGAAGAGAAAATACAACGTCATGGGGTCCTCAGAAGTTCTGGTGCCCCCCAATAATGCCTGATTTTTTAACATTCTGTTTATGTCTTACGGTGTTGACAAAAACGTGGGACAAATTTCGCTGGAGCTGGAAAATATATAAAAATGATTTTTAATTAAATTTATTGATACTTTTATAATTATTTATATAAATATTTATACTTGATTGTCATAATATACTATCTTAGTATTTCTTTAATTGTTTTAAACTATTATAATGTGTTGAGTTCTGCTCCGGGACAAGGGATTTTACAGGCAGCATCAACCTACTACAATGTTTAAAATAAAAATAAAAAAATATTCAGCAAACACCAGGAAATATACATTGTTGTGCTCACATGACCCAGATTAGTCAGATATTTGAAAAAAATTATATTTTGTGTATATTTTATTTACAATTTGTGCTTTATCCATAGGACATGTTATGTCCCTATTCTCAAGAATCACTGATTATTATTATTGTTGTTGTTATTTGTTTTATTCATTAATTTTTTGTCTAATATATGTGTATATATATTTAGATAAGTAGATATAGAGATAGATATAGATAAACAGACCATCACGAACCACACTCCATACCAGTAAGTGGCGGTAATGCTAGTAACAGTTTGTTGCCAACCGCCAGTAAAAGCAAGAACAAGAAGAAGCTGAGGACACTTGGTTCAACATGGCAACCAGGTGGGGAATCTGCAGCGCAGGGAAGATCAGTCATGACTTCACTGTGGCTCTGAAAACTCTTCCTGCAGAAGACCATCAGGTGGGTTTGTTAAGCTGCAGGGAAAATCAAACACTGTCTTTCGGTGCAAAGCATTATGTCGGGAGTTGTTATGGCAGACAGACGGGATTTCTACGAGTTATTCTCTAAGTAAAAGTTCTGTTAAAAATCAGTTTTTGCTTCCCAGCTGAGCGGACAGGCTTAAAATGTGCATGCAGTAGATTTTAGCGAGTTGTATACAAAGTTGCAAATTGCAGGCCGTGGTCGACATTTAATTTTACAAACAGTAGAAGCTCTTAACCTCCCAGCCAGCATACGTAGGTGGGCCCCATATGGGGAAAAGGAGGACAGACAATATGAAGTGGATTTTTTTTTTTTAATGGAGAAACATCTAGACTTCCCTTTATGGCCAAACCCAGGTCGGGCCACCATGGAAACTGCTGACAAACCCTTTTGGGACCCATATCATTTTATGGATGAGGATTGCAACAAGCTTTTTAGGGGATACTGTAAAAAACGTGCAGTGCATCACTGCATATTTATGCCCCATGTTGTGTTAGTAATATAGGCATTTTCAACAAAATAGATCAACATTTATTGTTGTAACATGATAAATTGTGATAGGTCAAATGTCCTGTTTCAATGTGCTGTAAAAGGAACACAAGAACATTTAGTTAGAAAATATTGTCTGTCATGTCAAAATGCCACAGATTTCAATGGAGTTTAATACTTTAACAATGTGTACTGAGATCCTCAGGAAGGTGGTTGTACTGTAACTGACTGTACTTGCAGGTTGTGGCTGTTGCAGCTCGTAAATTGGAAAATGCTCAGGAGTTTGCCAATAAACACAGCATCTCTCGAGTTTATGGCAGCTATGAGGAGCTGGCCAGAGATCCAGACATAGGTCAGTATCCATTTGCCAGAGGTTTTTCAGTTTATTTTTAATTTTCAAACTTTACAATACCTCCTGCTCTATATTAAGTGTTTTCTTTATCCAGTTTTAATTTTCTCAATATTTCATACTGTTATTTCTGAAAAAGATCGAAGAGCATCATTCAGTGTTATGTTTGACTTGTGTGCAGATGTTGTGTATGTTGGAGTCATCCACCCATACCATCTGAGCGCCTGTAAACTTTTCACAAATGCTAAAAAGAATGTTCTGTGTGAGAAGCCGCTGGCCATGAATGCTAAGGAAGTGAAAGAGATTCTGGACTCTGCCAAAAAGAATGACGTCTTCCTCATGGAGGTAAGCCTGTAGCAAACCAGGAAGAAAAAAATAATTTCTCTGAATACAGTTTACTATTACACACTTGAAGACCTTCAAAGGTTAAACAGTTTAAAACATGTTTTCTCTCCAGGCTGTGTGGACCCGTTTTTTCCCAGCCTCTGTGCAGATCAGAAATCTGCTGGCTCAGGGGGAGATAGGAGAGGTGAAGATGGTCCGTGCCGACTTTTGTGTGCCGCTGTTGCACGTGCCAAGATCAGTTCAGAAGGACCTCGGTGGAGGAGCATTACTAGATCTTGGCATCTATTGCCTTCAATTCATAAGTATGGTGTACAACGGAGAGAAGCCGGAGAGTATCCAAGCCAGCGGGATCTGCCTGGAGACGGGTAAGGAGTTAACAGGATGAGGCATTCATGTAACCTTGGAGGCTGTGCCAAATCAGTGACATTATGTGAGATACTTTATACTCAAGTGAGTTAACATTTTTATAATTGTGTGTTGATTCCTCCTTGGATGAATATTGAAAAGAAAAGCTGCTTACTTTTTAAAATTTTGACTTGAGACTCACTGATCAACTTGTCAAGTATTGAAATCAGAAAATGTTTACTTGTCTGTGGTTTGATTGGTCAAATTCTAAAACACGCGTTTCCCCCTGTTTGTTAAATGTTTCAAAAGTAAGAACCAAACTACCATTTTTGGTAGGAGTTTGGCTTTTAATAGGAAAAGTCGGATTGATGCATCTTCAGCTTTCACACAAACCTTGAGCTGTCAATAAACTTTTTTTTGAAAATGTAGATTAACCATCATAAATTAAAATGAATAAGTACATCAAGTCAGACTTAGAAAATTGATCATTTCATATCTTACAAATCTGATGTAACAGAATTGTAATCTAATTAGAATGTTCCCAGTACTATATTCACCTCCTGATAGGTCTTGTAGAAACTCTAAATTAGCTTATAACTTTTTTATTTTCAGCTTTTGCGGCTGTATTTTGAGAATTGACATCTTTTCTCTAAACTGTGTTGTATATTCACATCCCTGTAGGAGTGGACGAGAGTGTTGCTGTCATTCTTAAGTATTCTAAAAACAGAATGGCGACGTTCACCTGCTCTGCTGGGGTCCAGCTGCCCAATGATGCCATTATTGCTGGGACAAAAGGCAAAATCCAGGTAGGTTACCAAGGATGGCATGACAACAACTCAAAAAGACCATTGAGTATGTTTAGTCATTCGAGTGTCTTTATGTAGAAGAAATTAGAAGTGTCTTCAAACTCTGGTTTCACTTTAATCTGATGCACATGCTCCAGGTACCTTCACCGATGTGGTGCCCCACCTCACTGGTTGTTAATGAGAAGGTGACCCAATATCCGGTACCTGAACCCTCCTTGCCTCTCAACTTTACCAACAGCACAGGGATGTGTTACGAAGCAGAGGAGGTCCGCCAATGTCTGCTCAAGGGTAATGAGACATCAGCATTTTGCCTTCTGTAGGTCTGGTACCATTAGCTGCAGAACCTCTAAGATTCCAGAACCATTGCAGAAGATGATGTTGTGCTTGAACCTACTGTTTCTGTGTAATCAAAACAGAGTTGTGATTTGTGGGGATGGCTTTTGTCCAAACTGTTTCATAAATGCAAGCAGACAAGATTCAGCAGAGTTAAATCACTGTTCAATATAGTGGTGGATATACAGACACCCTGTGTATTGTACATAAATAGAAACATAATTTATAATGGAAATACTTAATATGTTACAATGGTTTGGAAGATCTACCAGTCTATTATCGATCAGCATTTTAAAAAAATAAAATATTAGAGCATATTTCACCACTTCACCTTGTAAAACAATTTTATGCGTAATTAGATATAAAGTGTCCCGGAATATGTAAGGCATGTTACTTGGGTTGCTAACAATTGTTGCAACCCAGAGAGCTTTTGGCAATATTCTGAACTCTTAGTATTTGTGATGTTTGTGACCCAAGCTGACCACAAATGGCTAAAATCCACTAATTTCTGCTCCCCTCCAAAAGCAAGTATAATTACTGCCTATTTTAACAGTTCAAACACCAAATTTATCTGTATAGAAACCGTCTTAATACTTGTGCTGATGCTAACATCTACATTCTTCTTTATTTTTGTTGGGTGTGAACAGCTCCAAGAATAATCAATGAGTTTCCTGGATTAACTGCTTTGTAAACACCAACTAATAGCATCAAGTAGCTCTGCTAATATTTATTGATAAACATTAGAGAAAAAAGCAAAAATAACATATGTGATAATATTGCCAGTTTTTTAATGGAGTCGATAAATCTAAATTTTTATCATGAAACATTCTTCATGATAAATGATAAACAATACCACAGGGTTCACCAACTCCGGTCCTCAAGGGCTACCATCCTGCAACTTTTAGATTCACCTCTGCTCCAAAATGTCTGAATTCCCTCACCAGCATTCATTCCTCTCTGCAATAGGCTGGAAACGAGCAGTTTATTTGATCCAGGTGTGTTTGAGCAGAGACGCATCTAAAAGTTACAGGATGGTAGCCCTCGAGGACTGGAGTTGGTGATCCCTGCAATACAATGATTCTGCTATTACAGAAACATGCTAGAGAGCAGCAATGATGAAGACAAACATTTCCACTACCTTTTTTTTATTATATTTTTTTGTAAACATTAGTGTAAAGGTTGTAGTAATCCCAGGGTTGTCAGAAGACCCTTAGATTTTTTTGGATTTACACACATAAATAGATTTTGTTATTGGATGTTGTACATATCCAATAAATAACCATGAGTTCAGGTCTTTGTGTGAAGTAATGTACTTTATGTTACAAACATCGTATAGCTGAGATATTAAAAAAAGCCACTTCAGGAATAGTCATAAAATATGAGATGCCTGTGGCTCAATGCAGCAGGAGGGTGTATGTGAAAATAGGAAAAATAGGAAGTATTGACAAAAGGTTGAACAAAAACATAACTAAAAAAGGTGAACAATTAACATCTTGTAAAACGAGGTTTAAAAGTCAACTGCATAAGCTCCTCATCTCTGAACTTCTGTGGAGCATTTGTGTCGGTAGACAGCTGACTCATCAGTATGTTTCTCTTTGCAGGGCTGAAGGAGAGTCCAGTCATGCCTCATGCTGACTCTCTGCTGCTGGCTGAAATGGAGGATGAGATCCGCCGGCAGGTGGGAGTGGTGTACAGCCAGGACTGCCAGTAAAAGTTCGACTTATTCATGCTGTGATTAAATACAACCAGTTTACAATGGAGACGAACTTACTCTGTTTAATTCAGGAATACAGTGATCCCTCGTTTTTCGTGGGGTTTGCGTTACAGAAATAACCCATGATAGGTGAAATCTGTGAAGTAGTTACCTTTATTTTATGTTTTTTTTACAATTATTATACAGTATAATTAAATACTCTACATTGAAACCAAAGTGCAAAATCTGTTTTCAGGTCAGCGGATGTGCCTGTGCATCAATCGGGCCTTAATGTGATCTGGAGTCATGCTATTAAAGCCGTCTCTCTTCCAAGCTGCTTTGCGATATTCACAGCTGTATCTACGGCAGAGCGATGGATCTCGTCAAGCGAGCCTCCGGTCGGGCTTTGCGCTGCCTCTGGCCAGTTTTTTCCAGTAGGCATTCAAAGTTTCAGTTTTCATCTCCTGAATAGCCAAGATGTATTACTTATATTTAAATACCGTAACGTTAATGGCACACATATAGAGAAGAACCGCTGAGACTTTTCAGCTAATCAGGACGCAGAACCCAATGCAGTGTGAAAAAAACTGCACAAAAAAAAAAATCTGCAAAGCAGCAAGACCTAGAAAAGTGAACCGCGTTACAGCGAGGGATCACTGTAGTCCATTTCATGTGATTAAAAAGTGTTTATATTTTTGTAGAAAATTACTTCTTTGATTAACTTATTTTTGAAATATAAACCACTCAAGATGACCTCTCTCAACCACATGAGAGCAGTTAGGAAGCTGTTATCTCTTTATATTTACATGTTACACACCAGCTTTGTATACAGATTTATTAATATAATACTCACTGAACACTGTCAACAATAAAATGAAATGTAAAATCTTTGATAATCTGTGAAATAAATGTTATAGCAAATTTCTAAAAAAATGGCAAATCTGTTCTTCTTTAACCCATCTTTAAAGTAAGTTTGTTCAGCAGCCTATATATATATATATATATATATATATATATATATATATATATATATTCAAAGTTTATGAGTTCTTCTTTCAGGTACATTTGTGTTACAAAGTACTATAGACATTGAATTATATCATCAGCAAGTTTTCATTTCTAATTTCATTGGTAAGAGAAAATTTTAAATAAATAAACCAACCCAGTCTTAAGTTAAAAAAAGGTCGTGCAAAAGGTGGTTGCAGAACATGACAATTAGTCTTTACATCACTAGGCTTTGCGGAGTTTTTTCTTTAAACCATAATAGAGGTTTTTTGGTCTTGTGTAATCGTCTAAAATGGCCTGAAATTAAATATCTTAAATGAGTGCTTTGTCGCCCCCGTGTGGAGGAAAACGGTGAATGTTCTCGACAGTCATTTTGGAGCAACATGGCAACCAGGTGGGGAATTTGCAGCGCGGGGAAGATCAGTTATGACTTTACTGTGGCTCTGAAAACTCTTCCTGCTGAAGACCATCAGGTGAGTGTGCCTGCTGCAACAGAGATGAATCCCACGTGTGATTTAGATGAAACACGCCTCTTTGTGTCAGTAACATTCTTCCGGGTACTTAACTCCGTCGTACGTTTTATAAGATATATTTTTTATTTAAGCACGCATGATTTTGAACCATGTCTAAATGAAGCAGACGACCGTCAACGATTTTGTAAAACGTTTTAACTGCCAAGTTGCCAAACTTTCTACCGTATAATATAGAATAGGACACATGTAGTTGTTTCTGGAAAATGAGTCTGGGAGTAACGGAGAACTGGAAATTAACAATTAAATTGAACAGCCTCAGTCATGCATTTTTTCAGGACCAGCCAGGCAAATGTCACTTTCTTTCAACTGTGAAACAAAGTGAGTTTATATGAATGATGCCCTCTGCTGGATGACAAGTGAAAGTGCCAAAAAGATGTAAGGCCTAAAAACATTTTTTAATCAAATGGAATGGCTGTCTTTACTTCATAAAAAATAACAATTTACCTCTAAAGTATTCATTATTAATGTGTATCATCTGTGACTTTACAGGCTGTGGCTGTTGCAGCTCGTAAATTGGAGGATGCACAGGAGTTTTCCAGAAAACACAACATCTCTAAGGCTTACGGGAGCTACGAAGAGCTGGCCAGAGATCCAGATGTAGGTCAGTGTTCATCTGTTATGTTTTGTTTATGTACATAATCCACATCAAAGTAAATGTAATGACAAATTGAGTAGTCTATTCTTTTACTATTCTATCTGGCTTTCATTTTCAAATGTTTGCATAGATGTGGTGTATATTGGGAACATCCACCCACACCATCTGAAGGCCTGTCTGCTCTTCATGAATGCTAAGAAGAATGTTCTGTGTGAGAAACCGCTGGCCATGAACACTAAGGAGGTGAAAGAGATTCTGGACTCTGCCAAAAGGAACCAAGTCTTCCTTATGGAGGTAAACTACCAGTAGAATATAGACCAGCATGTACTTTGGTTACCAGGCTGGTGCAAAAGTACTATCTTGTCATTCCATCATTGGTGCACCAGATGATTATTCCTTTTGGATGCAGTTTTTGTTTTTGCTGTTTGGTAGCCATACATGTAAAACCTTAAAGTAATCAATAAAAAAGAATTTCTCTAAAAGTAAAAAAAAAAAAAAAAGACATTGGATGTTACAAATTGGTGTCATATATTCCTAGTTCCAGCTGGTTAATAATCATTCATCTCCACCTGCTCTCCCTTGTCTCCAGGCCGTGTGGACCCGTTTCTTCCCAGTTTCTGAAGAAGTTAGAAAGCTGCTAGCTCAGAGGGAGATAGGAGAGGTGAAGATGATCCGGTCAGAGTTTGGCATTCCCTTGTTGCACAGGCCAAGATTAGTAGAGAAGGAGTTGGGTGGAGGAGCCCTGTTGAGTCTTGGCATGTACTGCCTGCAGTTTGTGTGTATGGTGTACAATGGAGAGAGGCCAGAGAGCATCCAGGCTACCGGGGTCTGCCTCGACACAGGTACCCAGAGAGATAAATTTTATTTAAATAGTGCGCCTTTGTCTGTCATAGCATTTATACTCTCACAATTACAGGGGTTGATGAGACTGTAATTGTCACTCTGAAGTTCTCTGAGAAGAGAATGGCAGTGTTTACTTACTCTTCGAGCATGAAGCTTCCCAATGACGCCATTATTGTTGGAACCAAGGGCACAATTCAGGTAAATCATCAAGGTCAGGTTAGGTTGAGTCCACAATTCAATGCGATGTCAATGGGAAATTTTATGGTATTTTGTGTATTGTCTTTTTTTAAATATATTTTTGAGATCCCTTCCTGGATGTGGTGTCCTACATCTTTAATTGTGAATGGAAAGGAGACCCAGTACCCCTTACCAGAACCTTGTTTGCCTCTGAACTTCCACAATGGCACAGGAATGCGTTATGAAGCAGAAGAGGTCCGACAGTGTTTACTCAAAGGTAAGTAGAAATTCCGCATATCTACACCAACATATCTCTCTGCATAATAAAATATTGCAGACTTCTTAGTCCAGGCACCTTGTGACTAAGACATAATGCAAATAATCGTTACACAATGTGACTGTGCCTTTATTTGTCCCTGTAGGGCTGAAGGAGAGTCCAGTCATGTCTCACTCTGACTCTCTTCTGCTGATTGAACTGGAGGATGAGATCCGTAGGCAGGTGGGCGTAGTGTACAGCCAAGACTGCCTGTAAATGTTTTACACTCGGTATCCACACTTTGACTGAAGAGTACTTTATAACTGACAATGACCTGATTACTGTGATCCAGCTGCACTTTGTACTCAGACACTACAGCAATGTTCCCAATTTTTTGATGACCTCACAAGTTCTGTGTTAAATAAGAAATACCTCACTCATAGGTTTATGCTTACATTGGCTCAGGATTTTGTGAACTTTGCTGCATGTATAAGAATCAACACCATCTGTAAAAGGCACTGAAACAATCAAAACCTCAATGAATGTTCCATGACTGTAAACGGAAGCACTTCTGATCATGTCTAAATGAAGACTTCTAATAAAAGTTTCTTTAATCTATAATATAACAGTGTTTAATGTTTTGCTTGGGATTGATTAAGATTCTTACTGCATAACCTTGAAAAAAAAAAGTATGGTTTTAATGTTCACAAACAAAATTACACAAATGCTTTCAACAGAAACAGGTATTTGTACTGCTGCTTACTTAATTTAATGCATAGAATAGCATTTATGTTGAATTTAATATTGATGTAATTAAAAATACACAGGTGTCTCAAAGTAATGTTTTTAAAGTTGTAGTTCTGTAATTGAGTTACTCGTATCACAGATTTATAAACTTTTATTGCTGTGAGGTGTTAAGTCTAGATTGTCTTCTGCTTATCTTAAGATTTTATGTCTCATATATGATTAGTTTGTGGGCCAACAAGGTACGAATACTTTTGACAGTATGGGCAGGTCATAGTGCTGTTGGAAAAGGACATCAAAATCTCCATAACATTCATCAGCTGATGGAAGCATGAAGCGCACATTCTCTCCAAGGTAACAATGTTGATTTTGTAGTTGCCAAAACACAAAATAATCAGAAATTGGAAAATTTATCCTAGGCCTCAAGCAACATGTATTCTGTGCTTCACGCTTCATCTAGACAACAATTTCCAAATATATTGCACAATATACTTTTATTATGAAAAAGATGACCAGTCTTTTTTTTTTTTTTTCTTTTTGCACACTTCTGAATCATTAGTATTAGTACATCATACATAGTTCTGTAATAGCGAAGCGCCTAAGCTGGTGATTACAAAATAAAATCTTAAATGAGTGCTTTGTCGCCACCCTTTGGCAAGGAACGGTGAATATTTGTTTCTGATAACCAACTTTTGAGCAATATGGCAACCAGGTGGGGAATCTGCAGTGCGGGGAAGATCAGTCATGACTTTGCTGTTGCTTTAAAAACTCTTCCTGCTGAAGACCATCAGGTCAGTAGTTGCCTGAAATATATACTGAAATTCAACATGTACTTTAAATGCAACACGCCTCTTTGTGACTTCTTGGGGCTTCTTCTTAACTGCGTCTTTTCTGTTTGCTGGATATGTTTTTTAAAAAGTCATGTAAACATGGTGTTGAGAATATGTGAACTCTCTAAAAGCAGCACGCGCTGGTCAATGAGCTTGTGATACGTTTACATTTTGACTAAACTGTCAAGTTACCAAACTATTACCGTAAACCACAGAATAGAAAGGAAATACTTTTTGGTACAGTCTGAGAGTAACGAATCTTAGTTTTAAAAAATCAGTCAGTAACAATTAAGGTAACTAAATGGACTGAACTTGTATAGCGCTTTTCCAATCATTTTGACCACTCAAAGCGCTTTACACTAGAGTCACATTTTGCCATTCCCACTCACACCAATATGCAGATCGGTAGGTAACCTGGGGTTAAGTGCCTTGCCGAAGGGCACGGCGACAGGAGAAAGCTGGAATTGAACCTACAACCTTCTTATCGCAAGACAACTACGCCCACAGAGCCACAGTCACCCCTAAAGTTCACCTTTATAAACAGGTGAACTCGCATAAGTTCACCTGTTTATATAGGTGAACGTATGCGAGTGATGACCTCTACAGGATGAGAAATGAAACTGCTAAATCCGAACACATTTCTGCAGAATTTTTATAAAAATGGAATGACTCTACATGCTACATCAAAAATGTTGCATAAGAAGTTTGCTTCGCAGAATTAGACACTTATTGTAGTCATTTTCTGACTATTTACAGGTTGTAGCTATTGCAGCTCGTAAGTTGGAGGATGCTCAAGAGTTTGCCAAGAAACACAGCATCTCTACGGCTTATGGCAGCTACGAGGAGCTGACCAGAGATCCAAATGTTGGTCAGTATCCATCTGTCAGAGATTGCCATGTTTGCTGCTGTACATAATGCACTTCAAAGTGAATGTTATGACAAATTGAATAGTCCATCCTCTAGAATTCTGTCTTTCATCGTCAAATATTTGCATAGATGTGGTGTATGTTGGGAACATCCACCCGTACCATCTGAAGGCCTGCCTGCTCTTCATGAATGCCAAGAAGAATGTTCTGTGTGAGAAACCGCTGGCCATGAACACCAAAGAAGTGAAAGAGATTCTGGACTCTGCCAAAAGGAATCAAGTCTTCTTCATGGAGGTAAACTAGCACCAGTTAGGTTGAATAAGGATGAGCCAATCTTTTCACATCAAGATCAGGATCTATCAATTTTTCCTTAATCAGCAATCTGTCGCACACCTTAGGAAAAGCCTGGTTTGTGGAGTTCTTTATGGATTTTTGTGTTCTCTCTCTTTTGTATATATGCAGCCAAACCTGAAAATAATCACATGAAACGACCTAAAACTTCAAAACAAACATGAGACGATTTACAAAAATGCCTAAAATATTTCTCATACCAGTTGGTTCGTATTTATTTTATCTCAGGTTGTTGCTACAAAGCACTATTTGCAAGACCCAGCAACCACAGAAACTTTCTAGCCTCACGTTGTTTCTCTGATGAACATAAATAATCTTACAGCCACACTAGTCAGCTGCCTTATTGTGAAACATAAAAAGCATATTTTCACTATTTTAATATAAAAATACATTAAAAAATACATTGGCATACATGTGAGCTTGAGAAATCAAAATAAAATTCCTTGTTTGTGCACAAAAACTTGGCAAATTAAGCCAGTTCTGATTCTCTGTCTGCCGTTTCTCTCTCCAGGCCGTGTGGACCCGTTTCTTCCCAGTTTCTGTGGAGGTTAGAAAGATGCTGGCTCAGAGGGAGATAGGAGAGGTGAAAATGGTTCGGTCAGAGTTTGGAGTCCCTGTTCTGCACAACCGAAGAGTAGTAGAGAAGGAGTTGGGTGGAGGAGCGTTGTTAAACATTGGCATGTACTGCCTGCAGTTTGTGTGTATGGTGTACAATGGAGAGAGGCCAGAGAGCATCCAGGCTACCGGGGTCTGCCTGGACACAGGTAGGAGCTAACCAGAGGATTGGGTCTATTTTTATGCAAATAATTTTATCTAGCCATCTTTCAATTACAGGGGTGGATGAAACTGTGATTGTAACTCTGAAGTTTTCAGAGAAGAGAATGGCGGTGTTTACTTACTCTTCCAGTATACAGCTTCCTAATGATGCCATTATTGTTGGAACCAAAGGCACCATCCAGGTAGTTTAAAAGCAGATAAGTTCATAGATAAATGCAATGAGGTTGGAACATTCTCATAGTGCTTATTCTTTTCAATATTTTTGAGATCCCTGCCTGGATGTGGTGCCCCACATCACTAATTGTGAATGGGAAGGAGACCCAGTACCCCTTGCCTGAACCCCGTTTCCCTCTGAACTTCCACAACAGCACAGGGATGCGCTATGAAGCCGAGGAAGTCCGACAGTGTTTGATCAAAGGTAACAAAAGGTTTTGTACGTCTTAGTTTGTTTCCATGTCAGTGTCTCTGAAAGTAACAAAAGCACTGATTTACAGTGGCAGGAGAAATTCAAATATTAGTTGGCATCAGTAAATATGGTTTTGCTTCCATTTCTCCCCATAGGGCTGAAGGAGAGTCCAGTCATGTCTCACTCAGACTCTCTTCTGCTGGCAGAACTGGAGGATGAAATCCGTAAGCAGGTGGGCGTGGTGTACAGCCAAGACTGCCAGTAAATGTTCTGCGTTCACGGAAAGATGAAATAATTACTCAAAATGGATTATTATGGAGATCCAGCAGGACTTTGTGTTGCAACACTGCTGCTACTGTGTTATCTCGTTGTTTTGAGAGGCCTGACATAGGCCATACCTCATAAAGCTCAGTAAAAGGTTCTGAATCCAAACTTTTTAAATCTTCCTTTGAGCTTACTTTCAATCCTTCTGTTCCTATTAAGTTATTTCAAAAACAAAAGGCCAGAAACTTCTGATAGGTGCTCACTTTATTGATAGAACCTCAGTCTCACGAGACATCTCAGTTCACCAGCTAAACATCATAATCCCCCTTTACATAGTTAGTTCTTAGTCTCTAGCATTACAATCAAAAGCATGTTAGAGGAGCAGGACAGCTACAGTGGATCACCAACAGAGAAGACGATGAGAGAGGTTTTAAACATGAGTTCTGATCTCATGATCCAAATCAAATGTTTACAATTTTCCCCCTCGGATATTATCTGAATGCAAAGAAATGTAAAGGCTCTGTGACACATCCAACAACACAAAACATTAACTCCTCTGGATTGGACACCCAAAACTTTGTATCTCTATAGTCAGACAAAATATAAGCAGAATTGAATGTCCCAAAAATAACAAAATAAAGAAGTTTACCTTTCACAAAAGTCAAGTACAATTTAGAATGTAACAGTGTGGAGAAGGTAAGGAGTGCAACACTAACAGATACACTGAAACACAATGAAAGCTGGTTTATAAGAGAGGACACTTCATACTGAGAGCACTACACAAAAATCTGTTTAGGGGAGTCATGGAGTCGAGACCTTTGTTTGCCATTCGTTTGTTCTTTACAGTTCACCAAGGCGCTCCAAAAAGATGAGTCGGCTCCAAAACCATCAACACCCAAACAGGAGGCAGACATGCATGCACACACAGATGCTTCCACTCATAGGCTTTCATATGTAATGTTACAAGTGTCGGAGTGAATAAATATAGCTGTTTTTGCTTGGGGTGTAATAATCTGAAGTTATGACAACTGTTTTGACAAAAAGAAAAAAAAAAAAAATCTGTTCAAGGAATGATGACATAATTCGGAATTGCCTGGAAAAAAATATCTGCTTCCACCCAAGCAGCTGCTCGGTCATAAGGGTCGTCTTCTGATTAATTATTTGCATGAGAACCTAAAAACTAAACATGTGAGTGTTTATGGGAGTGAGGGGTTGGGATGGTGAAAATGAAAGACAGATAAACGTGAAGGGTCAGTGCAGGGCAGCTGCGTTGGCTGCTCAAGCCACCAGGACCACACGCATGGTGTTGGTGTAACCGGAGCCGGGACGCCATCCAGTCAGGATGATGACAACGTCACCGTCTTTGAAGAAGCCTCTGGCTTTGCCTGAAGAAAAACAAAAATTGTATCAAAACCTTTCTTAGTAAAAACATGGAAACAAATTCAGATATGCTGCTCAATTTAATTAAGTGGGAGCATTAAAAGCAGCTGCTCACCCATTTCCATTGCGAAGTTGACGCGCATGTCAACGTCCTCAGCCCACACATCGTGAGGGGGCTTGGTGTAGAGGACAGGGAAGATCCCGCGGTACAGGTGAGCCTGGCGAGCTGTCTGGGCATTACGGGTCACGGCGAGGATGGGAGCACGGGGCCTGTACCTGGAGAGCAGGTGGGCAGACCTGCAGACACACATGCATACACGGGAAGCTGAGAACTGAGGAAGAAAATGTTACATAATTTATAGTAACTTCAGCAGATTTGCTCTGATTATGCCAATTTTTCCCCATACAAAACATCTGACGCAACAAAAAGTTGACCTGTCACTTCGGAGAGCCTATGTAAATTGAGTAGTCTGTGCAATTATGAGACCAGATTACAAAACTGAAACTTGATAATACTACAGGTTAATAGCGACAACATGGACATAGGATGCAAGTTAAATAAAATATTTAGCGTTCATGGGGAAAAAAAGTAGGGATGAGACTATTTCAGTTGCCAAAAGCATCAACTACAGAAGAACGTTGGTTAAAAAAAAAAGAAAAAACTTACATTTTTGCAACACAAGGCTTTTTTTCCATTACTGCATAATTTGGACGTCAATGAAATGAAATCTGTAGTCTGTAGTAGACATTAAGAATTTAGTTTGGCCCACTTGGAAGTTTTATTCAAAATGAAAAGGGACAATTAGACTGGGTCATATACTTGAAGATCTAAATTTAGACCATGTATGTTTACACACATCTTTGTCAACACAAGTATTGAACACACAAACACTGCAAATATTAAAAGAAAAAAAAACAAAATCAATATGGTTGAAAACCACAGAAAACCAAAGTAAAATTGTGCTACCACCTATTCTGGTAGATTCTGACTCACACAGAGAGCAAACACTACAGTTTTCAACTCAATAAATCTCATACAGTTAGAAATATTGTAGAATCTAATTTTCAACATGCAGTTACTAAAATTTCTGAGCAAAAAGTCTGAAAAAGTCAAAGCAGTTAAAATGGGTGATGATACTTCTGATGCCTCATGGGAGTGCAGGGGATCCAGGTCACAATAAGAAGTCCAATTCATGTTTACTCTAGTTAAATGTCTTGGTAAAAAGTAAATATATTTCAAAGACAAAAGATTAACATAAAAACTTAACTATATGCAAATAAAAAAATTCTAGATTAACACTAACAATCCAAATGACCTAATCTCCCACATTAAATTACTCACTAAGAATTTCTTCCAATGTTTGTTCAGCTCATTCAAGTTTGCATGAATTTATGCATGAAAAGTACAGTTAGGTTCCCACTACATTTGGGTGAGAACCTAACTGTATGGGTAACATCTCTATGTTTCTTCCATTACGTTGCACAATTTGATTCTGTGCCATTCATCATTCTGTTTCATGATTTAGTTTGAGAAAAGCTTCAGCTAAGTTAGGTTTCATATTTCATATAACTTTGACCAAGAGTTGATTGTTGACTCCACGTTTATAGCAAGGTGCCTGATTTTTATAGCCAAAAATCAACCTTCCTCCTTCTCAGCATTTGTATCCAGGTGTTAATGTGTTTAAATGTTGACTTTACTCTTAGGGATCTGAAAACACTTAGAAACAAACTGTAAGAATGTGTTCCATATAAGAATGGATCGTCCTCACAATGACTTATATTTATAATATTGCGATTTGGGAAACATCTCGTCAGTTCAACCTCTGATTATCAAATAGAATTGGTTATATTTGCTTTTTACTATGACACAGAGCTGACATAATGGATGTAACATTTTCTAGATAGGCATTTTCTATGTAGAACAGTGTTGATCAGAATTTGATCAAATTTTAGTTTTGCATTCACTTAGAAGATTTGGTGAGATGATTAACTTGCATTCTGAGCCAGTGCATCCATTTGTGAACAGACAAGACCCCTTAATTTGGCTAATGTCATTCCCGCTCTCGCTCTTATTCTCTACCCTTCATATCCACACACATCACCACACACATGCAAAATTAAGAGATTTTAATATATACGTAAGAGAATTAGGAGCCTGGGTAATTAGACCTTACCTTCAGGAACATTTTCAGACTGCATCCCTCACTTTCTTACCTCCCAGTCTTAGTGAGAATAATGATGGCACTAGCACAGCATTTGAAGGATGCTTCAACAGCTCCGACTGCTACAGCCTCTGAAGGGTCTCTGGTCAGGCGGGAACTTCTCCTCAGCTCCTCAAACAGCTGTCTGTGGAAGGTGGCTGCTTCTGCCTCTCGTGCTATCTAAGCCCCGAATGGAAGGTTACTCTCAAACACACTCCACTACAAACACATCAAGGCACTCACACCACTGAACGACTGGCAAAAACAGGACTAGACTATGCTGAATAAGGATAGTTGCAGAAAATAAATTAGGGAAGTTTCAAAAAACATCACAATTTTGGGAAATACTTTAAATGTGGGAACATTTAGGTACAAATAGCAGAACTTTGGCATTAAAGTATAGCTGATGAGATAATAAACAGTCTAGTTGAGCTTTTGCCAGGTCTCCCAGTTACTTCATCAATGCCTGCCTCGCCCTACTCTCCCTCTCTGTCTGTTCAAGTCTCCATCAGACATCCAGAAGATGTCAGCGCCAGATAACCGGCCTACCTTCCAGAGCCCGTGAGCACAATGATCGCAGAGGCTAAGCTCTTAAAGGAGGCCTCGACAGCGCCGATTGCAATGGCCTCAGCTGGGTCGTTGCAGTGCGGCGTAGAACGACGCAGGTCCTCGAACACCTGCCGGTGGAACATGGCTGCCTCGGCTTCACGAGCAATCTGGCACAAGGGCAAGATGCATCGAGTACAGGCATTCCCACACCAGTCGCGCACAGAGATGGAAAAAGAAATGAGGGGGGAGAAAAAAAGGGGGAGATAAGACATGGGAAACAGATTGACAAGGTTAAGAGGACATAAAAAAGGAGAAGGAATGGACAGAAGAAATTAAGATAGTTAACAAGAGAGTTTAGGTGTGCAGTTAGAGGACACGGGGAAATACTGTTAAAACTGTGTCAGATGTTTAAGATCCTCACACAGCTACAAAGTAGAAATATAAATGAAAAAAATTTGATGTCAAATGACACATTAGTGAATTATTAATTTCTAAAATAGCTTGACACAAAGATGCAAAATAAAACTAAGGCACTTTAAAATCAGCCAGGAAAACATCAGAAGACTGAGACAGGTATTTAGAGGTTAGTCTAAATTAGTTTGTGTTTTTTTTTTTGTCTAATGTGCAGCTACTGATGAAGATGGGTGTTTACTCCAGATTCAGAGACATTCGATACACTCAGTGCAACAGGAGCACTGCATCTGCTGAGTCACAAAGACATCTGCACTGTGGCTAGGAATAGCAGCAGCTAGCCAAGAAGGCATCTGGAGTGAAGGACAGGCAAGATGGGATCAATGCTTCGTCACTTCAAACAACTGATAAACTGGGATATTTCTAAATTACCATTGATGGTATGGTATTTGAATCTTATTTTTTTAATCTCTCCCTAACTGAGAAACAGAAAATGCAACTTTGAAGCAACAACATTGGATAAATTCAGAGTCTTGACACTTATGATCCTTTGACCTTGTGATGCAGTCAGGTACGAGTACATTTAAGAAAAATCTGCAATTTGGAAACTTGACTGCAAAGAAATAAGTAGTATAGAATATGAGGTGCAGTGAATTTGTTAGATAAAGAGGTGCAGCAGCTGCCATTTATTGTGGCTTTGAGAAAAAAAGGAGCTTCCAACATGCTGTTCAAGTAATTAATAACCACATGCACATTGTAAATATCATGCAGCGGTCCATGTGCTTGCAGCTCCTAAACATCCTTAAGATTACTGTATAGATTAAAAATATATATAATTTGTAAATTTAAAGTCAGTGTTTCAGTAGATGATCATAGAAACTAAACTTGCAAGTATGTACACTGCCTGCCCAAAGGATACATACACCATTTCATTTAGCCTTGGTTACAGCACTTATTTTCTGCAGCATCGTTTTCAATATTCTGCGATGTTGCCTTCATAGCCATCCAGAGTTGGATAAACATTTTTTGCCGACATCTTGTCAAGATGATGGGAGTCTGGCTGCTGCATGATACTCAGTATTGTTAAGGTCTGGACTTTGTGATGGTCAATTCATGCATGAACATGATGTATGCTCCTTCAGTGTCCTCAACACAAACTGAGCCAGAATAATCCTGACAGTCATCTTGGAATATATCCGTGTGATTAAAGAAAAATTTTACTGACAAAATAACCTGGTTATTCGATATATGCATCATTCTTGGAGCAACAACCCCAGATCATAACACTTCCCACACAGGTTTGAAGACTTTATCCACCTCTCTTGCACTGATGCAACTCTCTTTCTGGAACAGGGTAAATCTGAGTCCAGTCTTTAACTTTCTAAGCAAACTTAAGATTTTTCTAATTGATGAGCCTGAGTGATTTTCTTAAAGCTGCGCTGCTATTTAGCTCCAATTATTTGAATTCTTTTTGCATTGTACATGTTGTAATGTTGCTAGTTCGACTCCAATACGGTTGTTTAAGAAATGAGAAGCTACTACATCAGTTATGGTTAAATAACTTAATAATCAAGGCAGTAATTGCCAACTTGTTAAATCCAAGTCGTGATTTCTTTTTTGGATAGGCAGTGTACATGCCGACATAAAAACAAGGCAGAACATACAGACAAAAGTTGATTCTTGGAGAAGCAGTTGATTCGTAGCACAAATAATTTTTTTTCAATTCAATTTCACAATTACAAATTTTGAAAGCTTGTGGAATAATTAATGGTTATATTCTCATCGGGTTTGAAGATTTTGCATTTTTAAGTGTTGCTGGACTCACCATGTGCTGTGTGCGCACTGCCTCCAGGGGGTAATCTCCCTTGGCAGTCTCTCCGCTCAGCATGATACAATCGGCTCCGTCCAGGACGGCGTTGGCAACGTCGCTGCCCTCGGCGCGGGTCGGTCTAGGCTTCTTGATCATGCTCTCCAACATCTAAATGGTTCAGCGAGATTCAACTCAGCATAGCACCACACATTTACACCGGAAAATATCTTCCTTAAACCTAGAGGCCAAACCTTTAAAAGCAAACTTCTTTGGTTTTTGTTGCATTTTCTTAAAGATAAAAGCTACTCTACCTTCCTTTCAAACATATATGCCTCTGGTGATTTAAGACAATTTATCAAAGTTGTGTGGAGTTTATCAATTTACAACAAGATCTTAAAAATAAAAAAAAATAATTATAAATTTAAAATTCACCATAATTGTCCATCATACTACAACAATGCTGCAGAAACTAAATGGCCTCCTGCCACTTTTAAAGCAATCCAGTTTGAAAACCAGCTAAGTTATGGTACTCCACAAATACTGGGAAAGACAAAACATTTATACAATTTTACACAATGAGGACTTGAGGAATTACTACCAAGTTTAGCAGTTCTTTATTAAAATGTTTTGCCCAAGTCAATAATCAAAGGCTATGAATCATAACTGATAACCAGTGTGAGGATATTTTAGCAGCATAATAGATCATTCTATTTTGAATAAGAACAATTAGATTACCGGTATTACATTTTTGAGGAAATACTATGATCTTAAAATATGGGATTTGTACTTGAGGTTAAAATCTGAGAAACTCACTGACATGTGCCTACATGCAATATTTATTAATACCAGTGGATCAGTGCAAATTTTATGCTGATGTTATTGACAAAAATGCAGATAAAATCTGTAGGCAAGTGTGTTTTAGATCTGTCTTGAGCTGAATATCATTTTGTGGAATCCTGCACTACATTACTGTCAGAATACCTTTTGCTAAAGAAATCCACCACCTTCAGTGTTTATAAGAATCAGCCTTCCTGCTCTATGGACTAACCTGGGTTGCGCATGTGATGGGCTTGCCAGCTTTGTTGCAGCGACCGATCATCATCTTTTGAGCTAAAAAGACCTTTTCTGTTGGGATCTCAATACCCAGGTCACCACGTGCAACCATGATGCCATCGCTAGCCTCCATGATCTCATCAAATCTGCAAACATATAATGCAAAACATATAATCAAAGATCTCAATCAAACATAGAACATGACCAAGCCCATCATGCATAAAGCTGCAGTCAGCTTGTCAGTACCATACACACCTGCGTACACCCTCATGGTTCTCCAGTTTGCTGATGATCTTGATGTTTTTGCCCCTCTCTCCAAGCACAGCTCTGACAGCATGTACATCATCTGCTTTGCGGATGAAGGAGGCAAACACCATGTCGACTCCCTGCTCCACACCAAACTGCAGATCCTTGATGTCTTTCTCTGAAACGGCAGGCAGGTCGACGGCAGCGCCAGGAAGGTTCACCCCCTTCTTGCTGCCCAGAGTGCCTCCGTTTTCAATCTCACACATGAGGTAATCACTGCCTGGAGGACAAAAATGGACACAACAGCAGTTTTAACGTCCGTAAGAACTCACAAAAGGAACCTTAATGTGTGACACTGGTCTACTCACCAATCTCCTTGACCTGCAGAGAGATGAGCCCATCGTCGATGTAGACCTTGCTGCCAACTTCCACCACTTTGGTGATGTTCTTATAGTCCAGCCAGAGGATCTCATCACTGCAGTTGTCTTGGTAGGCATCGTCTAAAGTAACCTTGATCATGTTGCCCTTCTTCAGCTCAACCTCAGCTGTGCCACTCTGTCACATAAAAATGCATTTACTTCATATCAAATTGGAGCACAATATAAATGTTATGGTTTGAGGATTAATGCTAAACTCACTCCTTTAATAAGGCCGGTCCTGATCTCGGGTCCCTTGGTGTCCAGGGCAACACCGATGGGTCTGTAATGGATACTGCCCGGCTCGAAGCTCTCACACGCCTCCCGCACATTCTTGATGGTTTCTGCATGGTACTAGAGTAACAAAAAGCTGTTTGTAAATTACTTGCAAAAAAACAAAATAAAAACAACATATAAAGTAACTATCCTATGAACTGTTGAATTTCGCATCCAACCTTTGCCCACATTACTCAATATCATCACTTTAATTTAATTAATTTCAGTATGGGTGAATTTATATTAATTACATTAACTAAAAACTCAACTAGGTTTGTTTCTCTTAATTCTGATGTTCACTGTGAAAGCTTCAAGACATGAACTGAATTCAATGTTAACTTTATGTGTGCAGCACAAAAACCAGTTGACCAAAGTGCTTCACAAATGGATGTTAAGGGGATGATGTAGACAAGATGGGGCTCCAAAACTGAATTACCGGTAATTAAAAAAAAAAAAAGGATTTTACGATGAGATGCATGTTCATACTTCTTTGTAGCAGTAAAAATGTGAGCTGCAGTGCCCTGAACCATTTGTAAACGCTGCGGGAATGATTGATCTAACCCGGCATATAAAGAATTACAATAGTAAATACGAGAGGTAATAAAAGCATGAATAACCTTGTCAAGGTCTATAAAAGGGAAGCGATGGCTTTACTTTAGCAATGAGTTGTACTTGGAAAAAGCTCAACTTGAGTTGGCGTTTCAAGAGCCAGCATGCAAAGACATATAAAAGACATTCTTGCTTGATGGGACTCCCAAAATTAAGACGGTTCGTAGAATCTGATGAGAAGAAAAAGCATTGGACAGTTTCTCAGTGACATAAATTCTCTTCCAGATTCAAATATTTATCACTTATTTGGGAGTCCAGGTCACATCATCTGAAGGTAGAATAGAGAGGCAGACAATCCAAGTTGCTTGAGGTCCAGAGCAAACTTTAAAAAGTAAGAGTGAGCATACTATATAATATTTACTGTTCAAATTTTAATTTCAGAAATCTTTCATTTGCTTTGTGTAATTTTTCGTTTCTTTTAAAACATAATCAAAACAAATTAAATGAAAAGCATGATATGAATATATTGCTCTATTTAACAAATGGTAATATAACATTTCTTAAAGCAGAAGAAATGAGTCTTACTTTAATTGGGATTACTGAATAAATATATTTTCTAATTTACCTAGATGGAACTGTACTGTTACTAGCTATCATTTTAACTTGTACAAAAATCATGCCAGGGCAATTAAAGTACAAGGTGTGTTTGACAACTCACACAACCATAAAGTAACTCAGTAATGGCAGCACTGCAATGATCAGAGTTTTTCTTCATGCGACATATGAATATTTAAAAACAAACATTCTAGAAACCTTTGCAAAGCACCGAAAATATGTGAAATGTCACTGCATTTGTTAAAATGTTAAAATTGCTGGGTATAAGAAGTTAAATCAAACAGTCAATGTCTTCATCAGCAGCTGTCCTTGACCACAACTGGATTTTATGACATAATTACCAGTTTCAGGGCCAGGCCTGCTGCCTCGTGTCTTTTTTTAGTACGACATTTGAAGAGGTGTGGCCTTTTCTAAGAATATCCTGAAAATCCACAAATTAGACAGCACATATTCTAGTTCTGTGCTAGTTTTATTTTATTTATTTTTTAAAAAGACTTCACAAACGATCCAAAAAAATAAAAAAATAAAAATCACACTGATCTATAAAATGTTGCAGTTAGAATGACACCCACTGTGACTCTCAACCAAGCTGTGGGAAAGTGGGAAGAAAGAGACACGGTAGTTGTGTTTTACAACCATTAGGGGGATTAATTAACAGATAGTGCAGCGTTTATGGCTTTAAAGACAGATGTCTGCTGTCTACCTCTGTAACCTGAGCTTCCAGTAACAATGCAACTGGCAGATAATTACATTTGAGGTTGTTTTTCTGGTCTTTTCCATTTGAGCTTAAATAACATTTCTTGTGATTACAAATAATGTTGAGCACTACTAGAAATCAACTTCCTGCCTACAGCCTGAGATCATTCTTTAGCTTTAGTGGCACAATTTAGTTGCTTTTAGTCGTTTAGTTCATTGACTGCATTGAAATGAAATTTGAGATATATTCAGGAAAACTTTAGCGTGAACCATCAATCTCTAAATAAAGTTTAATGTGTACAGACATTTGCCCTTTAAAGCTAATTGAAGTTTGAGACTTTGGTAAAAAACTTCATAGCTCAAAACACTAAGTGTGGCCTTGCCTGTTGCCTCAAGGCCTGTAGTTAAAGACAACAGAATAAAAAAAGGTCAAAAGAGCAGTTCCTGCAAATATCAAGGAATGTGTGGATGACAAAAGTGTTACTTTTAGTTGGTAAAGAGCAAACAAAGTATTTCAGCAATGGTTTAAAAACAAATTAAACATGATGCCTTCTGGGTAAGATTCTTCAAGTGTCCTCTGAAGAAAGGAAAATAAGGAGTAAATTGTGGATGAGGTTATGTTTATATCAACTATTTTATTACTAAGAAGAAGCTTGGGGTAACCAGCTCTTTTCTTACTCAATTTGATTCAAGTTTGCTGGTCAAGTTTCATTATTCGTTGCATCAAGTTGATTTCAAAATGTCTTTGTTCCTGTTATCAAGAAAATTTAAGCCTTTTGTAAGGTCATGTGTCCCTTTGTGTCTAAAATAGAGGCGCATAATTCAGCTACAGTTTTTTAAATCTCCCCATCACTTAAGACAGACATTTTAAAATTATTGATAAGGTATTGAAATAAAAGTGTGGGATTACTCAGCAATAACATCAACTATTTCTTCTGTTCGTTAAACCATTTTGTGATTGCTTAGTAGGATTCTAGTCTAAAACAGTTTATTACACAATACGTGCCGATTCACTGTCAGCGTCAGATTTCACAATAGCAGGAAACTACAAATGATGACAAATATTACCTCTAAGCTCAATGTACCAGTTGAGATAAAGCAAAGAACTGTGTGTGATTAGATTTATAAAGTAAATTAAACCACATTGTAAAAAAAAGCACCAACCTCATGTGTACCATGGGAAAAGTTCAAACGAGCAATGTTCATTCCTGACTTGATCATCTCCTTAAGCATATCCACAGATCTGGATGCTGGTCCTGCAAAACGAAAATGTTTTTTTTTTTTTTTACACATTGGACAACATTTAAAATCTTGAGCTTTATAGAAATTTCTTATCACAGAGTTTTTCAAATGTTATACTTCCGTGAGCACATCAGGAAGAAGCCAAACACGGTTAATGATTTTGTCTATAGCAATTTTGTATCACTATAATATTTTAACAGGAAACTATTAAAATTTGATTTAAGGGACTGCAACTGGAAAGAATCGACTAACCAATGGTGCAGATGATGCCGGTGTTGCGGGCTGTGGTGGGTTCGGAGTCGATGTCCAACAGGCACATGTGTTCCAGGAAGGTGTCGGCCATAGCAGCGTTGAGCTGCTGTGTCTGGATGAAGGCAGAGCCCATGTCTTTTGGCAGAGGCATGGCGATCCCTTTTACAGTTGGACAAGTACTGCATGCAAAAAGGAAAAAAAGAAAATAGGGAAGAAAGATTTTCAAACACAGCAACTAAAAGGTTACCACACTCACCATTTTTCACCCTTTTACAAAGTAATTAAGCAGAAAGTATCTGAGCAAATTACCAGGTGCTTTATACATGGAAAAATCTAAATTTTCTGTGTTCTTGTTAATGTGCTGATGTGCAACTCGAACGCTCATGCCAATAATGCAGGTAGAAACTGATTTTGTTGCTGTGGGTTCTACCCTTACTTGAAGGTGAGGAGAATTTGGGGAAACTACCAATTGGCTTATTCTTCTTTTACACAGAATGCACCCAACAAACAGAAAGCAACCATTTCAGAAAAAAATAAAACCTAGACATAACCAAGGTCCAAAACTCCCAAGGTAGCATTTTTATTGTCAACCTTCTGTTATCTCAGTCGTGAAAGTTGAAGGGAAAAAAGGTGGAAATTTAAGATTAGACTTATGAAATTCACACAGTGCAATTCTGTGCAAGTACATTTTACTGTGAACACAGGTTTTTACGCAAGACTGCTTTTTCTTAAGTTCCTCTTAGTTTTGGGGTTGCACAAGCAGTGGACAAAATGAACAGTAGATAACCTCCCAACTATTTCTGGATTGCTTTGTTGATCTCTGAAAAGTCAAGACTAATACCCCAAACATATTCCACATAAAACAGTACACTGGTCCTTTGCACCACGTTGTAGAGCTTGTCCACACCCACCCACCAACCCTTCTGAGTCATCTGTGCCAATGAACAACACAGTCATAAAGCTACAACTGTGGAATTTTCTAGTTTTAAGAATGATACTTAATGCAGACCAGAAATGAGGTTATGTAAAACCCCAACAGTTGCCCACAACCTCCACCCCCCTTCAATCTGTTAGTGACATTCTAATGAGCCTGCTGAATCCATCTCATAAAGACTAATTTCTTCTTTTTTATTTAAAGAAAAAAAAAGAAATAAAAAAAATGAAAACTAACAGTCAAGGTCTATCTGAGCAGAGTGCAACAGTATTGTATATGAATGAAGAATGCATCTCCCCTCCAAATGTTGTGGTTACATAACTGCTGAAACAGCTCACCAGTTCAGATTTGCTTCACTAACCAGCCAGTGTTAGGCTGACAGATATATCATGAATCACTTCACTCACCATGAGGAAGACGTTCCTAAACCAAATGTCATTCAAGGAAAGACAAGTATGGCACTTGAAGCCATGTGAATGTGTACTAAATCATATTTTAGGAAATAAAATAGTTCCAAAATGGCATTAATTTATATAAAGATTGTCTTATGAAAAGTCAGTGGATTAGAGTAGAAAAATAAGATTAAAAACCAGCATTTGTAAAACCATTACCTTCTTAAAACAATATTCTCTCTACATAGTTACTTGAATATAACATCTAACATAATGGAAATTGTATAATCTTAGGTATACACGTGACATCACCAATATCATCATTGGTGTATTACCTCCTTGATGCCAACTTTTCCTTCACCCTCTATAGCAGTCAATGGAAAGCTTGAGTTCTTCATTACTAAATTATGCATGCAATCCACTCTCACTTGGTGAACAACAAGCAGAAAAACTGATGCTTTAGGCAACAACCCCTTCATCTGGTATTTGCTGGTCCTCATGATCAGAGTCTGTTCCTCCTTCAGATCAACACCAGATGGTAAGTGGCAGCCATCAACATGTGCCACAGAGAGAAAATGGCTTCCTTTTCCAATGTCAACCAGCAAATGAAATTATAAATCAGTCTTACTTAGCAACTTGCCTGCGTCAAGACTACTGTATGCAAACGTGGTAGCACCTAGAAGTCAATTTTTAGGAGGTGGTGTAAAAGCAAACGAAGGCCTCCGAGAGGAAAATCTTACGCATTAATCAGGCACACCAGAGGTTTAACGTTGGCTTACTCATCACATCCTAACTACAGATGAATCAAGACAGGGGATTCCAGACAGAGTTGCTATACCAACATCAATGGCTCAGACAAAGACCGTACGTGAGTGCAGTCACATCCCACTGCAACCCCAGGCAACCTCTGTGACTGGGTAAAACCACATCCTCAAAAAGAGGGGGGCAGACATTTGCTGAAAGAAAAAGCAGCACCTCCACCATGTGCTTTTTAGAGTAGACTTTTTACTGCAGCTTAGCCCAGAGGTTCCCAAACTGTGGGCCATGCCATTGCAGGGGGGGGCACAGGATGGATCAATGGGAAAAAAAACAAAAAAACAATGATGAATGCTGTGCATGCTGGGGGGTGGAAGAGTATAACAGGAAGTCTCTAAGAGTCTCTCTATCCACCCAACCCCCCCACTGGACACACATTGTATAACAAGGGGTGTAAAACAGGGAGTCTCTCTAATCCCTCCCTCCCCCCACTACCCAGCTCCACCCACCCACCCCCGGGGTCACACACATCGTTTCAATAAGAAGACCAAAGTCTAACTCTCCCTATTGTAATCCACAGGGGGGGTCCTGTGGGTAGGGGGAGGGGCAGAAAGTGTTTGGAAACTACTGGGGGGGCCCAGGAGAAAAAGTTTGGGAACCACTGGTTTAGCCTATATTTATCAAATATTCACTTGGGGCATTTTAAGTTATTGATCATAGCAAATTTAACTGATTGATATGAAGTGATAGGAGTTGAGTTGCTTGGTGTATTTTCATTTTTGTAATATAAATTCACTGTTTCATATAATTCCAAAGAAAATACAAACAAAATGAGTTCCTATGCTGTATCCCAAAACAATGTAAGCAAGTTTGAGACATCTCTGTACACCGTGAACTACGAATTAACGGCTGCAACATAAAAGCTACAAATTTGATAAAAAGCTCTCAAACTTGCTCCTCTGAAGCTATGAAACAGCCAACCAAAGGTACTAGTCAGCTTTAGAGAGACACTACTTAATGGACTAGCAATTGACATTTGCCCATGTATCATTGATCAACTCTGACTGGTGATCACAAAAACAATCTGAAATGTTGCCGTATTCAAAACCAAGAAATCCCACCTTTTCTGTCGATAAGTGCATCAACCTACAGCATGTACTTATGCAGTTTTTTTTTAGTTTAGTAGAAAGAAAAAGATTAGAATATTGCTACCTCATTTAAAAAACCTTGAGCATATGCCTTTGTGAATATCACCCACAACCTTAAACTATATTGGAAAAAAATATATGGAAACCACCCTGATAACAGTTGCAGTTTTTCCTGTCTAACTCACCTTACTAATACTAGTTTTGAAAAAAAAAAAAAAAAAAAAAAAGGTCTGTGACACTAGCACAGCCTGTAGGCATCACTGCAGCAGCAGGACAACTTCAGAAGTTGGCTACCTAATAATCCCTTTCCAACACATCAACCATAAAAATAGTTTTAAGATAACAAATCTCATATCTTGGTAATTTAGATGTGAAGTATCCCTATACATTAATCAACAGCAACAGAAGCATGGCTGCCAGTGCGACGTGACATTCCCCATCATCCACTATGGATGTGATGTAACATGAGGCTAATCCAAGTTAGCTCCCAAGGACAGAAGCGTCTTCAATTGTTCACCCTCCCTAAAACTAGGTAGCGTGTATAGTTTGCACTACATACCCCCTGTAGATCCTCTGGTATCTCCTGGGGACAACCAAGCCCTTTACAAGCAAGGACCTCCAGAGCCTCCCCAGTGTGCTGGAAAGTCCAATGCCAGTGAGCAAGCCGTGCCTCACAAAAGCAGAGTTGACCGCTGAAGTGAGTGTGCATGCGTGTGACACTTTTAGGAGCTCAAGTTTAAATCCATTCAATGGGGATAAAGAACACGAAGAGCACCTGCTGCAACTGGGCAATCGCCCTAAACTGAACCAGCAGACAGACACGAGAATCCCACCAGAGCACATCAGAACAGTGTCTAACCAATGCTAATGCTACCGTGGGTCATACAGACCCTAGGCTAAAAACAGAATGTGGGCTAATTATAACACACAGCCTAGAAAGCTGGTGTGTGGAAATATTGAACTCCATAATACATTCATTCTCATGATTGTAAGCTATGCCTGTACCATCTCACAGCTCTCTGGAATGCAATGGGTTCCATAAACCTGTACCTAAAGTGGAATGCAAACATAAAAGTGAAGTTCTCTGAAACCTCAGAATGAGAGTGGTCTGAAGAAGTAAAGGAATACCCATAAGTTGTAGAGTGAAGTGGTATTAAAGATAAAATGCCTGCACATGGGAGCAGGACCAGCTGTGATATGCCTGACCTTCTACACTGACTGACAGATCTGCTGCAGCTAAAACATTTTACCAAAATAGTACGTCATAAAGACTTTGCTAAAACAATTTTTTTTATTACTACAATACACAAAATCTTCATTCAGTGTTGCCTTATTTTGTTGAACTCAAATGTGATAGCATATGCTGCTGTTTGAAAAGTGTGGGAGTTCATAACTTTCATGTAGTTAAAGAAAAGACAAAATAATTCTGATTTCTTAATGTGTGCTCAGATCACTAAGCCATTTAATTGAAAATTGATTGTGATTTCTGGACACTACCAATAATGGTGCACATTTTGACTCACCTTGACCCTTTGAAAGTAAAGACAACATTTTGTCAACATAATTTTTTAAACAGGACAGAACCTGCTTGTGTTTGCACACAATATTATTTCTTGCAACATACCAAAACACTTGTGAGTAGTCACTGTCACTTTGGATGCATCTGATCAGGGGTCCATATAAATTAACCTTTAAATTAAGGCCCTTCTCTAGTAATTTTGTCTAGTTCTGTCTGGAACAGTTCACATTCTAAGGACGACAGTCCAGGCCTACACAGGCAAGGTGAGACCTGCCCTCACTTATCTGTATTCAATGTCAATAATCCCTTTTTTCACGATTCATTACACCACAGTTGCAGCAAAAAAAAGACACGTTTCAGACTACATTTACATGCCAGCATTTTCCCTAAACTAGTTTCATGGATCTAGACAATTAAGAAAATTGTCTAAACAAAAGAAAAAAGTGTTCAGGAACTAAAACACTTCAAGCTGATCAAGCTTCATTTTTATACATTCATATACAGAACAAAAAGTATCTCGGTGTAAAATACAGCTTCTGCTAAATTTCAGACGATGCGGCAAAGGTCACGTTCTCCCATCCTGCGTCACATTTTCCTGATCTGCAGACATCACTCGAACTGACCAATGGGAGGCGAAGAAACCGGAGGAGCCACACCCACAGCAGGAGGCAACAGGAAGCGACTCTACCACGGCTAAGACTTGACGCATCACGTTAAATTACCGTTTCAAAAATTTCTATGCAAAACTACGGAAGAATATAGCATAAGTTCATAACATAAAAGAGATAGCGGGTGGCCAAATATAAAGAGCTGCTCAGTATTCGAGGGGGAAATGCCGTCTTTTTCTTGTCTACACACTGAATTTTAATATTCAATACCGACATAGTTGGACTTACAACTCGTATCTAATTTGAGATACTGCTTTTATGACTCTTTCAGATGTACAGTATCGAGTCGCATGAGGCAACAGAGTAAAAATACTTACATCAATTACTGACCTAAACGTGACAAAATTTGTCAGCAAGATACATAAAGCTACTAAAAAATCGAGAGGCTAATTGCTTAAGAGAAGCTTTCAAATGTCAAAACTATTTAAAAAACGCGAACTTAAAGCCCTGTTGAAAGTACCCACCTGAACTCTGGTAGGGGATGTCTGCTGCGATGCGACTGCTGGCAGTCTGAGACCAGCTTCAAGGTGATCTACCCTGCTATTTCCTCACTGCATGGAACTACTTTCTAGGGATGCTTATATCCATCCGACAAACCGTAAAAGCAAAAGCGCACGATCTCTTTAGGGAACCTTACCAGCGGCAAGCATTAAGGAAACCAAAGCAGAGAAATGCATATTTATGTAAATACTGACTCTTATGGTAAGATGGGTATTTATAAAACGCAAAGAACGTGGCGGAAGGATATGCTGATACATGATAGGAGTGATTAGTAAAGTTAGAGAGCCAATGGGAAAGCGTGAAAGCATCACAAGAGCATAAAGTAGAGCATGTGACCGCATTCAGGAAGGTAGTCAGACTGTCGTTCGGATTAGTATGCAACGTGGGTGTCCATTGCCTTTAATGGCTTTTCACTTTATTAGTGCTTAGGATGTACGCAATATCGGCAGGTAAAACAATTAAAAGGCATCCAATTTTGACATCCTGCAGTATATCCTGTAGCTGCTTTGGAGTTTTCTAATTACCCCCCCCGCCCTGCATTTAGTTTATAAACTATGGAAAAAGATATTTATTAATTGTTAGCTATCAGCGCCATCTCCTCTGATTTACAATCAGTGAGGAGATGAAAGGGGTAAATTACTAGTTGCTTCAATGTGATGCTGCGTCGCCATCTACCGATGGATAATTATACGACATGACTGGGATTTCACTAATGATTTTGTGTTTAAGTTTGGGGGGAATCTTTTGCTGCAGTCAGTCATTAAATCTTTGGTAATTTAGTTGACCAAAGATTTTTTGCTGAATAGAAAACATTATATACATGTGCGCAAAATAATAATGCTAATATTAAATTCATCATCACTTATTTGTAATTGTAAACAAGTAAATAAGTATACATTTTTCTATTATAAGTGTAAAGTACATTTTGTGGATCTATTCCCAGGGTGTTTAATTATCTTGCCTCTTAATCAGCTTTGTCAAAAAAATAAATGACACAATGAAAATAAATCTGCCACATGCCTACCCATTCCATCTATAGAAAAATAATCAGCTGAATCAATTTCAAAACTACTTAGCAACGGTGCTTGGCAAATGTCACATTTACCTTCAAACTGATAAAACGATGAATTTATGTTTTCTAAACTGACAAAGTTTAATAAAGGACCTACTATGTCCCTCTCCATCTATTTGGCTTAGTTCCTACCTGTTAGCAGATGCACTGGTAGCGCTGCTACTCCCGCTGCCCATGTTGTTAACCAAGTGGCTGCTGACAGCCTCTGAGCCTATGAACAACACTACAGTGTTGAAGGGAGTGGACACACCTTCTCAGGTAAGGGAAAAAAAAAAAATCTGCAGTCCACTCTGTATGTCCACTGGTGAAGCTCCTGCCTGTCAATCAGCATTTAGTGTTGCTAACTCCTGGGCCACAGGATACAGTGAGACACTCTATGAATCTGCTCAGATAAATCTGTTGAGCAGTTAGGATACCTAATGCTTCTAAATATATTATGGTCTTACTGTACAAGAGCTACCAATGATAAATGAATAAATAAACTGAAATCGCAAAGCCAAATAAAGAAACTGCAACAAAAAGAAACAGAAACACAAACAGGCAGGCACTCAATAACACTCAAGGAAAATGTAAAATCATAATTTAATACACTTAGGTAGTGGAGAGAACTTTTTGTGGTTAAAAACCCTTGTGAGCATATAAATTGTACACTTAAAGTCCTCAGTCTAAGTTTGAACTGTGAACCTAAAGTTATTCAGGGATAATCACATACCCTATGCATTTTATTAAAAAAGAAAAAAAAGGTAAATATATGTTCCCATGACAACAAATGTTTTAAAGATTTTTCTTTTTAATTTTGATTTGCCATTTCAGTTAAAAATAAAGTTGGGTTTTAAGCTTTGATTTAAAGGAACTGAGTGTTTGATCTGTTTTCCAGTTTTCTTGAAGTTGGTTCCATATTTGGGATGCATAGAAGCTGAATGGTGCTCCTCCATATTTGGTTCTGGGGATCCAAAGCAGACCAGAACCAGAACTCCTGTGTAGTCTGGAAGGTTGATACAACCTTTGTTGGTGTGATGCTAAATCACATATACAAATATTGCTACTTTTTCTTTCTTTTCTTAAATGCAAACTAAGGGAAAGGTTGCTATTTTGACAGTCACATTGTGCTAAACCTGGAAAACAGAAATTTCTTCAGCTGAAAATCAGACAACCTTATGTGTAATGAAATTTGGGTGTCTCTATTGAGAGATACCACTTATTTTTCTTTTTCAAAAGTACATTTCAGACAAGCATTTACCTTTGACTATGCAGTCAAACACACTGAGTGGACAGTTGGCCTAACACCTGTTCATTAATCTGTCAGTTCATAAATAGATACCTAGAGACAATGAGGGTAAAGACTGATTAGCTCAGAAGCTCAGTGACCATCATTTCACACAGGCACACAGTGACACACACTGTCATTGATATTATAAAAGAGTTTTGCAGTATTATATTAGGTATTTAGTATGTTAACATGTTTTCCTCAACTTTTTCCTAGTACTAGTCATCAGTTATGATTTATCTACAATTATTGGATAAATAATAATTGTAAACTTCATGTGCTCTCTGTTTTATGTCTTCATAAAATTTAATTCAGAGATGGCGTTCTTCTTAGCTGTGACACCTTGCTTGAAGGTAGCATTGACAGAGCTATTGCTGCCAATACCTTCATGTTGTCTTTCTAAGTATGATACACTTGACTATCTTTCTGTACTTACTGACCTCTCTTTCCAAGACTCCAACTAAAAGAGTTGCTGATGTGACTAACTTTGTTATGTACACAAATAGCTCTTTGGGTTACAGCCCTACTGACTCAGGGCTTACAACAGTGTTTATCTTATGGATCAGTGGTGTCCAAAGTCAGTACCAGTACAGGGCTGGCATCTTGCATGTTTTAGTTCTCTCCCTGGTTTAACACACCTCGATCAAATGATGGCTCATTAGATGGCCTAAGAAGATCATTGACATGCTGAAAAGGTTGTTACTACCACCAGGGAGAGAACTAAAACATGCAGGATGCCGGCCCTTGAGGACCGACTTTGGGCACCACTGTCCTAGATGAAGCTGCTAAAGAAGTTACTGCTACTACTTACTCTTTATTTCAATATAAAAGCACTCCTAGATTAGTGCTTCCATATTTATGCATATATACTCTGTCTTCTCAACACCTTAGTCGCCCCCTGAAGATGGCAGCTCACACTGATCCAGATTCTGCTGGAGGTGTATTTCTGAAAAAGGGGAGTTGTCCTCTCCTCTGTTTCTATGCATGCTCAGTATTTGGAATGGCTGCACAGGTAACACGATACCTGGAAGTGCCAGGTATCTGGGTGGCTTTTAAAGGCTATCCAATACGTTTATTCCTAAACCAAAAGCTGTGTCCCTATTCTCGGCACAAAGTCAAGACTTTTCCCAATGTGCACTGGACTCCGTCAGCTGTCCCTTTGTTAGTCACCCTGTTTCTGGTGTTTATGGAGTGGATCTTAAGGTGTAATCATGGAGACTAGAGTGTCTGGTTTGGGAACCAGACACTCTAGTCTCATCTTTTCTTTTTACACATGGCATGGCTATTTAGGCTTCTTCTGGCCACAACTTCCAGTGTGTACTGAAATTGTTTGCTTCTGAGTGTGAAGCAGCCTGAAATAGAGTCAGCTCGTCTAAGTCTGAGGTCATGGTCCATAACAGGAAAAAGGTGAAATGTCTGGGTTGAGGCCAGTCTCTGCATCCAGCAGAGGAGTTTTAGTATATTTGTGTCTTCTTTGCAACCTATTGTTGGATGGAACAGCAAACGGATTGATTGGGGCTTCATCTGCATTAATGGTTGCACTGCTCCTGTTGTGGTGGATAAAGAGCTGAGCAAAAAAGCAAAGCTCTTGATTTACAAAGCTACATGGTCCGACGCTCACCTACAGTCGAAATGAGCTTCTTTGGCACGGTGGCTTGACTCAGTGTAAGAGATAGGATCAGGACCTCTCTCATCTAGAGTACACTCTATGTAGAGCTGCTACTTTTCCAAATCGAAAAGAGTCAGTTGAGGCAGTTCGTACTCGTACATGTGATTTGGAGGCCCCTTGGTGTTCTTAATTTGGAGGTTTTCTGGGCTTTTCCCACTGTAAGAAGACTTTCAGAAAGACCCAGAACTAGCTGGAGGAATCATGTATCCCACCTAGTCTGGCTATGGTATCTGCCAGAACGAGCTGGAGGATGTCAATAGGAAGAGAGATGGCAGTAGTGCCCTCTTGGACCCATTACTCCTGTGACACAATCTCAAATCACCTGCAAGACAATAGACATAAATTATTTTATTCATGTAAAAAACACAACACAAACTTAGTCTTGAGCCAGCGATATAGCTTGCCTGAGTGTTTTTATCTTGGAAGCATATTTAGCCAAGCAGCCCTTTCAGTTGACTTTTTTTTAAAACACAGATAACAGGACTGGCAAGTGGATTGAAACCTTTTTTAAACAGAAAAGCCTTCCAGGCACCAACACTATCTCCCGTGAGAGCATGTTTTTAATCAGCCAATTTCTTTCCCTCAATAGTAGAAACATTGTTTACGGTTTTTGCCTTTAATTGTCTTGCAAGTGAATACCTATGCTATAAATTGTGCAGACTGAATCTGACAGTATACACGGTTCATTGGAATGTACATCAATGTTATAAGAAGAGCTCCTTTGCTTTTAGAGCACTAATCAGTGAAGAATGCTCTGTTACAGCATTATCAGTAGCTGCTCTTAGGAAGGAACGGGGATGTCGCTTGGTTTTAAAATGGATCCTCACTACAAGAGAGATGTGAGTGTGCCAAGTGACTCATGTCAAGTGGATTTTCTTATCTATGAAAGATGGGTGGTTCTAATACAGAGGCTCCACTGTGCACAGGGCAGCCAAGGGGGCTGGCAAACATTAGGGGACAGAAGAGGCTTTCTCCAGACATGAGGTGCTTGAGGTTAGAGGAACTAATCAAGGACTAAACAGATGTAATTTCTAGAAACAACAAAACCCAAAAAGATCTACAAAAAAGAAAAGCTCCAATAGATTAGGTGGACCAGCGGGGAAAAAAATTCTTCCAACAGGAATTTTACATTATCAGCAACTCTAAGCGAGAGGTGGAGTATTTTAATTTAAACTGCTCTATTCCTGACAGCTCTTCCTTTACCGAAGCAACTAGCAGCAACAGGAATCATGACAGAGTGGACTTTGCTCAAACGTCTCCTGGATGCTGTCCATCATCACTCCACTATGATCGGACGCCTATGGCTCACAGTCATGGTTATCTTCAGGCTGCTCATTGTTGCTGTTGCTACAGAGGATGTGTATACGGATGAACAAGAAATGTTTGTTTGCAACACTTTACAGCCAGGATGTTCAACTGTGTGCTACGACACATTTGCACCCATCTCACAGCCTCGGTTCTGGGTGTTTCACATAATCAGTGTATCCACTCCGTCGCTTTGCTTTATCATTTACACATGGCATAACCTGTCCAAGCAACCACAGAATAGCTCTCAGATGCTGGGAAAACGACCAAGGCATAAAGCCATTGATGTAAAGCAAGAGGAAAGACAACAGACCTTCGACTGCAGCTGTGACTCGGACAGTTGCTCAATCCACTCCCATAAGCATCTAGGTCACAGCCTTGCAGATGTGCTGGAGGACCTCACTACACAGAACATTCAGAAAAAGGACCTAAACAATACAGTGAACTTGATTCATCCCCAAACCTGCACCTACGGAGAGGACACTGAGGTAGCTCAAATTGTTTCTGGTGGAGTTCTATCCAAATGTTACATTTTCCATGTTTGTCTGAGGGCTGTTTTGGAGATCTGCTTTGTCTTGGCCCAGTGGAAGCTGTATGGCTTCCATGTACCTGTCCAATTTCTTTGCACTTCTTCCCCATGCAGGCAAGCGGTGGACTGCTACATATCCAGGCCCACAGAGAAGACTATCTTCCTCCTCTTTATGTTCTGTGTAGGAGTTTTCTGCATTCTGCTGAACCTCCTGGAGTTAAATCATCTGGGTTGGAAAAAGATTCGTCATGCATTGAAGTTGAGAGAGAAAAAGTCTTGGGATGGCTGTCCAGGTATCCAGGGTGGATATAAACCTTTTCCACCTGACAGCCCTTCACTCACATCTTCTTTTGGATTTAGGGATGTGACCAGCACTACCTCTCTACCCACTCTGGATCTGGTGGTGGGTCACCAGCCTGATTGGAGCTGCGCACTTAGCCGTGAAGTTGTGGAAGTAGAAGTCAGGCCTGGACGAGCAAAGAGGTCGGACTCGCATAAACACGAGAGGCAGCTTCTGAAGAGCAAGAAGGAGATTGAAAGGTGCAAACAGAGGAGTGCTGAGGTCTGGATATAGACTGCCTGTGAAGAACCATGTTGTTTTATGCAGACAAAACTGGTCAAAAATGCCTGCTGCTGTGGAATGTGAGAAAACTCATTTACAACAGTTAACTTAGAGTTAGCTTTAAGACACTTTTATGGTAGCTTTTACAGTTTGAAATGACAACTAAATGGCATGGCTCAATGTAATGTGAGGCAAATTTCATTAAGCATAACCTTTCTGCGAAACGTTTGGTACTATTGTTTAATAAGTCTGTGCTTATAAACCCAGGCGGGACCACCCACAGGTTTTTTAATATTTGTGAGCAGAAGGGCTGATAATAACATACTGACAGCCTTAAGGTTGTCCTCTTTTAAGTAGTCGATATCTTAATTTCAGATGAGTTTGGGATCATGTCCTTGTAATTTGAACAACACAACTAATTATATAAATATATTGTAGCCTTGATTATTGGGATTAATATTTGCATTTTCTCTTCAGCAGTGTTGTTTTCAGGCTGGAACATTATTTGCCATTCAATAAAAATATATTTTGAGAAACTTAGCATTTCTAGTATTCCTGCAGTCACTGTTATTTTTGATGCTGTTTTCTAATTCTGAGATTTAACTTTGAATTTCCATGTATTTCACAGAGTCATTAAAATATTTTGTTTATCTAGTTTATACTGCAAACTTTTGAGTTCAACAGGCTTTCTAGGAACTTCTAAGTAGTAAAGAATTACCTTCTGTTTCTCATTTTGTTCCCATTTATTTCTTCTTATTTCCTTCACCTTTATTTCCTTTATTCAGATCACGATCTGAATGAAAACATATTTTGCAAAAAAATACTGGAAAGAAATTACTCCATACTGATATAAAAGTATCCAGTTTTCACAAAAGCTTTTCATAAGCCATAGGGGATACAAGTCGTTAGTTCCAATGAACATTTTTGCAAATTATTTTTTACATAGAACCAAGTTGGTTTAAAGAGCTTCCTGTTTTCAAGAATTAAAATCAAAATAAAAAAAATAAAAAAACATATTGTATTAAACATTGTGATGAATTAGAAGCTGCAAATATTAGTTTAGTGTAGTGTGTTGCCATGTTTTCCTAAGAGTGCAGTGTATGGTGACCCATCTACATTGACTTGATGTGGAGTTTGAGGTGCAATTAATAGTCAGCAGTGGATACCAACCCCACATCTACCCTGGATAGGGATCCACATGGTCCATCTCAGTCCTACACTCTAGAAAAAATAACTGTAGCGTGGAAGATCTAGAGAAGGGGTCTCAAACTCAATTTACCCGGGGGCCACTGGAGGCAGAGTCTGGGTGAGGCTGGATTCCATAAAAAACATTTAAAAAATATCCTCAAATGTCATCAACATTTAATTATTTCTCCAATACAAGAACTGCAGGCTTTGGCTTTGACAAAGACATGATGAAGGTGGGACAAAATTTAGGGTGCGTTCACACTGCAGCCTGAAGTGACCCAATTCCGATTTTTTTGTCAAATCGGATTTTTTTTGCCGGGCCGTTCACACTGCATATGCGATCTGGATGCGTTCTGCAGTCTGAACGGGCAAACGACCTGAAAGTGTCCCGCATGCGCAGTAGAGGGCGCAATAGCGTCAGCATTCTCAGTGTTCTGCCAACCGCCATAAAAAGTAGTGCTCAGTGTTTGCGCAAGCAAACATGGAGGCTAACGGTGGAGCTTAGCTTACACATTTGAAGTTGTTGTCCAACCGGAGCAGCATATTAACAACTTAATCCTCATTATAGTCCGTCATAGTTGTTTGTCTTCCCACTTGCGCGTATCAGGACGCAGAATTTGTTGAGTATCAGTGACGTTCAGTTCGGATGAATGCGGCCTGGACGTTAGGTCGCATTTGAATCGGATACGTATCGGATATGGGTCACATTCGAAAAGAATCCGACCTGTGCTGTTCAGACTGTCATGAAAAGATCAGATACAGGTTGCATTACGTCAAGAAAAAAAAAAAAAAATCGGAATTGGGTCACTTTAGGCTGCAGTGTGAACGCACCCTAAGTTTATTCCATTTGGCGTCGCTCTTGTTCTACATTTTATATAAGTCTTTAGCCAGCTAGCAACGTATGGAGAACGTCTCGACGCGTGACACCATTACCGCTTCTACTTGTCACAACAGCAAGGTGGATGACGAGCAGGCCTGTAGCAGTCACCTTTCTCTGCGTTTGATCGTGGCATTTGTAAATGGTAGAAAGTACCGGAATGGCAACTGGTACCGGACTGTTCCATCGGTCATCCACCGCACTATTGTTACAAGCGTAGTGTGCATGAAGGCAGTGTAGCTTAGCCTAGTGCAGGGGTCATCAACTCCAGTCCTTGAGGGCTACCATCCTGTAACTTTTAGATGCGTCTCTGCTCAAACACACCTGGATCAAATAAACTGCTCGTTTCCAGCCTATTGCAGAGAGGAATGAATGCTGGTGAGGGAATTCAGACATTTTGGAGCAGAGGTGAATCTAAAAGTTGCAGGATGGTAGCCCTTGAGGACTGGAGTTGGTGACCCCTGGCCTAGTATAACCAAAGAACAGAATGTACTTGGGTTCAGATAGCAGTTTACCATCAACCAGTTATGTTTATTACAAGTTACTGGACTGAAACACATCCAACTTCGTCTCAACACTTCGTCATACACTTTTCCTGGAAAAACCAACAAAGAAGAAGAAAAAAAAAAAAGATCATAAAGAATCCTTTCAGGGTCCTTGGTAAAAAAATAAATAAATAAAAGAAGCTGGCCAGCAAAAAAAAAAAAAATAAAATTGTTCATAGAGAGCATGTCTCTACTCCGCAGCAGCTCTGAAACTCCAAAGCCTGGGAATCCCGCTAGTAACAAAGAGCAGTGAGCTCCATTTTAAAACAGCACTTAAGATTTTTTATCAGGAATATAACTCCATAAAATAATAAGCACCTCATGAACATAGATGAAAATGAAATATTTCACTTAACACGACAAACTTGACAGTCATTTTAACTCACAATACCCACGGTAAAACAGGAGTTTGGTTTCTAAAACATTACGGAATTAGTGAAGACTTAGTACATAAAATTAGAACACATACGACATTACAAATCTCCAGTAATGCTCACCTAGCAAGAAAACATCATATATCAGGCATAAAGAAGTCAAGCACTATGCAGAAGGTAGCCAGAGATTAGCATGTCTCTACTCCACAGCAGCTCTGAAACTCCAAAGCCCGGGAATTCCCTTAGTAACTGGAGTCGGAACACTGCCGTAAAGTGATGTCGTACTTTGCTCTTAAAGGGACACTACCCATAAAGTAAAAATACAGAAAAGCAAATAACACAGAACAAACAAATAAAATACAGCTGGGTTACACTATCCATGTCAGCCATGACAAGGGCCGGCGGCCGGGACTTCCTTCAGAGGTCCGCTTTCCCTGTGGGCCGCACTAATATTATACTTTCATATCACAGTGGGGGCCACTAGAATGAGACCCCTGGTCTAGAGGAATTTAAGAATAGAGGACTGGTGAAAAATCAATTTTCAGTTTGCCCCAACCTTGTGGAATGTTGTCGAAGTATAAAATAATGCACTAATACTAGGGGGCTGAAAGTATAGAAACAATTCTGGGAATGATGATAAAGAAGAAAAGATTCCAGAACTAAATAAAGTTAGAAGAATAATTTTGTAAGTATTTATCGTGAGCATATGCTTTTTAATAAAGATTAATTCATTTTAAGGCTTTTTACTCCGCTGAGTGCCCATAGATCTTTTCAACATATCAACTGAAATCTACACCCTGAGCACCATGTAGCTTTAATAGATACTGACTTATGCAACTACACACATTACTCACACACCACACAAATACAACATCAGAAGCACATACAGATCACACACATTTTTTCTCTTCAATTTCTCAGCAGCAGTGCAGTCAGCTGCAAGTCACATGACTGGCTTGCCTCGTCTCACTGAGCATGCCCAGACCCCCGCTAGTGTTGTTAGGCAAAATATAAGAGAGCAGTAGGAGAGATCTGCAATAGATAAACACTTGCACACGCACCAGCTGGCGCGCTTGCAGACACGCACAACACGCATCTAGAAACACCGTCCAGAGCTGTGGTTGCTGCGTTCTTGTATTTATTTAATGGTTCTTTTGTCATCTGTCATTTCAGTGGAAAACAGCCACTGACAGAGGGAGAGATAGAGAGAGACACACAGAGAGAAGCAGGTGCGCCCTTTAAGAGGAAAGAAGCATCTGAGGCAAGGACAGCATCCCAGTCTCCATTCTCTGTGGAGGTAAGTGTGGATGGATGTGATGGGAGTCCGAAGCGTAGAGGGAGGGGGGCAATCCGCCTGATCGCATCTGTGTTTGGGCTAAACTGCTATCTAAGGAGAAGGACGAATGGTGGAACGATCGAGGTGAATATATATGTGTGTGTATCTTTTTGTACGTGCGCACTGTCAGAGGGTGGGTGGGCTCATTTTTTTTTCTGTGACTCTATTGGTATGTGAGACGACAGAGGCCAAGGAAATGGCAGGGAGTGCGGGGGTGAGTGGGATCGAGATGTAAATGCGAGGAGCAGGCTTAAGGACGTAGAAAACGAATAGGAGCTGAGCATGGAGATGAGCAGGGTTCTGCAGTGTTAGAAAGAAAAGATCAGATTAGTGCGATCTATCAAAGCAAGAGCATTTAAGCTCTTTCTTTGGTCAGTGAAATATTAAGGAACAGAAAAATTCGCTTTCTTGACTGTTATTAAGCTAAACAGGTGTAGCTTAGCTGTTTTTCTGTGATACGTTAACATCATCATCTGCAGTGCAAATCTGTGTTGCTGTACAGCCTTTGTTATGCCGATTTATTGTGCCTTACATTTAATGAACTGAAATGTGTTGTGATGCTCAGTGGTTGATTTAGAAGGACCCTGGAATAGAGCCAGTTTTGGTACTGTTCCCACAGAAATATCTAAATTGCAGTAGATTGATAAATAGGTAGACATCAGCTTCAAGCCTTATGGGACTTGTCCGCATGAATATAGAGTATTTCTGAAATTAAATATTTATTCATAGTTTCCACACAATTCCTTTATATATAAACAAGCATATTTTAGGCTTTCAACATGTCATTATACCTTTGTCATTTTATGCCCTTGGTTGCTTGGTACCCACCTTATTTGGGTACAAAGTGGAACCTTCTCCCTCGGGTGATTTTGTTTAAATCATGCATCAGTGCATAGCTGACAAAGAGGCATTTCTCACCTGCTTTTGCAACCAACAATTTGAACTTAAACTGCATTTAGTCATATTTTCAAATTTTTTGATATTTATTGATGCACATTTATTGATTAAACAGTGGGAAAAAAATAGAACAATCCCAGGTTTGTAAACATTATTAATTAGATGACATGACAACAATGAATTGAAATCTTAACATGATAAGAAATGTATCATGATACATGATACGATTAATGCCCAACCCTAGGAAGCAACAATATTGCAATGTGTAGGTAAACAAATTGGCCAGGAGCTGGTAGAAGTTTGTTTTTTTGATATTCTTGGGGCTAAGGATTGGTTGGTGATGACATCGCCATTTTTTAAAAATATTTCAAACATATTTTTAAATAGTCTGCACAAAACTCCACCTGTCCATAAAATGTATTCTTGTTTTTTGCACCTCATAAAATCTGTTGTTTGCAAAACATCCATTCGTTAAAGTACATATGTATTCGAGGGACTGAAACTTCAGGGTCCTGTTCTAATGCCCTGCCAGGGAGATGTTACATTATCATTTGCAGCATTACAGCTAATTATTGTTTACATGTTTTATATGAATGAAAGATGAACCTCCCATTTGTATATTGGCATATGGACTTAAAACTTTATCACAATATTTAATGGTATTTTTTGCAATTTAAAAAATATTGACAATTAGTGAAGCTTTAACCCATCACTGTCACTTCTAAAAGTAAAACCTCACCTTTTGTTGAATAGTTGTATTTAGTCATATTTTTAAGTGTAAATGTGGAAGAATATAGTTCAAAAGCAAGAAAAATTACAACCCTAGTTTTGTTTTTTGTAGTTTCCACATATCATAAATTAGAATCTGTTGTTATTAACAGATGACAAATAATTGTTCAGTTAATAACATTTTATTAACCAATGCACATATTGCCCATCCTCAATAGACAATGTGCTTTTGACATTTTGCATGTCATTGATTTTATTTACAAAAATGTTTTAGAAATTTAAATATTTTACCAGTATTCATTGACGAGATATTCATGCCAACAAGGAGTAGAAACAATGGGTTCTTTTTATGTCATGTTTTTGTGGTTACATCAGTGCTGTCTTTCTACTGCACTTCTAAAGAAAAAAATACAGTAACCTCTTGTTCTTTGGTATTAACAGACTAGAGTCCTGGAAAAAATATCTAAACACAGAAGTGAAGACATCTAGGGTACTGAACGTACAGCACAAATCTCCCACACACTTTCTCTGAACAGTGATTAATGCCACTCTGAAAGGAGGCAGAGATGGTTGTTGCTAGGATACATGGCAAGGTGAAGTGCAGGCGATTTAAACAAAAAAAGGAGGAGGGCACCGTTGACTAAGAATGGCATCACTAGCAGTAGCCTGTGTTGCATGTTTTCTTCCTCTGCTGATTTTCTTTCTTTTATTTTTTTCCATTTTTCCAAGGCTGTGGAATTCAGAGGAGTGTGAAAAGGAACGGACGGTCACACAAAGCTCTTCATTTTTTTGTGCTCTTGCTCCTTTCACCTGGAGGTAGGCTGCAATGGTTGGCACTAATCAGAGGCCTAAACCTGTCTGAGAGAGCCCTATGAACAGCCGATCCAATGGTAAGACAGCTGGGATCCTATTGGTGTGTGTAATCAGTGAGTTTGATAAAACTGTCACATAATTGATTTAGATAATTGTGAAGAAGATTTAATAATGTTCCAGGTTTCATGTAGAATGGCTGATATTTTTTTTTGGCATTCAGATTATTTTATCTCTATTTAAAAATAAACGTCCTGGTCCGTTGAGCTGAAACTGTCATGCTTTGACATGTCTTTTTTCATATTTTAAAAGTCATCCTTGTCATTCTCAGTTAGGTATTCTTATGAGGGAAGATGTCAGAGGATGTTCTGTGTCTCCTCTTTGAGATGCTATATAAAGCCTTGTTTGAAGCCCTTGAACGGGAGGCTAAATAGGGAGATGAAAGGATGCTACAAAGAGGCTGTATTTTCTTTCCTCTACTATAATGGTGTTTTCACAATGCGTGGGCCCACAGGACATCAAAGGCCAGTGTTGGACCGACGAGGAGTCAGATGGGGAGAACGAATCTGAACAGTTCCTTTATGGAATCCAGGTAGGGAAGGCATTATCACTTCACTGTTGAAGTAGTTTTGCTAAGATGTTACACATTTTGTTTTTTTTTTTATAAATTTCTGTCATTGCTATGTATTTAATGTATTTTTTAAATGACATTGAAGTAAAAATTTAAATAACCTCAAAATTTGACTATTCTTTGTGCCACCTTGAGCCAGTTATCTATATGTTTGAAATTAGTGTTGATCAGTCATTTACCATACTTTCTTTTGGCCTTTCAAAGCTGTTCTTTGAAATTTGGCTTCATTATCCATTTTTATTCAGTCTTTGTCCCTGATTATGTAAAAAAATAAAAATAAAATTCTGTTTTTCAGTCCTGGGCCAGAATGAGATTCTCGCAATTTAAAAACCTTGAGCAAGAATACAATACTTTCTCTGTACTTGCACCAAAAAACAAAGTAAAACTGCATAACATGGCCTGACAGCTTTTATTAAGAACACAAAAATGACTCTTAGTGCTGCTTACATAAAAAAGTATTGATTTTAACAGCTTCAAATATGATTGCATATATCACAGGTTCTAATGTTACCTGTTATATTAATTGTTATTGTATTTGATACACAGCCTTAGCAAAGATACAGAATTCATTACTGTTTTAAACCACTCCTGAACTAAAGAAAAGGCCAGAAGTGTCTTGCATGAATTATCGCTCAGAGCTCGAAAGTTATATTTTCAGATTAATGTAAATTTTGAATGTTATTTGGAAATAAAGGCTCCATATTTTTATTAGTTAGCAACAATTGCATTCATTGTTTAACAAGCACACAGAACTCCTTTTTCTTATTGTTATTTTAGAAGTGTTAGTTGGGGTAAGCTGCCTCTTTAAATATTTACATTAAATATAAATATGGTAAATATTTCCATCATAAAGTTCCACTGAGCAGGGAGAACATTTTAAAAAACTTCCAACATGCTGCTTGATATCTGAAACTTTATATTCTTTTTAATAATGAATGAATGCAAAATTTATTATTTGCAGCACATTTTAGACACTGGCAAATTAATCTCCAAGACCATCAGGAAATTCATCATCTTTATCTCATAAAGTTGATAGCTCTTCTTCCACCTAAGATCTTAATCTGAGTTATCCCTTTGTTACTGTTATCTTCCAAGTCTTTTGATTGAAATGTAAATCCAGTAAAGCTCATTTCAACGAAGTCAAAGTACATGAAAGCAGTGCAGCTATGATAAGGATGGAGCTGTACTGCACACTGAGCTCAGAAGATGAGAGTTTGACTTCAAGACACCAGACACAAGCATAAAAGACTTTTTAGACCAGAAAATGATCAAGAACCAAATCTTTATTCCAGTGGTAGCCTGAAATAATAATAAAAAAAGACTTATCTAAATACTTTGAAAGAAGTTCAGAAATCATTATTGAGAAACTTCCTCTAGTAATTCAAATTCAAAAACATATTTAAAGTAATGCATGCAGTCAGTGTTTAGTAATTTAAGTTTGTAATGTGTGTTATAATATTCACTTTTACATAAAATAAGCAATCTGGATCTTGGTGAGTGTTTGAATCTAAACTGTTTTTTAAAGCTATTATTATCCCTTCAACATTTCATCATTTTTTCAATTATAATCATTATCAGTAATAAAAATAATATACTAATCTATGTATTTTCCATATATATTATTAGGATTTTATGTGGTAGAGCAAGTTAAATTAATACAACATTAAAACATTATTTTCTACATTTTGTACTGTGTGCATTCAGTCCTCAGATTTGATATTTGTGGAACAATCTTTTTAATATGATTACAGGTGCAAAATGTTTCTACCAGCTTTGCACATTTAGGACCTGACTTGTTTTTTAATTTTTGTAAAGTAGCTCAAACTCAGTCAGGTTGAATGTAAAATACGTGAACAGCAACTCCCAAGTCTTACAACACCTTCTCTCGCCCGAGGCGTATTCTGCATGGGCCTCTTTAATAGATAAATGTCCTTTGATCCAAACTATTCTGTATACGGTACTTAGGGTGGTTAACCTGCTAAAAAATTAACACCCACATCAGCCTTATGTCTTTAGCAGCCTCTAAAAAGATTTCTTCCAGGATTGTACGGCATGTAGCTCCATCCCTGTACATGTTTTATGGATGATGGGAAAACCCAAGTGCAAACAGGACATTGGCAGAGGCATGAGGCATGTTGCAGTTCAACAAAATGTGAAAAAGCTGAAGGGGTAGAAATAGTGCTGTTGCTGTGGGATGTTTGGGTGTGTGTGTGAAAATAGTCAGTATCCATTGAGAATTCATTCATTGCTATAACTGTGACCAGTGCTGCTTGTTGCAGGGGAGCTGTGCTGCTGACCTGTACCGGCACCCTCAACTAGATGCAGATATTGAAGCTGTGAAAGACATCTACACCGACAGTGCCATCTCTGTCAGGTACAGCACAGAATCATGTCCTGAAAATCTTTAAAGGTGTCCATGCTAGCTGTAATGAAATAAAATTTGCGTCCTGATTTTTAAGCTAAATAAGAAAGGAGAACATAACTTTAATTCATCTCTCACTGAGTGTAATCAGCAGAAGTGATCAGAGTCTAATGATTCACATTAGTTTTGACAGATTTACTGTGTCTGTTGCTGCATCTCTGCGCAGGGAGTACGGAACCATTGATGATGTGGACATCGATCTTCATATTAACATCGGCTTCTTAGATGTGAGTCAGCACTCTCTTCACACTGCAAACACCTCTTCCGACTTTTCCCATTACTATTCTAACGTTGACATTTTGCAAAGTAACACATCATTTATAATGCATCTGGTGCTCATAAGATATTTATGCAATGAGAAATGGCCCTAATTAGGCTGCTAACTGCGTGTATTTGTGTGTGTGTGTATGTATGTGTGTGTGTGTGTGTGTGCCTGATTCAGGAGGAGGTTGCAACAGCCTGGAAAGTTATAAGAACAGAGCCCATTATTCTGAGACTGCGCTTTTCTCTTTCTCAGTACCTTGATGGACCCGGTGAGTAAAGGCGCAATGTGTGTGTGTTGTTTTTCTAGCAGGGGCATTAGGTATTTATGCCCCTTACTGAGTGTGGGAAGTGAGTACAATATGTGTCACACACGTGGGAGACTGGAAAAAAAACAAAAAAAAAACTTGAGTGTCTTTCTGTTGACTCTGTAAATGATGTTAGTCATCTTTATTTATTCAGAGCCGTCAGTAGACGTGTTTCAGCCTTCGAATAAAGAAGGCTTCAGTCTGGGCCTGCAACTCAAAAAGTAAGTGAGGCGATCATTTATAATTTATCTGTGAAAGTATTTATGCCCCTTGAAGTTTTTCACATTTTGTCACATTACAACCAAAAACTGCGATGAATGTAATATATATTTCATGTCATAGTTAAAAAAAAGTGGAGAATAATTATTAAGTGGAAAGAAGGAAAGATGTATGGGAAACACTATTAACGTCTGAAAAGTGTGATATGAACTGGTATTCACTTTTTAGAACCACTTTTCACCTCAGTAATGACAGCAAGTCTTTTGGGTGATATCTCTAGATTTGATCATCTATACTAAAAGTTTTGCGCATCTTTCTTTGTAAGTAGCTCAAGTTCACTTAGTTGAGTTTAAGCCACTCACATGCAGAGCTTAAGCCTTTCAATATTTTATTTTCAAACTTTTACTAGATTGATAAAAGAATGTGAAATACTTTTTCATGCAATATATTATTTGTATTCTTAAATTGACTCCTTTTAAAAGGTTAAATATGTGTCAAACTGTATTTAAATAAAAATGTGAATCTTTGTGAAAGCAACTATTCACAATATTTTGTCACCATGGAGGTTTAGTAAAGCTTAAAGTTTTACATATTTCATAAACATAGTAAAAATATATATTTTTAGAGCTTCCGTGTGTGGAAAAATTTGAAAGAATTGTATCAGCACATCTAACCATATTCACCTCAAAGTAGTGGAAGCACCTCAATTATTACCTGGTTTGACAGTTGAGGAGGGCAGCCATGTCTCAGTAGGTTTGCAGCTGGGCCATACTTTCTCTATTTCTTCATAATGGATTAAAACGAGATGTTTAAAACCTGGATTTTTGTTTTAATACCAAACAAGGTTTTAATTGTCTTTCCAACTTTATCCATGACCTGTGTGGTATATCCCGTAGTCTTTATGATGCTGTTTGTTCACTAATGCTTTTTAACAAACAAATGCCTACATGTGAGATTACAGTTGTAACATGACAAAATGCAAAAAAAAAGTTAAAGCTTATGAATGATTAAGAATGTAATTCTTTCAACTGATTTTCCTTTACAGTTTAGACGTATGATTCAGCACAGTTCAGACTCACTCTAGTCATGTTTTTATGGTGGCAGGATCCTGAGCACATTCACCTCACAGCAGTGGAAGCACCTCAGCAATGAGTTCCTCAAGGCCCAACAGGAAAAGAGGCATAGCTGGTTCAAAGCTGGAGGGACCATCAAGAAGTTTCGTGCTGGGCTCAGCATTTTCTCCCCAATTCCCAAGTAGGTTTATTTTTTAAAAGTATAACTTCTATAAAATAAATATATATATATTTTACATATTTGTTAAAACTGTCACTGTGTCGTGACAGATAGTCTGTGAAAAGATTGAGCTCCTCTCTCCCTGAGCTACTGTTGCTGTCTGAAAAAACTGCATCACTTCCAGTCAAAAACAGCCAGTCTAACAACGAACTGTAGCAAATATGACAAGAGGGGGAAGAAAAAGTCAACACAGCATCTTGAACGCCGACTTAAATTCAAAAGCTGACAAAAGTTCCTGAGGGAAGGAAGCATTCCTCTCACTCCCTCTCTAGGTTTGACAGGTATGAGTGCACAGGGATTGAATACTGACCCACTTGATGGTGGCCGACTCCACTAACTAGACTGCCCTGACATCCTAATGACTTGATAGCAGTCTCATGTCAAGGGGGTACTTGTATAAGGTACTGAGAGTAATGGCAGAAATGGTCCTTGTTGTCTAACAGTTAGTAACTGGAGTTACTGTCCAAATCGATTTCAGTTGGCTGTCTTGTGTCGACTTTTAGTGTACACTGAGAGACAAGAGCAAAAAATGCCTCCAGAAACCCACCAAGGAACATAGTTGAGTTATTTTACAGGGAAAGTCAAGTACCTTCAAACCTGCAAACTTTCTGCTCTAAATCCAAACCCTTCTAGTACACCTTAGAATATCATCACAAAGTGACTGTATTTCAGTGATTTAATTTAAAAACTGAATCCAGTCTATTGTATAGCTTCACTACGCATAAAGTAATATATTGCACACATTTACTGTGTTTCTGTACATTTTGACGATTGTGACATAAAGAAAACAAAAATGTTAATTTTAGTTTCTCAGAAAATTTCTCATTAACATAAGTTATTGTTGACACTAGATCAGTACAAAGGATTTTCTTAAGCATATAAATGTTATATACTGCAAATGAATTTAGCCTGGGGAGGCAATGGCTTATTTTTGGGGGGGAGGGGGGGTACAGTAAAATGGCTTTTTTTAAAATATATGTATGAATAAACCTATATGTATATTTATCATGCAACATTTCAAATGCAATACCTATGTTGTTAATTAATACAAAATAAATAATTATAACATTAGCAGTGACATATACAAAATGCTGGTGAAAAAACTGGCGCTAGCATAACACGTTAACGATGGATTAAACAGAGCGGCTGAAAGAATGCGGGAGACACAGGGCTTAGATATTGGAGGCGCGGGAGATCCTACTTTATCAAATCAAGATAAAGCCACTCCGAAGTAAAACAATAAATAAATGAAGAAGAATAGACAGCTTCCCATCCAGGTCAGGAAGAGCTGAGCTTATGGGCAGGCACAGCCTCCCAATGCCTGCTCATGCTGAGCTAGTTCCTGCTAGCTTGGTAAAAGCCAGTCATTTGGACACTTTGCTTCGTACAGAGGTGTGAAGCGAGACTTGAATCAAACAGAATAGCAAAGGCAATGCCCAGGTTAAGTGCCTACACAATCATGAAGCAGACGCTTCACAGTTGGCCAGCAGACAGTCATTGACAGACACCGATAACGGTAAGGAGAAAGAGGCTGAACTGTAGCAGTTCCAAAAACGGTGGATTGGGGCAGCACAGCAGTGAATGCCTCATGTATATTTTTTGAGCTGCCCCATTGGCTGCATTACATTTATTTTATTTTTGAAGAGACAAAAGAAGAAACTTTCATGAGTTACAATATTTGTTTGTTTGTGATTTGCAACACACCTAAAACTCTTCCCTGTGTCCTCTGGTTTGCTAATCCTGCCATTCCAGGATTAGTGACCCCCATTGCCACAAAAATTTTCTGGAAGCACCCGTTGGTCAAATTCCTTTGCAAAAGACTGTAAACCTTGCATTTTATAAATAGAAATCAAATATTTTGCACATTTAGTCTAATTTTCTGAGAAACAGAATTTTGATTTACATTAGCTATAAGCTGTAGCCATCACACTTATCGAAACAGACACTTGAACTATCTGTAGTTATTCTATATAGTATAAATTAAACTGATTGAATTGAATTAATAAGTAAAATAACTCTGATATTGTAACTTAATGAGATGAACCTGTATGTGTGAGACACACACAAAACATTTAGACTAAAACCATTACCAGGATGGTTTAGTCTAAATTTTTTTTTATCTTTTCAGGTCTCCAAGTTTCCCTCTGATCCAAGACACGGTTCTAAAAGGGAAGCTGAGTGTCCCTGAGCTGAGAGTGACCCGCCTGATGAACCGCTCTATCTCCTGTACAATGAAGAACCCTAAAGGGGAACTCTTTAGCTATCCACCAAACAGCCAGGTTAGGGTCATTTTGGTCCTTTCACCTCCCAGACTTTTGTTATTGTGAAATTTACTTTCCAGTTAATTAAAGTTTTACTGTGTGGTGTTATTGCTCCATTTATTCTTTTCAGTTTCAACTACACGCTTGTCTACGTCCACCTGTCACCTGCATTGTTTCACATGAGCCTTTCCCTCACCCTTACCAAAACATAGTTGGTGTGCCCTTTCCCATAATGCTTTGTCTTCACTTGACCCATCAGACTGTAGCTGTCCCGGCGGCCAGGGCCCCAGCGCAGATTACCACGAGGCAGCTGATTGAATTGTTTTTTTCATCCCAGGCGGGCGGCCACTGCAAGAACATCCCTACTTTGGAGTACGGCTTCTTGGTGCAGGTTAGATCCTAAGAAAATATATCCTCATAGTCAAAAACATTTGTACTCCCTGTTTCAGTTATTAAATATTGTTTAGGACACAAACAGGAGCTCGGTTAGTCTCTAACCCCAACATGAGTTTTCAGCTAAATAAAGCCAAAAATGTAATTATATTTGATTTTATGTAATAGACCAACATGAAGTAATAAATAATTAAGTAGAAGGAAAGAAGATCCATTGTTTTTTTTTTTTTGTTTTTTTATCTTAAAAATGTGGCATATGTATTGGCTCCACCTGAGTTAGTACCTTGTACAACCAACTTTGGTTGTGATTGCAAAGTCTTTCAGTGTTTGTCTCTACAAGCTTTCCACAGCAGAAGACTGAATTTTTTGCTGTGCTAAATAGCTTAAGCACATTAAGACTGATTGAGGAGTGTCTGTGAAAAGAATTTTTCGAACCTTACGATTACTGTTAATAATGAGTTTGTTTATTAGTAGTCGGTTTTACTTTTGATTTACCTATTTGAGAAATGATTTGAAAACATTTGGTTGTTGCTCTGGCTGTATGTTTATGATTCTCCTGCTGAAAGGTGAAACAGAGCCACAGTTTCAGCTTTTAAAACTCTGTGAGATTTTAATCCAGTATTGTCCTGCATCTATCTCCATCTATATTCCGATCAACTCCAACTAAATAATGCAGCTTTCCTTGCAGGAAAAGTTGCGTCGTGATGTTGCCAACATAAGTGGAGTTCACTTTTTGAGAACTTTGAAATAATCAAGCTGTTTTTGCACACTGAAGTTGAAGTGGTTGAATCTCATCCAGACATCATTTAGCGGTGCTTTATTCAGGATTGAGTTATACTGTGCTACTCAAGGACAAACTCTTGAATATTTTATGCAAAAAAGAGCTGCAACATTTTCCCTGAAAATGAGGTTGACTTGTCTAAAAATGGCTCATGTAGCTTTTAAACATAAGTATGTTAGCTGAAGTCTCACGACCTAACCACCAAAACTTATTCATTTAACGAAAGTTTTTTGCACACTGATTTAATTGTTTGCGAGGAGGAGACACAATGCAGACGATCTGAAAACTCTGCAGCTCACTCTGACACACTTCTTACGATTCTCTCAAATGGGGCAGGTTTAACTAAAATAGCACAGATGATTTTGGTTTAAATGTTGAAGATTTTGTCTACAAGCATACTGTAACGGTATCATGAATTTGATTTGTTTTAGCTGCCATATAACCATAATTTGAAATTTTCTTCATCAGAATTTTGCATGAGTCAGTGTTTCTTTCCCTTTGACGTTTTTGATTGTGCGTTGACCTTTTAAAGGACAAAGAAGAAATCTCTCACAACAAATCTAATTGGCAGTGATTGTATAAGCGGGTTAAACGCAATGCACTGTACGTAGAGGACCACACATCTGCTGTCTCACTTCGGTCTGTTTCTAAAACCCTATTGCAGATTAAACCACATAAAGTTGCAGTGACAAATTGTCCTTCCAAATTGATTTTTTTCTGTCTGCACAGCCTTTATTCTTGTAAACATCAGTGCTGCAGGTGGGAGTTGTAATTGGCAATTGCATTATGCTTTTTCTTGTAACAGATAATGAAGTACTCAGAGCAGAGGATCCCCACTCTTAATGAGTACTGCGTGGTTTGTGACGAACAGCATGTCTTTCAGAATGGGTCCATGCTGAAGGTATCAAGAAAAGAGACACACTCCTATATTAATATTTAATTTGGTTTCTTACTTTCTACATATTTGACATACACAATGCATAAACAAAACACATATCTATCTGTGTATATCATTCTATACATTTATTTTTATTTTCCTAGTAATAGCATATTAATCATGTTTTATCTCTTTCTCTTTTTTTGTCATTTTTACTGTATTTTTGCAGCCTGCTGTGTGTACCAGAGAGTTGTGTGTGTTCTCCTTCTACACTCTGGGTGTGATGTCTGGAGCTGCAGAAGAAGTGGCAACAGGAGCAGAGGTAACAACAAACACATATGTGCAGTATTTTAGGGGTCAATATTTTGACATTCATATAGAAAAAAAAGTCACAAAAAACTTATATAGACCATTATAAGACATTCCCCTAATTAGTTGTACTTTTCTTTTTATGTATACTGAGAGACATCAAACTAATTGGTATTAACCTTTTCTAACCCTTCCCAGGTTGTGGACCTGCTTGTGGCTATGTGTAGAGCTGCACTTGAGTCCCCACGCAAGAGCATTATCTTCGAGCCCTACCCATCGGTTGTGGATCCAAATGACCCCAAAACTCTTGCATTCAACCCAAAGGTTTGCATTCCCACTGCTTCATGCATTATTCCAAGTAATTTTAGAATTGATTTAAGAAATGTGTAGTCTGTTTTATTTGATAAACTGCTGTCACAAGATTTTGTTTTATATTTATTTTAAAGTTGTTGTTTTTTTTTCATAATAATTCTTTCCTTCTCCTCTGCATTTGTTTGCTTTCACCTGGACACAGAAGAAGAATTATGAAAGACTGCAGAAAGCACTGGACAGTGTCATGTCCATCCGTGAAATGACCCAGGTACAAAAAGGAGGCAGGAGGGACAAATCTTTATCAAGAATAGAAAGTCCATCTGTCTGTATAATAATTTGCATTTTCCAAGTACTTATTTGATTTTTGGCAGACGGAAATAAACAGCAGATGCTTCTCTGTTGTTTTCAGGGTTCATATTTGGAGATCAAGAAACAGATGGACAAACTGGACCCTTTGGCCCACCCTCTGTTGCAATGGTGAGAATCCATTCCAAAAATGTGTTTACACTCACTCTTTAAAAAGCACGTTAAACTGGAAATATCCCACATATCCACACACATACCACTACACTACTGCAATTAATAAAAATACAAATTGTAATATGAAAAATATGCTTTATTATTATTATTGTTATTAGAATGAATTCTGTGTTTCTTTGTAGGATCATCTCCAGTAATAGGTCTCATATTGTCAAGCTGCCTCTCAGCAGGGTATGAATTCAAGATATTATTCCTTTTGTCTCCAGAAACAAAAACACATTTTCATTGTGGTTTTTTAAACATATTCTCTCTCTGTCTCTCTCTGGTTTCTGATTGCATTTCTACAGCAACTGAAATTCATGCACACGTCCCACCAGTTCCTGTTGCTCAGCAGCCCCCCAGCCAAGGAGGCTCGCTTTCGCACCGCCAAGAAGCTCTATGGCAGCACCTTTGCCTTTCAGTGAGTTAACCCTAGCTAATGGAAATTCCTACCATCTATAAAAATTTTTACAAAGCGCTGGGACAACCTATTTTTCTTTTTTAAAAATTATGTAAAGTAACTTTTTTTTTTCTTACATTAAAACCTACCTCTGGCATCAAAATATTTGAGAAAATATAGCAGGATAATATCCCCAACAACCACTATAATTTATTATTAGAGCATGACACCCTAATTATAATGGATATGCGTGAGTGTAATTTTAATGAAACCATTACAACAAAAGGACAAAGCAGTGACTGCTCTCTTGGACTGAGAGGACACCTTTCTAAGCCAGCACATGGAGCCAATGATATTTATGTGAGCGAGATAGAGATTTGTCCTGCAGCAGATGGGGCTCTGCAGAATATTTTAGATACACTCGACCCATCTGGGCAGTGTCAAAGTAAAGCACACACAGTGCTGACACTCTCCCTTTTGCTGCTGGTTAAAGCTTTAGATTTATTAATTCCAAATAAACATTTCTAATATTTAATTGAAGCTGAGTGTCATCGCTCTATTTTTTACCTCAACAGACATTATGCAAAACAGAAATAGCTTCGCTTTTAGAATTTAGAAGACATGCCAAACAAAGGTAAGTGATAAGTTTATTTAATTATGTCAGGAAAAATACATTTTCTCAAGTCCAGCAGCCTTGTAGCGATCTTGGCTCTTTTCAAGAGAGATTAAATACCTATATTGGGAAATCCACTCAGTAGTCATACATATTTTAAAATCTAATTTATAAATAATAAATGACAGCTGAAGATTATCCTGCATTTTTAAACAGTCCTGCATAATTTGTATAAATTGCACTACAGTTGAGACTTCGATCGAATCAAACATTAAACATGAAAAAACACTTCACACTTCTTTATAGTTTATCTTCAGTGCCTGGTCGAAAAGGAAATTATCAACACATTTAAAACAAAAAACACAAGCAAAAAGAATTAATTTAGAACAAAACACTACAATAGAAAAATATTTTAGTTTAGCTTCATTTTGATTGAGTCCATCAAATTAATTTTTAGTTCAATTCAGTTGAACTCTGTTTAATTCAGATTACCTAAGATACATTCACTTCTAATAAATTCACAGCAAATGCCATCTTCAAGAGAAAGAGGTGCAATTAATACCCAGTTATATTGTAATGTATAACCAATCCAGTCCTCTGCAATCATATAATGATTTAAATTCAATTCAGTTCAGTTAATTCATTTCACATCAATTCAGTTCAGTTTAATTCAGATAATTTTAAATCTGTTTTTTTCATAGCAACAATTGACAACAAAGTAACTCTTAAGATTGTTTACAAGGAGACGAGGGTCAAATTCATGTCCAATTAATATGTAATGCACAGCTCCAAGTTGTTATGCTCATACTTTGTCTTTTCTTTTCTCTCTTTATGCCAGTGGATCCCATATAGAGAACTGGCACTCTGTTCTTAGAAATGGACTGGTCAACGCCTCTTACACCAAGCTGCAGGTAGGTTACTTCAGCTCGGATTTATGAAGCTTCTTCCCACAGACGGTAAACCTGCTCTTTTACGACGCAGGCTTTCCATCAGGCTGATCCATATTTGCTATCAATAGATGTCTCATCTTGTCAATTTTTCTTGAGAACAGGCCACAGTGGCAGATGTTTCTGGTCAATATCGGCTACTTTCAGCAGATACCATATTCCAGCTTGGAGCAGTAGGAGTATGCTGTGGTTTCAGCTGCCATGTCAGGAGGCTGCCTGTGTGCCCTGTGGGGGTCGGTCACGCGCTAAAAATGTTAGAATACTGTAGAATACAAAAGAAAACTTTAATAGTTGTGAGTAAAGTTTTTTGGGAGGGCGAAGAGACGGTTCTTTTAAATTAGAACTTTCACATAAATAATTAATTCAAACCTGAAATAAACAGGACGGATAGAATTTAAAAACCAAAATGGCAGAAATTAGCCTAAATAAACGTTCTCTAAAAATATCAGAGTGCTAACCCAGCACAAGAGAGAGCACAGCATTGCCTCATTTTCAGAATACAGCCGATAGTGGCTGCTTAGAGACACTTGCATAACCTGAAAATAGATTAAACAGAATTCAATCAAAAAAAATTTGAGCTCATTGAATCATTCTTGTCAGCTGCGATTGCTCTGTCACGCTGATATGTCTCATTTATGCCGCCTTTGTTCTCCCGAGTTTTTGAACTCTCCATCTTGGATCTTGGCTCGGTGGTTTTTGCCTCCTCCTCTTTGTCTCTGCTGGAGCATCCGCACCCTTCCTTTGTCACCGTCTTTCACAGAACAAAGGAGACTGAGTCAGTCTCCACCTTCAGTTAACACACAAACCTCACGTTCTTCTGTTTTTCATTTTCTGTAAAAGTGTCTGTGTAGGTGTGTGTGTGTGTGTGTTCTCCCTCGTAATTATGTTTGTTTTCTTTCACAGACATAATCTATGCATTAGCATAGATTACATAAGTGTATGTCTGGCAAATGTATTCATAAAAATTTTAATTCAAGGTTAAACCTTTGTCAAAATACAAACACAAACATCAACTGTGAATGCATTACAGACAAGCACAAAATAATATATTTGTGACATGGAAGATAGAAGATGCTGTTTTTTTTTAATCTTTTTTGACAACTAAAGATTTTAAACTTGTTGCATCTGTTATCACCCTCTCCCTCTTTCATTTTCTGTCACCCTCTCTGAGCTGTGGATGCAGAGATCCACCCCTCAGCTTATAGACTCTGCTGACAGGATAAAATAATGTCCTTTCCCGTTGTAGTCAGATGAGACCAAAGTTAAAATTTAACTTTGTGGTCTGCATGCATGCATGTTGGTAAACAAAGCAAAAAGGACATGTCCAAACCTGGTGGTGGCAGCGTCATGCTGTGGGGATGAATGTGTAAGCATCGCTTTGTTTTAGATTTTCATTTGTAAACAAAATGTAAGCGCAATTCCAAACCATGTGTCCTTTATTCCCCCTTCACAATTGTGGAATATTTTGTGTTGGTCTATCACATAACAGCCAAATGAACATTGAAACATTGAAGTTTATGGTTGTAAAGTGACACAATTAAAAATGTTCAGAGGATCTGCACACTCTTTATGACACTGTAAATGTTACCTGAATACCACAATGTTATACAGTAGAATTTCATCAACAAAATTCAACCACAACACATTCCTTCTCCTTTTTGTTATCCACTTTCAACTATTTGGATTCTCTTGTGTGAATTTTTTTTTTTGACAACTTTCACACAAGAAAAGCTGTGTGAAATTTTTCACACAACTTTCTTTTGGTGAAAAAAAAAAATCAGCTTTTTTCACCAAAGCTGATTAGGAAGAAATTGGGCTGTATTTGTGTGTGCCTTATTCATAAATGTAAAGCTCAGTTACCCATCCTTCCTTCCTGCTCTTTTCAATCCCAAGCTGCACGGCGCAGCGTATGGAAAGGGCATCTATCTGAGCCCCATCTCCAGTATATCTTTTGGATACTCAGGTAGGAATATGTTGTTTTCGCCACTAAGACCTGCTATCCCCGCTTCTAATCAGTGTCTTCCTGATGTGGCCTGATCATCACGATGGAGCACGCCATTTTTTATTTTTTTTTTGTCTTACAGCCGTCAATATGTTGTGCTGCTGTTTTGTAGCGTCATGTCTGTTCATTTGTAAAAGCTGAGGCTTGTGTACAACCTGCCTTTCCATACTTTATGTTGTGGTTGTTTTGGTTTTGGGTTTGTAACATCAACATTGTTTTTTTTTTTCCATTTTCTTTTCTATTGTACTGTAATTTTGTTAGTGTTTGTAGAGAGAATATGTCAGACGGTTGCAAATTTCCTGCTTGTTGACCAAGAGTCCAAGCAAATGATCAGAACTTATGTTAAAGTCCAGTGTATTCTTGTAAAGAGTTTCCAAATATTTCAGAAAGACTACAATTTCCAATTGTTTTGTAGGCATTTTTTTATTTTATTTATGCATGCAAACATTCTGTACACACTCATAAAAACTCTGAAATTGAATTCGTCAGTGAGCATATTATGTATTCCTATTCAGGCTGCTAACCAAAACTTACAAAATAAAGTAATTTCCTTGAAAATGACATAAAGATAAAGTTTACACAACCTGAGTGACTCAAAGTAGCATTTTTCTAAGACACTTTTATTGGCCTTGCTGTGCTGTCTTGTGTAGGAATGGGGAAAGGACAACATCGCATGCCCACCAAAGATGAACTGGTACAGCGTTACAACCGTATGAACACCATACCGCAGGTGAGGCGCACATTGCACTCTTATTTGTGTTAAAATGATGAATTTGAAATTAAACATTTTCTTTAAATATGTGTTTTGCCACTGTATTGTGGCAGTTTTTTGTTTTTTGCCTTATCTCAATACAGACTTTCATTGCCTAGAAAGTGAAAAAAAAAAAACATTGTCCTTTGAACACATCAGTTAGATCTTAATCTAAACTGCAACCCATGACTGTCTTTCACTGTAGAGCCGCCCAATACAATCAAGGTTTCTGCAAAGTCGAAACTTGAACTGCATTGCTCTTTGTGAAGGTAATACCTGAGCTAACAGTGAAATACATGTTTGTGTTTGATAAGTGGACTTTTGAATGTTTCTTTGTTGATAAACAACATATTTAATGCAGAAGATGTGATATTAATTTAAAACCTGCACTCTGTTTGGACCATGCACAATATGTTATGCAAAATGTAATTTACTATTAAAAACAAATCTTTTCTTATTATTTTTTTATTCACCAAATAAGTTCATACAGCACAAACATTACAGACTAACAAACTGAGGTACTAATCTACAAAATAACAAATAACTAGTTAATGGAAATAACTAGTTGTTTTCATTAGGTTTGTAGTGTTATAATAATTATAAATGAGAACAAGTTCTAAATTATCTCACCTATTTTAATAAAGGTCAAATAAAAATGTCTGGATTTAAATGAGGAGTCGTTCAAACATGACAATATTGAATACAAACTGCTTTTTTTTGTGTGTGTTTTTCTTCCTCAGTGATCACTTCTAAAGATCTCCAGAAACACGGCAACATATGGGTGTGTCCGGTCTCTGACCATGTCTGCACCCGCTTCTTTTTTGTGTGAGTAATCCTGTCAACATGACGAAAGCACCATTGCCCTTTGATGAAAAATTGTTAAAATGAGTTGTCATTTTTCCAACAACCACCATTTTTAGGTTTTGGCATAAAGGAAAATATCATTTATTTATTCATCAAAACACTTATATTTATATTTAAAACATTAGTTCTTTTTTTTATGTTTTTAACCAAAGTTAGTAGAAGCCATTGTGCAAGGTCCAAAGAGCCACTTCTGGCTCCGAAGCCGCAGGATGCAGGCCCCTAGTGTATCACTTAAAATGTTCTGTATGTTACAATAAAGTTTGTTTAGCCAATGTAGTCATAAGCTGCTAAGATCAGCAAATACTCCAACATGAAAACCTTTACAAGCCAATGTTTATAATAGGTTTTTGTGTATAATTGCAGGTATGAGGATGGCCAAGTAGGGGATGCCAACATCAACACTCAGGAGCCAAAGGTGCAGAAGGAGATCATGCGTGTGATTGGGACCCAAATCTACTCAAGCTAATGGAGGTTCCGCAGCAGATCTATCGCTGTCTCAGCAGGGGGGAAGCAGACAAGACAGACAATTGAAGCAAACGTTTTGAGCGAGCTGTCCTTAGGCCAGATACTGAGGGATGAAAAGCTCCTGAGCACATCACTACCGACATGGTTTAACTCTAGTGTTCTTGTTTTGTCCTCTTTCTCTTGTGTTTCACCTTCTCCACATTGTTACGACTTACATGTTCGCCTGACCCTCAGTTAGGTTGCACCTGGTTTAAATCAGCTTTCCCCCGGTTTTTACTGCTGTCTACACAAATGCACACATTTTTCTGGGCTATATTCTTGTTGCTGTGTGTTTACTTTAACTGATTCAGTTTTTTATTCTTCTTTGTGAATATGTAGTAAAACAACTATTCATTCCAAATGATTATTGACCTTTTTATGGCAAATATTGGAGAGAATTATGCACACATAGAAGTTAGTTTTTTTTTGTGTGTTTGGAAAGTTATTATTGGTCATTATTTCCTGCAGTATTTTCTGACTGAAGACATGAACTGAGGCCGTGATTAGCGGAGGGAAACACACCACTTTTCCACTGATACTTCTGGGCTGTCAAAAGTAGTTTTTGAAATTCAAACTTAATATCAGTATGTATACTTTGTTTTGTATAAAAATATCTACCGTAGCTAATCTGTTCATGATAATTTTCATGGTCCTATTGACCATAAAAATTTCCATTTTTTGGCCTTTTGAGATTTTCGTTTGTTTTTTATTAACTATTTTAACAAACACAACACATAAACGATGATAAATTATGCAGGTTCTCAGATTGCAATGATAGATTTGAATTAAACAAAATAAGATCCAATCATCTTAACACTAAACAGAGTACATAAAAGTAAATATTATTTAGTGATGCATTATCTGACTGAAAATTTAGGTTTTTAAGCTGCCAATTAACAGTTAAACCCATTTACATATAACACAAAACAAATAGATTTCCATTTCAGACATAGTTTTGTTTAATTAACCTAATTGGGTTATAGGAAGCACATTGTGAACCATAAAAACTCCTTAACCTGAAATATAAATAATAGAAAAAAGACCTTTGCCCCACCTAAACATTTCAAGAAATGATGGCATAAAATGTAGGATTTGTTGTATTTATCAGCTCCAGCTTTGTTTTCTTATTTATTTGGAATGCATAACCCACAAAGAGAGAATTATGATGGATGAAACATCAGAATAAAGCTGTCGCTATCAGAGGGCATAACAGTGATGCAAATTTGTACAGTTAAAACCAGATATTTACACAGTATGGTGCAAAAAATAAGACACAATCAAATCTGCTTTTTCACTGTTTGAAATCTAACAGAGAGAGAGAGAGAGAAAGAGAGAGAGAGAATATTTTATGAATTTCTTCAACTTAGAAGTTTACATAACTTCACTCACTGTTTTTCAGGTTAATATTTTAAACCATATGACTTAGGGTCATACATTGCAGGTTTCCTTCTAGAAGCTTCTCGCAACAGCTTCACAGAATTTTGATCTGTCAAACTGCTCTTTATAAATAGTTTGGTAGTTTACTTTGGTCGTTCTCCATTTGCAAAAAACCCCATTTGTGCTCAAACATTAACTTCTTGGCTTATGTATTGAAATACTGCTTCAATAAGTTTCCTAAAATTGTGTACCTTTGTAAGTATTTACAAATTCTGTCTCTTTTGATTTCCTTTTAGAGTTTTGTCTTTTTCCTTAATCAGTGATCTTTCAACCCATGTTGATACAGGACCAGTTTCTCTATGAATACTTACCTCTTCTTACTATCTTGGCTGATTTCTTTGGATTTGGACGTCACACAAGAAATTATTTCAGATGCTGGAAATAATCAGTTGCTTACAAAATAATGACATCATTGTCAGGGGCTTCTCAAACTGTTTAAATGCATAGTAATCGCAGTCCTTGCAAAGTTCTGAATCTGAGGAGAGGAAGAACAAAAATATCTGGAGTATTATTTCACTAAAAATAGGGAGCATCTGCTTCAAACCAATACCAAGGGATGGATATATTCTCTCTTTCATTTTGGGTGCATTTGGCAAATTAAAAAATAAAACTCCTGGCGTAAAACATTTAAACTTTAGTCTGATTTAATATCAAGGTCGTGTTTTTTTGTGTGTGTTTTAAAATATATAAGTATCTGGTTTCAACTGTACGTCGGATTGCTGGGACTATCCTGGCTCAGTAGGGGGAAAAAAACAGTTAATTTAAGTTGTGATCATATTACTGTGATAGCCTTTTAACCTTTTGTGCATCATCGTTTTTTATGAGTCATCTCTACATAATATGAATAATTTGCCGTGCTCATTTTCAAATGACCATCTGTGCGAATGAGCAACACTTTCCACCGGAACTCTACAATCGGAAAATGTGGACTTTCCCAAAGCCCAAAAAAATTTTCTGGCAGCATTCAGTCCAGGTGAGCTCTGTATTTTCTTGATATTACGCTACACATTACACGTATTCAGCGTTTGCCTAAAATGGGGACAGTGACTGTCATCAGACCTGCAGTAGACAGGAAGTAGAATACAAAAGGTGAGAATCAAACAAACTGAAATATACAACTTGTTGGCTACGGTATGTCTCCACAAAAATGAACTTTTAAATGTTATCGGAACTGGAATTCTAACCACCAAGTGGACTTAAAGACTGGAAAGAAAGCAAATTGTATGTGTGTATATATATATGGATGATGGACATGATGGACATGTGATGCTGACCCAGTGCAGTGCCAGACTCTGCGGACAGCTGATAACTGTTTCTGCCAAGATGTGTGAGCGATGAGTCTTTTTAGGGGGCTTATTGTCTCACCGTCTGTCTCTGCTTTGTGATGTCTCAGAGATTATGACGACAGCAATGATGGTGATTGTGGCGCTGGTGAAAGGCAGCCGTGCTGGAGAAAACTAATAAAACTTGATTTTACACAGTTTTTACAAACAGCTTTATTTGCTTTGATGTCTGTTGACAATGTGTGACAATCAACCATAGACATTGTCTATTGTTGATGAGGTTTTCTACTGCTGTTTCAGCCAGAAGGGGGCAGTATTACTCCACGGCCCATCAAGCAGGCTGACAGCTCAGTTTGCAGATGAAAGAAGATAAAATCAAACCCTTTTTTCTGCCTTTTCACAATTCTCACATGTATAATTTTTTGTAATCAGGGATATTTGATGGTGACACAAAGGAATTATTTATGATCTGCTCTCTTATTCACAAAGCCATCATGTCTGAGAATACTAAGCTGTTTTGGCTGTCTTTATCATGACTAGGTTTCATATCTGTGGGTGCCTAATAAAATATAAACTGACACAAGACCGCTTTATTTACCATAACTACAACAATGTAAATACAAGCATTTTTTTTTTTCATTTTTCAGCTATGATTGTAGTAGAGAAGAAATGAGCAATTCCATCAACACAATGACAGGCACTGCAAGCCGTCTCCGTCCTGGCCCCTCTCGGTTTCTGTTTCTCTCTCCGACCACAGAAAGCTCTCCTATTTCAAACCTCCACAGCAGTCCGGTCTGATTGCTGTTTTGGCACACGGGGCCCTGTGTACAAGCCTTGGCTGTGTTGAGAGCAGTCTTGATCATAGGGGAGCCAAAGCACTCACAGGCTCTTCAGAAGTACTTTACGTTTGTATGTGTAGCTGGTAATTGCCTCATTTTGTAAGATGACCTATTTGACATGGCACATGGTTTGGCCTCTGTGCTTATAAATGTATATGCTCGTGACTACCAGATGATGCGTATAGTTTGCAAATGACTATGATCTCTGTTACCAGGACCTCATGTTGGACATGGTCTCCCGGTTTGGCTTTGTCACCCAGTACCAAAGCCAGCTGGCTGGTTGCTTGCAACTGCAAATCGCTTCGATCCAAATGATGTTTCATGCACAGTTACGTCTTTGACCACAGAGGGGAGCTCTTGTGTCATTCTGCTGCTCCTTTGTTTCAGTAGCTTTCTTTGCATACTTAGCATACACTCCTGCAAACCCACACACACCTGCTGGTAAATAAATACACACACTCAAACACTCCACTGTGGTTGTTTGGTCAGATAAAGGAGTAGTGACGGGAGGGCACAGGGTCACTGAGGGTTGTCTGGCCCTCATCGGATTCGGCTGCTCCCAGCCTCGCGGTCTCCTGCCTTTGTAATAAGTGTGACCGCTTGATTCCTGCACAAAAGGAGCAATTACTGGGAGTTGTTTAATCACCCACATTTTTATTGAGCACGGGGTCTTTTAGCTTGCAGCTCAGGCCCTCGTCTGCGGCGGCAGCCGGTGACAGGAGTGACAGAGAAGGTCAGTGGTTTAACGGGGCGCGAAGGGGTTTCGTTTGAATTAAGACTTTGTGGACTACTGTGCGCACTGTGAAGGCCCTTGAGACAGAGACAAAGAGCGAGACGAGACCAGGGGCAGGTTTGCTGGCCGAAGCAGAGAGATGGATGGACTTAAGAGAGAGAGACTACAGAGCAGAGTGCAGATCTTGGTGGACACGTCATACTTGGATCATTTTATTTGCCAGAGATAAATCTGCAGAAGTTCTTGTTATCGGGGCGCAGCGCATATTTATGCAGTGACACAAGACAAGGGACTTGGTGTTGTATTTTAGAAGGGGAGATAATGATGTCTGAAAATAAATACTTTAAACTAGCTGCAAAATAAACAAATGTTGGACACCTTGAAACCTTGCAAACAGTACAAGTACACCTGGGTATATTACAATAAATTCACTTAAATAATTCAATTCAGTAAGTGGAAGTCATTTGCTTGAAAGTTGCATACATGCAGTGACATATTTTAACTCTTTATTTTTGATAATACTCCTAATATCTTTTTTCAGAAATTCAGAATATGACACTAGATCAATTAAAAACAACAACAAAAAAAGATTTCTAAGAGAAATGTTGGCCTGCTGCAAGACATTCTTATGGGATATTTGTGCTTCACATGGCTGGGACTGTTTTTGGGATGCAGAGATGCAGCAAGCTTGGAGGCGATCAGCTTTTGGCATGGCTGAGGTGTTATGGATAGCGGCCTTTTGCTTGCCTGCATTGTTTGGCCTGGCGTCTCTCATAACGAGTTTAGGTCAAGCAAATTTGCTGACCAATCAAGCAATCATACCATGGTCATAAATGGTGTACTTTTTTTTCTCCATATGGGCAGGTGCCAGTTGATGCTGGAAAATTAAGTCAGCATCTCCAGAAAGCTTGCCAGCGAGGGAAAGCATTAAGTGCTCCAATGTAACACACTGATGCACTGACCTTGGACTGGATGAAACAACTTGTACCAACACCGGCAGAGGACATGGCTCCACAAAGGGACATGGATTAGCTGCCTCTTCCCTGTTCCTTTAAACTCCTTGATTTCAGAGTGAGTGGGAACATTTATTTTCATCTAAAGTACAATTTTCGGGACTTTGAACATATTCTAAAACAATTCAGTCACCTTCTTCTTAGCCAGGCTTGTGAATAAACCAGTAACAACAAGCTACTGGTTGAACTGTCTTGTTGCTGAAATGTGCTGTGCAAATAAAATAATTCAAGGAGTGCAACAGTTGTCTGAAATTTAAACTTTGTGAATCTCCCCCAAACGTTTTTTTTTAGCATGTTTTTCCTTCCACCAAACCATCAACTAAATGGCGTACGGCCAGCTTCTTCAGCAAAGATCAATAAATGACTACAAAACAACTGTCAACAGTTTCCTTCATGGTGGAGAAGGCCATAACATGAAATTTCTGAATCAGAGTAAAATTTTAATGGGCTTCAAATTCAAATTTCCAGAGATTAATTTTGGATTTTTATAAGATGTAAGGCAGAACCGTCAAACGTAAGTCAAATAAACATTTAAAATGCATAATATAAGTTCCTCTCTTTGAATTGAATTACAGAAATAAACTAACTTTTTCACGATATTCTAATTAATCTAATTGCATCTGTATAGAATGTATGAATTTCTATGGTTGCAGTAATGACAGAAACACAGACATGTTTTCTTGAGAGGAAAAAGGAAGCTTAAAAATCCACAAAAAAAGAGCCTGAACTCCTATTCAAAGCACTATTCACTGTCAGTGTGAGTGCTTTTTATTGAATTTTCATGCTAGGTGTTACTTTGTATTTTTGGTGTGCATGCAGAGCCTCTCCCACTCCTCCTCCACTTCTTGCTAGGATATGAATGATGGAGTACTAGTGGTCTTCTCTTCCCTTGGAGATAACAAGGATGGTGGTGCGAGGTGAAGAAGGAGAATGGGGTTGTGATGGACTGAATAGCTAATGTTGATGGTGGTGGTGTTGAGGTGGCACAAAATGCCAAAGAATCACACAGCAAGGGAAGAGTGGTGCATGGCGGTGGTGCTGGTGGAAAGAGATAAAGCGGTGATGAGGATGAGAGGGAGAAGGAGGAAGGAAGGAAGGGAGTACACCATTGCTTGCTCATAAAGCCAACAGCTGTGTGGGTAATGTTTTGTGACACCGAGCCTCTCCGAGCCCTTCTGTTTCCCAGAGAGCAGGGGGGGACGCCATATTCCGTCGTCACAAATGGCTCTGTCATTCACCCCCTAAGTCTTAATTATCGCTCGCAGTTTTTTTGGCCATGTCTCGCTCTGGCGTATGGATCCATCTGCACGTTGTATAATTCCACTCCGCAATTTACAAGTGGCATTTATTACAATGGCCTCCGCAGCATCTCCTCTTTAACACCAGCAGCCCTTTCCCGGAGAGATGTGGTGGGGTGGGGAGTGGTGGTCGGGGGGGGGGGGGAGGGGGGGGAACAAAAGAGCAGTAGCCTACAATCTGGCAGAAACAGTGCCCACCCTCAGTTCATTTAAATGTTTTTTTCCATCTGCATTCTTTCTCCCTGCACAACTATCTCCCTTCCACCCCCGTATTACTAAAAATTTCAGCTTCTATTTGTGTGTGTGGTATGTTTTTTCTTTGTTATTAATTTAATTTGTATGGGATTCACTGTACGCACACAAACCGCCCCTATCTGCCTTGAAGCAGAGCAAAAGGAAATAGCTGATGTTGATTTTTTTTTTCTTCCCTCCGCTCCCCCCTTCATAATTCATTTTGGATTAATTCCCCTGTCTTCAGAGACAATCCTAATTCTTTATTATTTCCACTTCACAGGCTTGATGACATGCCCGTATCCACATATCATATCCAGGGGAAACTTTACACCCAGCAGACCTTATTGTTTTCTCCCCTCTTTTCCTCCCTCTCTCCTCCTTTTGTCACTTCCAGCCTTTCCTAATTTTCTCTCCCCAGTCCCCTACGGTGCTTTCACGTTCCCTCTTCTCTCTTTGTATCCTTTATTTCCATGCCCTCCCCTACTCTGCCACTCTCACAGGAGTAAAGATGTTTTTTTAGTTTCCAGAGACTCGACTAGTTTCTATAGAAAGAGGCTGCTGGTAACTTCTGGTGGGATCCTCTCATGTAGCCTTTCCTGCCTCGTTCAGTCAATATCATAATGTGTGTTTTGTGCCTGTCATGTCTGCTTCCCTCTTGCTATTCATGTGGGAATAAACCAACGCTAAGTGTTCTTTGCCATTAAAGTGCCACTGGGAAAAAAAAACAAACTACATTCATTTGTCACCTGTCCTCATCTCTTCAAAGTATGATATATATATATGTGTGTGTGTGTGTGTGTGTGTGTGTGTGTGCGTGTGTGTGTTTGCACTTATCCTTAACCCCTATACAACATGTCAGTTTTTTCTATCAGAGATGGTCAAGTCATATTTCTCCATTTTTTCTCCTTTATTATCTTGTGACATTCATCACTGCATCTCTGTCCTCTTGAAGTTTTAAGGTTCTAAACTTTGGTTGACCTTTGTCAGACCCTTATCTTTCTGCAATTCACAATTAACTACAGTGTTGTGGAAAAGTATTTTTGTCACACCAAAATGTTTTAGATCATCACATTTATTTTGTATCAAAGAAAACCAGACCACAAACAAAAATCTGTTTTCAAATAACGATTTGACTTATTAAGGGAAGGAAAAAAGGATAATATTGCCTTGAGTGAAAAAGACAATTCCCTTCTTGTTAAATCATGAAATTCCTGTGTTTAACTATGTTTTGGTCTAATTTCACTAATCACAGGAAAGCCCGACTGCTTGATCAGTAGAATCAAAATATCTAGATGAAAATTATCTGACATGAAGTCTAACAGATAAAAAAAAAACCCAACAAAAACACAAAATTATGATTGAATTGAATTACAAAACTGTTTCTAAAGCAAATGGAGAAAATACGGAACAGTGGAACACTTTCCAAAGAATGCCCAACCTACCAAAATTGCTCCAAGATGGCATCAATGAAACATCGAGGTAGTCATAATATACTTATTATATAAACTTCTGAATCATTAGAGGCCTTACTTGTGTTAGTTAAGGTCAGTACTCATGACTCAGCAATGACTATGGACAACATAGTCTTACATATCCTGTCTCATTACAGTAACCAAGTATTTCAGATGCACAATATGATACAGACGGAAAATGTGGTGATGGTGGCTGCAGTGCGTTTGTTTAGTTTAGTTTGTGAGCTTAAGACAAACTTAAGATTTTAATAATAAGTGACAATAAAAATGGCGCAACAGAAGCGCTGTGCAAATACTAGCATGTACGTAGAGACTTATTGAGTCTATTGGCAGCCGTGGTGGTCATAAAGTCCATCAGCTGCTGGTAGGAAGGATCTATGATAATGCTCTTTTGTGCACTTAGGATCCTGCAGTCTGTTACCAAAGGATCTCTCAAATTCAGCAATGCAATTTGTTAGTTCATTTCTCTTTGTACTCAGGTATTTTGATGAACCACTGAAATAGATAAATAATGAAGAAATACAGCTTATATATATATATATATATATATATATATATATATATATATATATATATATATATATATATATATATATATATATATATATATAATTTTTAAAAATGAGATATTACACAGTTACAATTGATAGTTTTTTTTAGCCCTTTAAGGGCCTTTTAACTTTTATAAAATTAAATAAATGCAATTATATAATTTAAGAAAAGCATCGCTAAATCTTCAAATGATCTGTTAAATTACACCCTTACATGTATTAACTGAAGGGTGGTTGAGTACGAAACGAGCAAAACTGCAAAAAAAAAATAATAATAATAATTTTTCTCAATTTAAATTTTTCAAAAGTCTTGTCTACAGTAATTTACCAAAAGTCAGGTTGGAAATGAATTTATAGTGCAAGATGCAGAAACAAAAAAGTTTGCTTTGCAGAAAATCCCAGTTAGTTAGAATTACGCCTGAATCAGTTTTAAAACTTTCAGGGATCATATTCATTCGCGCCTCAGGCATTCCTCTTTGTCCCCACCAAGCACCTTTTTTACTCACAAACACACACATCCACTTAAATGCAATGTCCCATCTCCAGTATGCTCCTGTTTGAACCCTGTATTGGGTTCTGGTGAGGTGGGGAGGCGCCCCTGGAGTCTGGTGTTTGCATGTGTTGTGAGTTCAGTTACCCCTCTGTAAACTGGCAGCCTCTTCATAACTGTGACGATCGCTAGTCTGTGTGGCCTTTCCAACATGCTTGCATGTGTTTCTGTCTGCTGTTATATCCGTCTAACAGTGTTCAGCTGCATGCCGAAGCAAATGTTTTTCCACTGTGTTTCTTGCGTTTTCTTTCTGTTGCTTGTGTCATATCTCTCATATAAAATAGTCTTTGTATCACTGAAGTTACTTGGCATCCTGCTGAACCCAAAGAAACACGTAGGCATAGAATAAAAGAGCCTTAGTGATGTCCACCCCCCACAGAAGAAGAAGAAGAAGAAGAAGAAGAAGAATAAGAAGAAGAAATAAACAAAACAAAAGAAAAAAAAAAGTCATGTTTTGTTCCTGGTCTCATTTTCTCTTTTTGTTCTGCTCTGCATTTTACATCTAGTTTTTTATTAGTTTTCCCTACATAACTTAATTTCACTGTTGCTTCCCACATTACTTTATCATGCTTTTCTAATCACTGTTCTTGTGTTATGTCTTTTTATCTTCATTTCGCCTCTCCAGCTCCCCCCTCCCCTTTTTTGTCTGTGCGCGGCGGGCTGGCTCTCGGTGTTGACCTGAGAAGGACTGACATTCAGAGGCCGGTCCCCTGCCTGCAGCACTGACATTTCTGCCAGACTTTGATGGCGCCTTTGAACAGAGATGTGTGGAGGGAAGAGCTGCCTGTCTCTCCGCCTTCCAGCAGCTCCAGCTCTGCCTCTCCACCAGTCGGAGTGAGATGTACTGCACCCGGTTGCTCTCTCATCATGCATTAACCATACACATGTGCGCTTATATACACTCTGCCAAAAAAAAAAAAAAGAAGAGGCAAAAATACCTAAATTAATTTACTTTTTCTGAAATTTTTGTTCAAAGTTTTCAAGTTTCAGTAAGCTTTTACATTTCTGTGGATAAAGCTTTGCATATGCATCTAACTGCACAGGCGCACATAATCACACAGCTCCTGCTGGAATGCCTTCAAAGACCCTCATTGCCCCCCTTGGATAAAATTGGCACAGAGAGAGAGAGGGGGAGGCAGAAGAGGAGGGCTTTGGATGGAGCAGTTATCTCTTCCACCTCTCGCCTATCTACACAGGCCCTCCAGTACCCCCCAACTCCCTACCCAAGCACCAACACCACCCCCACAGCGGTGCCTTCAAAGACACCCATGTCAGTCAACACTTTGGCTTCCCTCCTCGTTCACCCTTTTCTTCTTTTCCTTCCAATCTTCTCTGACTTCTCCTCCCTGGAAGACACTCTCCTTGTGATTGCAAGCTAACAAAAACACACATGGAAGAATGATAAATAGAAAAATATGATTAAAATCCATTTAACGGGTATAACGCCTCTGTCAAGACGTTTTAATGCAAGTATGGTGATATGTATCGCTAGTCGCTACTTATGGCTAAAGTCAGCTTTGTGCCTGGTTTGGCAGGCCCCCCCACTGGCTCCCTGCTCCCCTGTGCTGAGATTCTTTTCTTTTTTTCATCTTTCCCATGTGTAATGTGTAGCAAAGCATGTGGTGTTGTGAGTCTAATTAAAATGACTTGGCTATTATGTCATGCAATAGTGTCTCTGAGAGTCAGATGAGAATTGGATCACTTAATTTAGCTTCACTTGGTTCCTCTTCTCTCTGTGGAGTTGGACCGGGCTGATGGTTGATGAGCCAACATCTAAATAAATACCTGTTTATGTTTGCATGTGAGTGCGTTTACTGTAAAAATGCCTAAGTCACTTGACTTGTAGTTATACCTTTTATTTATAAATAGTTTTAAGTTCAATGCAGAAGAAATAAAATATTTTGACCATAAAGTATTAGAATCAAATTTCTCCACCAGTTTATCAGCTGAATTTGATTTCTTCTTCTGGAAGAAGCAATAGACTGAAATCTTAGCAATCCAACATAAAACACTACTTAAAACTTCATAATAGTTTGAACATTGATGAATGTATTTGATGTGTATTTGCTTGATGATTTTGATAATGGCATTTGACAGATTGTAGGGTTTATTGCTCGATTTATAATTGGTTATTCCGTTATGTTTTATGGTGTAACATACTTTGAATTGCCCTGTTGCTGAAATGTACTCCAGGTGACTTGATTTGGCACTGAATGGAGTCTAGGTCAAGGATTTCCCATCAGAAGTTTCCTAATTAGTAAATAGAGTCCAGCTATGTGCAACTTAATCTCAGAATGCCTACAACTGTTTTGTGTAGCTCTCAGAGGTTTGTTAAAGACCATCAATGAACAAATAGCATCATGAAGACCAAATAACATATCAGTAAGAAAGTGTTGACACAAGTGAAATTGAAGAGTGAGGCTGCAAACCTAGCAAAGCATCACCTTTCAGGACCTGAAGTGGGAAGTGGGGTAAGCAGAGGAAAAGTTGTAGAGAGATCCAGTGGGAGAAACTGTGGACAGCACAAATATTAACAGTGTTCTCTTACAAAAAATCTACCAAATGGTCTAAATAAAGTTAAGTGATTGATCAATTGAAGGAAATTGCTAAAGGAAAAGACCTAAGTCTTTTCCTTTAGCAAAAGGAAAAGAGCCAAAAGGCATGTATGCAAAAAATGTGTCAACCAAGGTCAAATTGCGTCCAGACCGAGATCCACTGAAGGATTTTAGTCAATTATTGAAATTACTGATACTGATACTCTTCACGAAATATGACAGTTTTTTATGTAAAGCTGTAGTGTATGTGCAAAGGTTGTAGGGACATAAAGCTGAATGAACAGTACAAAGAATAGTATTTCCCTCTTTGTAAAAATGCAAGGCTTCGTAACCCTGGAAAACATTCTGAGAGAAAAAAAAAATCTACATTGCTTGTTGTGACCAAAGCAGAGTTTTAATCATAAACTAACTTGCAGATTATGTGTTAGTATTTCTAAATTTAAATTTGAACACTAAATTTGCATTCATGGATTTCTTACTCTGTGTTTGTGAATATGTGTGCAGAAAGAGAAAAAGTGACAGGTCCCACCCATTCAAACAGCCCTGTGGCCCAGCAGCATGGCATGTTTCCATACAAGCCTTTCTTGCCAGCTACCCTTCCCTCCAGCCTCTCCCCCTTCCCTTCTTTCCTCCCTCCAAGCTGGGGCCCCAGGGTGCTTGCAGCTTTCCTGTACTGGACTATTGATTGGGAACAGGGCTGCAGCTCACCTGCTAATTGAAAGCCGATTGGGGCCCTGGGGCAGAGCTGTAAAACAGGCCCCACGTGGCATTAAAAGCTGAAGGCTGACGGGCCACTGTAAATCCAGAGCTGCTAATAGTCAAGGTGTATATCCATCTGTGCTGGAGCTGGATGAGCATGTGTGTATATGTACATATGCTCTTTAATGTATACATGTGCATTTACAGCATGTGTGGCTTTAGCATTTTAGTTATCACAGAAGTGCATATGCTACACATAAAACACCCCCCACACCTTCCTCTCTATTCCCTACACTCTTGCACAGGTGGTTCATGGTGACAGGCTGGTTTCCCATGGCATCAGGAGAACAGTTGCGTCTGTAATGGACATATCCTTCCTCTTTCTTCAATCCTCTTGTCAAAAGCACCAAGAGCACTCCATCCCTGTCCTCCCCCTCCTCGTCTGTCTCTCTCTGACTCTTTCCTCCTCAAGCTTCCTCATCTTCCTCTGTCACACCTGTGATTCTCCACTGAGACATCAGCTCTTAAGTTAAGTCTAATTTTTTTTCTCTCTCTCAATATTTTCCTGAATTGTTTTTTTCTTACCCTTCACTTGGGGGGGGGTTCAGGTTTGAGTACTGCTAGTATGCATGCATGTATGTTCTCACAGCTGCTACTTCAGTTTATTCCCAGCTGTGTTTCCTGGAGCTGATCAGCAGACATGCTTCCCTAAGCTGCTCCCATCACATCAAAAATATTGTTGAATGTTGCACGATTCTGGTCGTTCCCCGAAGGGAACTGGCTCAACCTAAACAATAAAACACCTCCTGACCAACAGTGTATGGTTGGGCAGGTCTGCCACGATAGTTCATTCATTCATCTTCCTTACTTTTCCACTACACTTTGCTCTTCTTCCATTAAATCTCACTTTGCTTCCCACTCTCCCTCGCTCTGTCTCTCTCAACAAAGTGATTGAGTAGGGAGGCTGCTGGCCGTCCTGCAGCGTGGCGCATGGAAACAGAGGTTAATTGGATTGTAATTAGAGCGGAGGTGATTAATTGATAGCATCTGTAAATTTGGATGTTTCCATTGTAAATGTGACAAATGAGAGCGTAGCCGGCCGGTGGAGGAAGGACAGAGGAAGAAAGAGAGAAGAGGAGAATAACGATAAACATGAATAGACAGAGAAAAGGAAGACAAACAGAGTGGATCTGAGCATGATGAAGATGTGTTTATTTGTGGTTTCTGTTGTGCTCCACGATGGTATGGATGGTGAGGCAGATGAACGAGTGAATGGGTGAGCAACCAAGCGACAACTAGCCCAGTGCTACCATGAAGCTTTGGAAGACAACATGAAGTTCTGCATGTTGAAGCAGACATGTATATGTCTGTTTACACCAAATAAACAGACTTAAAGACATTTCTTCTCACTGTCTGAAGTTAAATCAGACCAAACTTTCAGTGTTTTAGGTTAGTAAGAATGATCGCTGTGATTTCTATTTGATAAATGCTATAAAACGTAGAGAGAACATTGTTTTTGTAACTCTCTTTGAATTCAGAAGTTTACATACATTTGGTCAGTCACTGTCAGGGATAAATGTCCGTGTTCAACAATAAGAAGAAAAATCTTATTTTAAAAAAAATGTATGCAGCATATCTGGAAATAGAGTTGCAACGTTTGTCAAACAAGAACAAAAAAATGTTTTGAGAGAAAAATAAATTAATGTGGGATAATTCTTTAAATATAAATATAAAGAATGAAGTTACCTTTAATGTCTGTAACTGAATTCAGTTAAAATCTTACAAGTAGCACCTGGAATAATAATTCTAGTTTTAAGTAGATTTCTAATGTGGTAAAATATTGAATGTGTTTAATTAATCAAAAATTGAGCCACTCTGATATAATCTGTAGATTCAATGCTCAATCATCAGATGTCAATGAACAAAACATGTCTTCACCCTGAATGTCAGTGATGTGTTGACAACAAGGTTTAGCTCTGTCAGCATGTACTAGAAGCTCATGTCTGTGTATTGCGTCCATTGACATCAACACATTGTTCATGTTACAGTCACCACATTGTTGCTAGAGGCGTTTCTTCTGAATCAGGCTGTCCAGGTCTATTTGGTACTGTTTCTCTTTCAACTATTTTATCAAAACCCCACTGCTGTCTTTGTCATCTTTACCGTTGCTAATTCTTTTTGTCTTATTTTTTGGATCAGAATCAACATGTGGCAAACCAGCCAGGCGAGTGATGAAATTAGAACATCAGATCATACCAGCTTAAATCATAAAAAAGGACAGAATGGCTTTCATCCTTTATGTTGTTTGTTCTTTTTGTAATAAGAGTCAAAATGCATTATATATATATATATATATATATATATGTATATATATATATATATATATATATACATATATATATATATATATATATATATATATATATATAAAAAAATCAGAACAGTGTTAGAACCCTACTCTTATTTGTGCTGATTATCTCTTTAATCTTAGCCAAAATATTTGTTGGCACACAAACGTTTTGGCAGCTACAGAATGCAGTTGTGTAGATGCTAAAGTCATTTTTGGTTATTTAATTTTCCCTGCTTATTTGTGACAGGTAAGCAAGCCAAAAACTCAATCTCCAATTCAGTGTCTGATATTATGACAGGATTGCAGCAAAAATGCATCCTTCCAGCATCCCTCTCAATTATGATGATATGTTTAGCAGCAGAAGTCTGCCCAATTATTACTTTGTAATAGGAACAAGGTAATTCTACTCTTCACTTCACTGCTAATGAGATAGTGGATAAAAAAAAACAGTCCTCAGTAACCATCTCAACTTTTCTAATAGTTGTTGTAAATTACTATTTTGGCATTCACATTCATGCATGTGGATATAATATTCATCCTGGACTGTCTGGATCATATTTCATTCATTATCTGAACAGCAAGCTGCAGACTATCATTATTAATGTGGCCCCCGCTGCCCGCTCTAATAATTTGTATGCAATATGCAATACGGCAATTATCATACCACTGAATACCTCCACCACTACACACAGGTATTCTATTGCAAGTTTTCAAACATTGCTCAAGTATCACTACTTCATAATAGTTGTCATCCATTGAAATTAATGTAAGATAAATGACAATTTGCTTATATGTTTCATTTGAACAGCATTGGCTTTATTAGTAAAACACATTAAAATTCTTTAATCATAAATCAGTGAGTTGCAGACACATTGACAGACATTTTGTTGCATAAAAAAATAGGCAAAGAATTTGTTCAATCAATCACATTTTATTTGTATAGCACCTTTCAGCAACGAGGCATTTCAAAAAACACAAAAATACAAACTCATAGAACACACAGTCAACAACATTACATTTTACACATCAGATTATTGATTAATGTGTCACGATTAGACTTCAAAAGCAACTCTAAACAGCTGAGTTTTGAGTCTAGATTTAAAGGAACTCAGATTTTCAGCTGTTTTGCAGTGTTCTGGAAGGTTGTTCCAGATTTGTGGTGCATAGAAGCTGAATGCTGCTTCTTCGTGTTTGGTTCTGGTTCTGGGGATGCAGAGCAGACTAGAACCAGAACATTTCTTAATGTTTATTAAGAAATTAATCCGAAAGGGGTTGAACTGAACCAAAGACATATTTCATTTTATTTTTAAAATAAAAAATAGCAAACATGTATCAAAACCAAAAATTTTAGTGAGTAAAAAAATCATTAAAAAAAATAACCAACAGCATGTTGGTTGTCATGTGAACATCTGCTGCCAGATCTTCACAGAATTGGAAAAAAAAAAAACTACAACAACAACAACCCCCCCCCGATGTGATTCATTAAATTTATGTTGGTTTTAAAACTGCTATCACTATTAATTAGAGAACCAGTTTAAGAAAAATAATGGCTAAACTGAAATGGACAATTCAGGCCCTTGAGGTGATAAATTAGGTATTATTACTGTTAAGAAAATAAATTTAAAATATGCTAGTTTTAAAACTTAGCAACATGTCTTGATTGAAATAGCCTAATTATAGTTTTCAGATTAATAATTTATTTTGCCCTATTGACCTTTATGTTACCTGTAGTTACAGCAGATTGTTTGCTAAGATCTTTTGAACTCCCCTTTGTTTGTCTGGGAAACAATCAGGAGAAGTGCCAGCTTTCACACTGATCTGTGAAAAGCCATAAAACAGCAGGAGTTCAGGCCAGTAGAGGAGAAGCTCTGCTTCCACTTTGTTTAGATAAAGGTGACAACTGGTGTTTGATCTTGAAAACAAATTGCAGGCAGTTTCTAACTTTTAAGAGGGTCCAAGACAGCTCCTGGTTGGTTGAGCAAAGATATGCCTTATTTGAGTAAATTAAAGACAAGAATACACCTTTACTATAAACGTTTGTACACAGGAGTAACAAATCAGATTTTGCTCATTGCAATTTCTCCAAAGACGTCTTTGCTTTTTGTTTGTCATTTCCATCTTTTGTCTTTTTCCCTCTTTTAGGTAAATTCAGGTGTTGTTTGTGCTCTGAGTTTTCTGATGTTTTGTGATGTGCTTTTCTGGTGATAGTGTGCATCTGTCTTGAATAAATGCTGATTACTGTGACGCTGTTATCTCTGTGTGATCTCAGTCTTTGCGCACAGCATTTTCTGAATCCGGGCATAAGAGAAGATATAACGAGTCAAAAGGTTTTAAAAAAAGGGTTAATAAGTTTTCCTCTCAATATTACCCAGGAATAGTCTGATTAGTAAAGCTCTCATTTATTTTTCTCTTATTATATTTATTATTATATTTTATTTTGCATCTTCTTTTCATATAAGACTTATCGATAATAGGTAATACCACCATAGCAAATATCAATGTGGCACAATTAAACTGAAATTTTCTTGAAGTTTAAATTTCTTTTGGAGGTTCGTTTTCATCCTTCCTGCTAAGTGCTAGTTCTGTTGGGATATTTTGTTGTTTTCGGAACTATTCTTTCAGTTTTATTCACAAATGTCATGTTTTTTTTTTCAATAGGAAGAATGCAAAGGCCTTGGCAAATCTGCAGCCTGTTTTTTTGTCGTAGTCCATGTTGGATTTTTAAAGTGTGTTTAGGACCATTAATCTGTTTTGGAAGCAATCCTTTCTCCATCTTCATCTTTTGGTGCAGATGGCCCGATGTTTGCTTTCACTATTTGCTGGTATTTGACTGGAAACATTTTTCTTTCCCAACCAATGTAGCAGTCGCATGGGCAATGTGGACAGCATGTCTGCATTCAGGAGGAACAAGAGTGAGTGTCACTGTTGCCAAAGTATCACAGTTTGAAGCTGTTTCAGCTCATAATAATACCCATCCATTAATAGGAATGTGGCAGCAACTGTCATTTGCTTACATGTTTGATTTTTAACAACGTTGGCTCCACTGTGGAACACATTGAAACTATTTAGTCACAAATTAGTTTAAATTGAGATGCATTAGTTTAGCCGCACATTGTTTTGAGTTACAACACTTTTTGAAAAGACAAATGGATAATGAATTCAGTATTTTTGAGACGCATCAACTTTTTGGCCTGAGGCAAGAATTGATCAATTTTCCCTTAATTAACTCTGATCAGTAATTAGCAGATCTGAAAATTAATTTGTTTTACTGTTCAGTTTATGCATTCAAATGAAGAACAATAATACTCATAAGCTGGTTCAGGTTTCTGTAGGTTAATAGCTAGACTCAGGTTTCTTTCCTGTGCTTGACTTTTACTCTATTGACATGTAAAAATTTGTGGGGGAATGAGACACACAAATATAGTGCTAAAGATGAACTATATAAGTTATGTAATGCAATTCCTGAAAGCAATACTTCACCCAAAGTGAGAAACTTTTGAGGCCTCAACTATCAACCAAGACTTTGTGTTTGCAACAACACTCATTAAGATCAAATGCCATTGATCTTAATGCAGTACAGCCTGCGTGTCTGCAATTAGGAGAAACAAGACTGATTGTGGGCCCCTAAGAAAATACAAAAACTGCTCCAATCATAAGATTAAGACGTAATATAAGCAGACAGAAGTTAGCAGGGATGCTTTGCATCTTCTGAGACCAGAAAAACTAATAGAGCCCTACTTTTTACAGTCAAAGGTTTTGCAATGCAATTTCTTGAGCAGGCATCTGAAGCATAAAGAGGCACTTTATTGAGGGCATGAGTAGATCATGATTGCTTGTGTGGCTCATTGCTCAGTGGAAAAAAATAGTTCATTAACTGTGGGACTAATACTTAAACAAATATATCTCTGGAACACTGATGCGGTGTTCCACATGCAGACAGATTTACGCTAATAAAATAAGCCTCCAGTCATGTCCTATCAGAAAGCTCCAGATTGCAGCAAATGAGTCCTGGTCTCAAAATGCACATTTCATTTTTCTCAAGGGACAGGAAAGGTCCCACCTCCCTCGCATCTTCACCGCCAATCTGTATGTGGCTTCAAGAGGTAAAAGATGAGGGGGAAAAAAAACACTGGCTCCTGGTTGTGCTTAGAATCTGCTGAACATTTTCTGGAACTGCAGTGGCACACTTCCGATGAATGAGGGAGAGAAAATATAGAGAATGACAGCAGGGAAAATATTTGCTGTTGTGGATGGAGCGCCTCTCAGATCCCAAGAATGAAGGCCGGGCATATTTGCTCAGCTGTCCTTCTCCCAAGTGCTGATTCTGTGCCCGCTGGAGTCTATTTGTTCGTCAAAGTCACTATGTCTGCGATCTGTAAGTTGTTTGTGCCTTTGGTTGTGTGTTGCTCTGTATATGTGCACAAGTGTATGCATGTAATATGTTATGGGTGTGAGTGTATGTGGGTTGTGATCGAGGGTGTATCCGGGGAAAAGCAAATCCATCTGTTTTCCTCGGATAAAGATGCCAGAAACAAGGAAGAAGGAGGGATTCTGCTCCAAGAGAGGCCGGGGAACGAGGAAGAGCCAAACACATGCAGCCATAACTCCTAACTTGTCTTCTTGTTGCCTTTCCTGCTTCCAGATGTTCACAAACTTGTTGTCTCCATTTTTATGTGGAGTTCTGGCCTACAGTCTCAAGAGGAAATTTATGCACCCGATGCAAATGTGTTATTTTCTAACCATATTTCAAACTTCTATTCCCTGTAGCAAGAAGGAAGTTAAATGATTGGAATGCACAGATGCGGCGATAAACACATCGGCACCAATAACAGGAGAAAAACACAGACAACTTATTGTCTCATACTTCCAAAAGGAATAAATGTACCCAATTAAACACCAATGTGAATTATTTGATGCACAGTAATGATCATTAGTGTGCATTTAGTAGAGTTTATAGTAATAAACATAAAACAAAACATTTTTGTATCATGGTGATTGTGCTAGACTGTAATAGCAGCCAGCTGCAACTAAAGTATGTGTGCTTTCCCTGCAAACATCTTAGTTTCTGTTTGGATTGATTTTCTTCATGTAAATATTGATTTGTGCAGGCTCCCAACTGGACAGCAGGGTTTTGTGCCTCTAAAATTTTCATGTTGGTAACTTGATGACCTGTAACTCAAGGAATATGAAACTGTGCCAGAATCAGTTGCTATTTGATCATCACACGTCTTGTAAAAATGATGCACGCTGAGGATTTACGCTGTAAATTATGCATCGACTGAATTCAGAGAGAAAAGGAAATAATTGCAAAACACAAACTGAATATATAATTATCGAAACTAATTGTGTTGCTATTTAGTTGTCTTTTTTTTCTACGCATGATTTAGCTGTTATGGATGTGGTCTCTTAATTTATTGGTCCATCTAAGTTTCAACTTTCAGCTGTGTTCATGACATATGGCTCAGGACAGAAATAATGACATCCCTGGTACCAGCGGCTGGCATCCTTCATAGGCTGTCTGGGGTTAGCCTCAAAGAACCTTGGTTATGTCATTTCGGAGGAATCTCAGAGTGGAGCTGCTGCTCCTCTGCATTGAAAGGAGTCTTTTGAGGCTGTCCATACTGTGTATCTGCTTAAAATGCTTTGGGCATCATCCCGTGGTGCTTTCCCAGATTCCACTTGGATAAATGCCAGGGACAGACCCTGGATGAAGTTCTGGGTTCATAATATATATATATATATATATATATATATATTTTTTTTTTTTTTTTCATATGTGTATATATATATATATATATATATATATATATATATATGAAGAGGGATGTCTTGGTTTTCCCTCCTGGACTTGTTACGCACTTTAGAATGCATCTTTTAAAGCTATATTTGCCTTTTAACTTGCACCACAATGCAACTTGGCATTAAATATAGACATGCAAATAAATCTGAATGACAAATGATTACTAGAAATACTTCTAGACAGTTTGAAGTACAGGGTTGGAGGATTCTTTGTACCCTAATGCCATTATGATTCTCTGTTTTGTATTAAAAATACATGTTCATGCTAGGGATCACAATTTTTAATTCAACTTGTCTGTCTGTCTGTCTGAACTAACCATGTGACATTATAGCTTCTATGCTGAGTTTTAAAACTGGTCAGTTAAGTTTTCTGCTTTTAATTTATATTTTAAGCTCAGAGATGGAATTGCAATTGCAAACTTGTTTACATTTCCACTGTATTCTATTGATGCAGAGATGAATATACCCTCCACTGAAATGGACTGTTTTGATGCTGGACTTCCAGCCAGTTTTTCCCTTTTACCACTGAAGACAACGAGGCAGAGGAAACATTTGATGTTCAACCAAAAGCATCAGCGATGAAGACATACATGGTGGTGGATTAAATCATCAGTGCTACAGTGGAGGGCTGAGTCATGTGTATGATTATTGTTCATTTCTTGCAGTTTTCTCCACTCGGAGTGTGATTAGCTTCAATTATTAAACCAACCCTGATAAATTTAGACTGCTATAAAAAAGAAAAACAGCTTTGGCTTTGCTGATGAGGAGGAAGAGGCGAGCAACAGATAAAGAGGGTTGAGATTAGCGATAGTCTCAGAGTTTTGAAAGCTTAGTCTTGTTCAAGCACAACAACAGCTTCTAGGTCTGCCTAGCACTCCAGAGGGAGTCGTTTGAAAGCCTGTTTGCACATTTGGGAAGAGTCGCATCAAAGGATATTGATCAGATCAACAGAAGAAACAATGGCTTGCAGTAAGTGGTGTACAGCTACACAACTTTAAGTTTGAAACATTGTAGTGGGCTCAAATGTTAAGCTGAAATCCCTCCAAAGATACAGTTGAAGTGACAGTCACATGAGGATTGGTTAGTCACAAGCTAAGGGCAGGGAACAAAAAAAAAAAAATCACAAGGACTTCGATGAGTTCCAAATATTTGCTTCACCTTAGAAATCTGAGGCGAAATACCTGAGTTGATTTCTTTTTTCTTTAATCAGATTACTAGAAGCTTTATGAGGGAACATCAATTTTTTAGCATTTTGACATTTGCTAAGTTGTTCGGAACAATGACGTCTCCCAGAGAGGGTTTATTTTGAGATCTTTTGTTGCTTTATCAATATACCCCATAAGCTTAAACCAGAGGTGGAAAAATGGTTGGTATGGGTTTATGTGTGTAAAAACAGCTTAATTGCTCTTTTTGATACAATGTCAGGCCTCAGTCCGTACCAAAGATATAAACCTTCTCCAACAGACTGTCTCTTCCATGACCATTGGATGTGTCTTTTGACATTGTGGGGTCAGGCCACATATAATGCTTTGTTCCTCTAAAGCTCTAGAAGGCATGCGCTCTTCATCTCAGTCGGACACTTCTGAAAAAAAAGAAGACAAACAGTGTCAAAGGAGACAATTACAGTACTATGTAGCATCACTAATTGCATACACGGACAGACTTTGTGCTTGCATCATTAACTGCATGCGTTTCTCAGTTCATTACATCCGAGGACAAGACACATTCAAATGACATGCACATAGCCATTATATAGCAGTTGTAAATATTTACCTCAGAATAAATGGACACACCCCATTAAGCAATTCTGAACTTAGAGGGCAAAGGACGAATGGGCATTCATATCAATAATACTATAACTCTGTGTCTCGCCATTGACATTCTGTGTTTCTTTATTGATATTTTGCTGTGTTAACTATGATGACAATCGGCAAATGTAGAGATGAATGGGATTATGTCTTTTTGCGAACTAAAATAAGCATTATTGGATAGTAATTTGGTTCTGACGTGATTTGCAAATTTTCTCTCCTGCTTTGTTTAGATGATGGAACTTTTTCTCTAAACAGAGATTCTATGGTGAACGCTAGCTGAATGCAGAAACGTTCACACGCTCACTCATAAATAGAATTCCTAATTTCTTCTCTGTTGAAAATATCTTTTATTTACACAGTTAAAATAGCTTGTCAAATACACACATCCAAGCCTCTTATCTAATACTCAATGTGTTTGTAATGCCGTCTGCTGCTGTCATCAATCACATGTAATACTCTCCCATTTGTCTGTTTGCATTCGTTTGCTTATTGCCTATGCTATTATCGCTGCCACAGTTTTATACATTCTCCGACAGCCCTTGTTTGCATTATAAGTCATCGATTAGTGCAAAGAAATATAATTACTGTGACAAGGCGCCTAATGCAGGCCAGAGATGAGGAATGGGTTTTGACGGTTGGTGCTTGGAGCTGTCACATGAAGTGGCAAATTTTCACAGATGCTCTTTTATTGCAGCTCTCTGAAAAGGCCCGACTGATTGTAGAATCCATATTTTAAGCTTGCATCACGTATTTTAGCTTATACATGTATGTAGCTGATTTTGTGAACATTAGCTATGGAAACAAACATATTTGTTTCCTTATGTTTAGCTTTGTTTATCACAAACCATACATTTTTGGCCTAAACAGGACTGAGAAAATCTGATAATAATGGGTGACATAGCAACTAAAAGCAATGGGAGGTCATAGTTTAAATCGAGTTCTAAACATCACTTTGTAATGGATTTTTTGTTTTTCAGTGGTATGAGGCAGATAGCTTTTTGTCACTTCATTTTGAGCAGCCAAAAAGCTTTTCCACAAGAAAGGACGTTTTGTACTGAGACAAATCAGGGACAAACAACAAGAGAGGAGTATATGCCTAATTTTATTCCTCATTAGAATGCATATGGAAAAAACTGAAACTTCTCAGAGTGAGGATTACAATATTGATTACCTCTCAATATTCCTACCTTGTAATGACACAACCAAGAGAAAAAAAAAAAAGAGAAAAGAAATCTGGGGTGAAATGAATGTTTCACCCCAGAATGAACGAGACTACAAATACAATCGCAACTATTATGCTTCCTTTCTTGGTCCTGTGAAGTTTTAATCACTGTTCCTTCATTTATTCACAAACAAATATCTAAATGAATCAATTCTACATTAGACACTTTTAAAACATCCATGACAGATTTAGCTACTTTTTAGGTACTTTTACAAATTCTGGTACTATTACAAAATACCTGCGCTGCATATATATCCTCTTGCCCTTAGCAAAAACGTTCTCATCAACTCTTTAGCTCATTGTTATTTAACAAATATGAAACATTGGATTCATGATAAACCATAATAAAACAGCATTTAAGTTCCACAGTGATCCAGATTTATCAAAAATATTTAAAGCACTACCATTTTATGGCTTATATGGTTTATAATTTTTGCATGTTGTAGCTCTGGAATGCCAATCACCTCATCCCCCTCACCATTATCTCCACCATCCCAACCACTCTCCGTCAACTATAAGTGACAAATCCTTGCTTGACTGACATGACTATGTTGGGCTATTGCACGGGTGCTGTTGTTGATGGATTTTTTTTTTTTTTTTTTTTTTTTTTTTTTAGCAATTGCTAAAAGTACAATTCAGAAATGTCACAGTTAGTATTAAAGGTGAATTGTAAATAATTCTGTGTAAATGCAAAGTAAACAAAAGAAACACAAGAGCTAATTTAAAAAATGTCTCATTTAAGTTGTAAAAATGTTTGCTTTGCCTTGAGTAATGGAAGTAATAGTCATCTAATAAATTAGCTCTGGTCTCGTCAGTGCCCACTGAAAATGAGGTCAGCACAGTACACATGCAGTTTGGGGCAAGTTGTCACACGTTACAGCTAAACATAGACACATACCCTGTGCTTAGAAACAGTTGTTCGCAAAAGTATTTCTAAATTGTAAAATGTTACAATTATAATTCTCACTGGACCTTTTGGTCTTTTTTTTTTTTTTTTTTTTGCAGACAAAAATCTGGCACGTTTGAAGTGCATGTTGAGTCAATACTTTGTAAAACTACATTTTGCTGAAGTTGCAGCCGGTAGTCGAGGGGTCGGCAAACTTCTCAGGTACAAGAGCCACTTTTGGCTCTGCTGATACAAAATAAAATTTGTCAACAGCTTCAAAATAAGAAAGATATAAAAAGATAATGTTCTGAATTCAATGTTTTATTTTGAAAATTACATAAAGTAAACTAAAGCTTAACTAAATGAAAAATCTAATAATTATAAAAAGAATAAAAATTACATTTTGTAGACGTATGCCAGCTCCATAAATATGGAAAAGAAAGAAAGATGGGAAACACACTCAAAAACACAGAGCACATAGATTGTAGCAAAAAACAACAAACATTTAAAAACCATGTATGTTTGGTGCCATTCTGTTGTAGATATTCTGTAAATATATATTCCATAGAAACATACAGAATAACTAAGAAAAACATCCTTTCTTATTGCATCCCATTTTCCAGAGTTACCATTGGTCTCTTTGTTGTTTTTCTGAATAATTGTTGGAGACGTTGCGTTTTTTTGAGGTTTATTTATTGTCATCTTCCTCTCTTTCTTCGATTAGATCAGTCTTGTTTCTGTTTATCTTAGTTGTCCTTCCCTAGTGATTCTAGTTTGTAATGTTTATTTCTTGTGTCTAGTTATTCTTTGTTACTCTAGTTTAATTATCTCTCTTAGGTCTAGTCATTTCTAATCTTAGATTCATTTCCCTGTTGTGTACTCTCTCTCGCCCAAGGTGGCACCTTCTGTCTCTCTCCTCCTCAGCCTGCTTTCTGATCTCTCCTCTCACACCTACAATCAGTCAGCCCAGATCCATTGTTCCACATTCACTCTCCCAGTACTTAAACACTTCTGCTACTCTTTGCTGGTTCCTCCTGTTATTTCACCATTGATTCTCTGTTGTCATTTCTCCCTTTTTTTCCAGTTTGCTCTGAATCCTTGTGGTTTTTGTAAGTTTCGTTAATAATTTCTTATTAAACATTCTTCATCTACAGGTGCTGGTCATAAAATTAGAATATTGTGATAAAGTTCATTATTTTCCATAATGTCATGATAAAAATTAAATTGTCATATATTTTAGATTCATTGCACACCAACTGAAATATTTCAGGTCTTTTATTGTTTTAATTTTGATGATTTTGGCAAACAGCTCATGAAAACCCAAAATCCCTGTCTCAAAAAATTAGAATATTATGAAAAGGTTCTCTGAACGAGCAATAAAAATAATCATCTGAATCAACAAAGTAACTCTAAACACCTGAAAAAGATTCCTGAGGCCTTTAAAAACTCCCAGCCTGGTTCGTTACTCAAAACCGCAATCATGGGTCAGACTGCTGACCTGACTGCTGTCCAGAAGGCCATCACTGACATCCTCAAGCAAGAGGGTGAGAAACGGAAAGAAATTTCTGAACGAATCGGCTGTTTGCAGAGTGTTATATCAAGGCACCTCAGTGGGAAGTCAGTAGGAAGGAAAAAGTGTGGCAGAAAACGCTACACAACGAGAAGAGGTGACCGGACCCTGAGGAAGATTGTGGAGAAGGGCCGATTCTAGACCAAATTAAATTTTCATCTCCATAAAACTTTTCAGCAGATGGAAGCATGAAGTGCTCCAAAATCTTCTGATAGCTGCTGCATTGATCCTGCCCTTGATAAAACACAGTGGACCAACACCAGCAGCTGACATGGCACCCAGACCATCACTGACTGTGGGTACTTGACACTGGACTTCTGGCATTTTGGCATTTCCTTCTCCCCAGTCTTCCTCCAGAGTCTGGCACTTTGATTTCCGAATGACATGCAAAGTTTGCTTTCATCCGAAAAAAGTACTTTGGACCACTGAACAACAGTGGTCCAAAGTGCTGCTTCTCTGTAGCCCAGGTCAGGCGCTTCTGCCGCTGTTTCTGGTTCAAAAGTGGCTTGACCTTTGACCTGGGGAATGCGGCACCTGTAGCCCATTTCCTGCACACGCCTGTGCACAGTGGCTCTGGATGTTTCTACTCCAGACTCAGTCCACTGCTTCCCCCAAGGTCTGGAATCGGCCCTTCTCCACAATCTTCCTCAGGGTCCGGTCACCTCTTCTCGTTGTGTAGCGTTTTCTGCCACACTTTTTCCTTCCTACTGACTTCCCACTGAGGTGCCTTGATATAACACTCTGCAAACAGCCGATTCGTTCAGAAATTTCTTTCTGTTTCTCACCCTCTTGCTTGAGGATGTCAGTGATGGCCTTCTGGACAGCAGTCAGGTCAGCAGTCTGACCCATGATTGCGGTTTTGAGTAATGAACCAGGCTGGGAGTTTTTAAAGGCCTCAGGAATTTTTTTCAGGTGTTTAGAGTTACTTTGTTGATTCAGATGATTATTTTTATTGCTCGTTCAGAGAACCTTTTCATAATATTCTAATTTTTTGAGACAGGGATTTTGGGTTTTCAAGAGCTGTTTGCCAAAATCATCAAAATTAAAACAACAAAAGACCTGAAATATTTCAGTTGGTGTGCAATGAATCTAAAATATATGACAATTTAATTTTTATCATGACATTATGGAAAATAATGAACTTTATCACAATATTCTAATTTTATGACCAGCACCTGTACTTCCTGCCTCTGCCCTTCTGCTTTTGGGTCCAACTTAACCACTATACATCATGACAATAATACTGCACTTGCCTGGCTGGTCTGTTTAGGTGGACAGCCGTGTTATTTTTGCATTTATGCTAGAAACTTTCCGTTTTTGAATGACTGAACTAAGCTCTGTGAAATATCATTTGCTTGAAATTAGTTTCATAACTGAACCATAATTTATATCCACAATTGTATCTTTGACCTGTCTTCTGTGTTCCCCTGCAACTCATAATGCTGTTTGTTAATTTTAGACAATTGGTTGCATTACATTCATTTTAGGGGCATCAAAGTATTTTGGGGGGATTTTGATTTGCACAAGAAAAAAAAAAAAGAAACTTTGTGTCCTTTTCCTTTCAACTGACATTTGTGAGCAATTTGATGTTTTATCACATGATGATTGTGGGTTTTGCAAAGCCTTTTTTTTGTTTGTTTTGTTTTGTTTTCTTTTTTTTTGTCAAAGAATACAGCACAGTTTGAAACTAGGAGATGAACAGGAGGCAAATGTAACACTGGATGTTTAGTAGATCAAGGTAACCATGGGAGAATAAGTGACAACTATTCATGTTTTAAAGCATGAAGGAAATCTGACACAAAAAGATTTTGGTTTTCTTCCCAACTCTGTTTCCCCTGCTAGTCCTTCTGTGTGGTTTGTGTTTGCAGATTCAGAGAAAGAACCCGTGGAGTTTTGTCTTCCCACTAGACATTTATGTAGCATCAGATCTGTATAGAAGCAGAGATTGTTGATGGTGTTTAGAGTTTCTATTCTGATTCTGAATTTTTTTTTTTTTTTTCTCGGTCCAGAGTGTAAATGCCAAACAATTAACCTGAGAGGTTCTCACATTGATGAGTAACCTGGCAGACTGTGTCTAATTCTCTACAGCTGTGTTTTAATATGATCCAAGGATATAATGAAAACCAAATATTATTCTAGGACTCATTTGTCCAATTTGCAGTGACATTTATACCATTGCGACATATTGATCTTGGGTGACAACATCTCCTGTTTTCTCTTAATGAAGTGGCCGGTTGGTTAAGTTGCTCTAGCTAAATGGGGCTTAAAACATTTTCCAAGTCAGCTACCACTCTAATGAGTGAAGAAAACTTTCTGCCAGAGCTTGAACTTTGGCATTTTTCGTGGGGTTTTTTTTTTTTTTTTTTTGCTAAATCTAGGACAGAGTTTATTCTTACCTTATAACACAGACAACTTTTTCAACATGATTTTTGAGACATTTTGGATTTGACACCAGGTCTTCCCCTTTCTGTCAAATGCTCTGACCAGGGTAAGACTGCATTGTCCGATTAAATAGTTCTGTGACCAAATTCACATCATCCCTTCCCTCTAATGCATCATCCTGCAACTATCTCTTTTTATCCCCCTTACTTAGCTCTGTCCTCTCTAGTTTCATCTTGCCTTATCCTGCCAATCTCATGTCCTTGTTCTCCCTCCCTCTCTCCCACTGCAGAGTCCCACCTTCTCTCTCTCTCCTCCCCCTGTTGATCTCTCCCTTCTTCTCTCTGCTGTGGAGGTCAGCCATAATGCAGAACCAGAGAGCTTGCCTGTGTTTAATTACATTAATAAAACACCCTGTGAGGTAGAATGACCTCGGACCCAACAACCCGCTCAACCCCGCCCCCCTCCCCTGTTGTTCTGAAGGCTCAGGTCTGCTAAGGCTCCCTGCAGGCCCAGTCCAATTGGTGCCAGGTTGCATTTCATGGCTGATTGCGAAGCGTGTGTTTCTCTCTCTCCAGTATTGGTTCCACCCTCCATCTCCAGCGGTTCCTGACATGCTTACTTCACTGGAGGTCATGTCAGAGACTTTTCCCTCTCCCTATCCAGCCTGCTGTAGGTGGAGGACGCTGAGGAGAGCGTGCTGGCAAAATGCGAACTCCTTCCAAACAGCCGTAATGAGGGACATGCCCTTCTGGATGAGCTCTTCAGAGGTGTAAACAGTCCCAATCGCTCTGATTCAGTCTTTGTTCACAGGCAGGGTCTATTTGGCTGATGTGATCATCCCCGTGCTTCTTGCTGAGCCCACCAAAACATGCATTTAGAAGGGAAATAAAAGAGTTTTACTCGATTCTGATAGAAGTTCCCTGTTCGCTTTTAGAACCACACAGAATGTGCTCTGGGCTAGAGTAAAATGTCCATGCACACAAGAATTATGGCAGGAAAGGGCTGGCAAATGACAAGCAGTAACTTACTATTAATGCCTGCAACCAATGCTGTCAATTCCCATTGCAGCCCCACAGGTTGGAACAATGTAATAATCCTTGGATTCATGCAAATGAGTAATGCCTAAATCATGTGTCAGACATATTGTGGGATCTGAGTAAAAATCCTGTATTTCCAATAATCAGTCTTGTTTCCATTCGTCCTCATTGTGGTTTATTACTTGTGTAGGCCTTGGGTCGAGACAGCTGGCACCTCCTATTAAGAACAACATAAAAATGCTCAGCTCAGGTAGAAACATGAAAATTACCAGCTGGACTTATGATGGGTCTGTGGAGCAGCTGGAATCTTAACTCCTAAAGCCTGTCGTCATGATTTCCATAAATTAGCAATAGCCTTGCAATAAAAAGGGGAAACATTCTGTCCAGGATCATTACAGCTTAATGTAGACACATAACTTGAATTTACTCAGAGGAGGGGATTGCTAATCTTGTGCAAAGGGCTGTAGTCTGTTGGTCATCCGTTTTATCTACAAGATTGTTTGTGTGTGTGGCATGCCTTTGTATTTGACAGAGCCTTGCAAAAGAACGTGTTTTTCTAAACATTTCCTTGTTTTCAATCAGTAATTTTTCGTGTTCCAGCCACAAACTTCAGTGTATTTTGTTGGGAATGTATAGAATAAACACAAAGTACTGCACAACTGTGGAGGTAAAGTATAGATGACCTATGGCTTTCCAAATGTCTTCAAATAAAAGTGTGAAAGGTGTAATGTGCATCTGTATTCGGCCTCTTTTAGTCTTCCATCCTTACACAAAATCCAGTTTCCTTCAGAAGCTATTTAAGTAGTAAAAAAAGATTCCACCTGTGTGTAATTTCATCTCGGTGTAAGTCCAGCTGTTCAATGAAGACAAAGCATTACGATCTAAAGCCTAAATTACAGATGCACTCTGGGAGCTTGATTATTTAAGAGATAATGGTTTTAGTTTAAAACAGTCTTTTATGTCGTGGGACTCATATCTATTTAGTTTCTGCAACAATTTAAGTCAAAATATGGAAACCAAGAGCAAAACATCTCTGTGACTTTCTAGAGCCTAAAATTTCACATTGGATTCTTGGATCAGCTGACCATCTTTTGTTGGATGTACAAAAATCTAGACAGAGGCTGAGTGGAGAAATTACTTTTTCTCTTGCTGTTTAAAGTCTTCTTTAAACTTCTCTCTTTAGTACTGTTCGGGGCTTTGATTAAAAGCATTATTTATGTGCTTCATAAATAAAATGAAGTTGGATGTGGTAAAATCTCATTCTCAGTCAAAATGTGAACATTTCATGTCCTTCTGGGTCAGATTCACATCTTCCGATAATGTAGCCAAGAGGCTATTTGGATTCTTTGATTTTTGCAAACATTATACTGTAAACATTTGTAGTCATTTATAACTTTATTTTTTAAAACACAGATGACATATTTTAACATTACTTCTTATGGGTTTTAATAGTTGTTGTCTTAGTTTTTCTGAAACAGCTTTAGAAGGAACTGGCTGTGTTTATTACATTTAGTAAATTATCTGAGGAGCATTGTCCTCCTCACTTTGTTCTACAGGTGCTGGTCATAAAATTAGAATATTGTGATAAAGTTCATTATTTTCCATAATGTCATGATAAAAATTAAATTGTCATATATTTTAGATTCATTGCACACCAACTGAAATATTTCAGGTCTTTTATTGTTTTAATTTTGATGATTTTGGCAAACAGCTCATGAAAACCCAAAATCCCTGTCTCAAAAAATTAGAATATTATGAAAAGGTTCTCTGAACGAGCAATAAAAATAATCATCTGAATCAACAAAGTAACTCTAAACACCTGAAAAAGATTCCTGAGGCCTTTAAAAACTCCCAGCCTGGTTCGTTACTCAAAACCGCAATCATGGGTCAGATTGCTGACCTGACTGCTGTCCAGAAGGCCATCACTGACATCCTCAAGCAAGAGGGTGAGAAACAGAAAGAAATTTCTGAACGAATCGGCTGTTTGCAGAGTGTTATATCAAGGCACCTCAGTGGGAAGTCAGTAGGAAGGAAAAAGTGTGGCAGAAAACGCTACACAACGAGAAGAGGTGACCGGACCCTGAGGAAGATTGTGGAGAAGGGCCGATTCCAGACCAAATTAAATTTTCATCTCCATAAAACTTTTCAGCAGATGGAAGCATGAAGTGCTCCAAAATCTTCTGATAGCTGCTGCATTGATCCTGCCCTTGATAAAACCCAGTGGACCAACACCAGCAGCTGACATGGCACCCAGACCATCACTGACTGTGGGTACTTGACACTGGACTTCTGGCATTTTGGCATTTCCTTCTCCCCAGTCTTCCTCCAGAGTCTGGCACTTTGATTTCCGAATGACATGCAAAGTTTGCTTTCATCCGAAAAAAGTACTTTGGACCACTGAACAACAGTGGTCCAAAGTGCTGCTTCTCTGTAGCCCAGGTCAGGCGCTTCTGCCGCTGTTTCTGGTTCAAAAGTGGCTTGACCTTTGACCTGGGGAATGCGGCACCTGTAGCCCATTTCCTGCACACGCCTGTGCACAGTGGCTCTGGATGTTTCTACTCCAGACTCAGTCCACTGCTTCCCCCAAGGTCTGGAATCGGCCCTTCTCCACAATCTTCCTCAGGGTCCGGTCACCTCTTCTCGTTGTGCAGCGTTTTCTGCCACACTTTTTCCTTCCTACTGACTTCCCACTGAGGTGCCTTGATATAACACTCTGCAAACAGCCGATTCGTTCAGAAATTTCTTTCTGTTTCTCACCCTCTTGCTTGAGGATGTCAGTGATGGCCTTCTGGACAGCAGTCAGGTCAGCAGTCTGACCCATGATTGCGGTTTTGAGTAACGAACCAGGCTGGGAGTTTTTAAAGGCCTCAGGAATCTTTTTCAGGTGTTTAGAGTTACTTTGTTGATTCAGATGATTATTTTTATTGCTCGTTCAGAGAACCTTTTCATAATATTCTAATTTTTTGAGACAGGGATTTTGGGTTTTCATGAGCTGTTTGCCAAAATCATCAAAATTAAAACAATAAAAGACCTGAAATATTTCAGTTGGTGTGCAATGAATCTAAAATATATGACAATTTAATTTTTATCATGACATTATGGAAAATAATGAACTTTATCACAATATTCTAATTTTATGACCAACACCTGTACTCTATATGCTGTTCATTGTCTGCTTGTTATTTGTTTGGAAGGTTTTCATTAGATTCCCAGACCGGCAATTAGTGTGCCTCTCCAAAGCAAAAGCAGAACGGTGGCGCTCAGTGCCCCGTCTCTTTATTGCATGGCTAAGTACCCTTCAGACTCCTAGTTATTAATAACATCATTGCTAAATCGCACGAAAAACACTGGAGCTAACTAGGTTACCATACTGTTTACTTTGCCTCAAAACATCAGGTTGAACAAATTTACCTTTTCCCTCTTTCACTCTCTGTCTCCCCTCTCACAGCGTCTCTTTCTCCATTTTGGAAGTGGGCACAAAGAGAGGCAGAGAGGAAAGTTAATTAGATAGATGTCCAAGGAGAGGGTTAGGGGTGGGGGGAGACTTGGTAATGGAAAGGGGCTGTATGGAAACAGATGGCCCAGAATTTATTAACTTGCAGGAGTGCTTCAAGGAAGCCACTGCGACCAGACATTAGGCCAGTCACTGTCTGGGTGGGGGCTAGTAGGCGGCTGCATACAGGTAGAGGCTGTCAGAGCCCAAAAATAGAACGCAGATTTATCTCTGGATTGTTGCAAATGATCCATCAGAGCAGAACAATGGATCTGATGAGGCTCAGAGCCTGACACTTTTACTTAATGCCTTTACAGTAAGCTATGTCAGATATCTAAGACATTTTCTTTTTCTAACCAAGCTACCACCATGCCATACTGTCCTCTTTTTTTTTCTTTTTTCTTTTTTTTTGCAGGAAAATTACGACTACTATGACTACTTCAAGGCACAGAGGGTCTACAATTTGCTTTTCATATGTCAAAGACTGCAATTAATGAACTTGAAAGTACCAAAACACACAAAGTGTTTTCCAAATTTTGCTATTTTGTGCTTAATATGGAAATACATTTTATAAATGAGCTCAAGAACGACAAAAGTGAATATTAACAGAAAAACAGGTAGCTCAAGTGTGTATATAAACATAAGAGCTATAATTATATGCTCTTGGTGGATATAAACAGTCAATAAATAATACAATTGTGTCCACTGATAACAAAATTTTATATAACTGCAATTTTTAATGTATTTTTTGCTGTAGATGAATTTGTAGAGGTTGTTTAATAAAACTTTGAAAGAAAGAAATTCCCTAATTTTTTTACTTAAGCTACAAAAGTGAAAATTGGTGGAACAACAATACTGCACTGTTGTGTACAACTAAATGATGATAGTTTAAGTTATGATTTTTAAAAATTAACAATGTCATTCACATGACTTTGGCAATTTCTTTGTAGAGTCTGTGATTTGTTCTTTCAGCACATTTTCCAACTTCTGTAATAACTAAATGGTATTTTCTAAAAACAAAAACATATATTAAATGATATGTATACTGTACTCATGTTAACTTCAAAGAAAATAGTTAGTTACTGAAGCACAACAGGCAACAGTGATGTAGTGTTTTGTACCATTCAATGGGATTAGACAGTAATAGAAAGCTGAGAAAACTGTTTTACAAAGCAAAATACAGAAAATAAGTTTATGACCTGAAACATTTCCTACCTGGTTCCATAGTTGTACTCAGTGTACAGCTTTGAGAGTTTGAAGACACAAAACACATCCTTTGGATGGGAAAACAAACATACCCAGTCCTTCCTGCACAATAAACATCTTTATATAGGGTGGAAACACACAACTGGGAATGGAACATTCTTAGAAAATAAGTAGAAAACAACAATGAAATATTGAGCCCCTGAGGTCCTCAGATATGTTACAAGAGAAGGCCTTCTATTGCATCTCATACTCAGGCTGAATCCTTCCGAGATGCACATTCCCAGACATGTACTTCAAGATGTGGACCACAGTGGTAAAATGGAAACGGATCAAACAACAGAGCAAGGTTATGTTCTAAGTGTACCTCTATTTTTTTTATCACTAACACCAATGTTCCTAAATTCATATTTGAATATCCTAAATGAAGCATGCCGGTTTCCATCAAATGTAGCTTCTCCAAATGCTTCCTACCTCTTATCTCAAATACAAAAACAAAACCACCAAGGATGTAAAAAATTTAAAGGAAAAGATGGAGTTCTGATGTGCTCAGCCAAAGCTCAAAAGGCAGCAATTCTGAAATCAAACAACCTCCACAACAACATCCTAGAGCTAATGAAAAGAAATAGCTTGTTACTTTTGTTCGGTCTCTCCAAAAGAACAGGATGCCAGGCAACATGTGCGACAGAACAGCTTGTGAACTTGTTGTGTAGGCTCTGCAAAGTAACGCCGCGTGTGAGTCAGCGGCGTGAGCTTCTAAATGCCACACCGTTGATCCTGTGAGGCTGCTGCCAAAATAAAAATAGACTGTGATGACAACTCTGTGGTGCCATAAAGACGCCCATTAACAATGTGTGTTTCTGATGCTGCCGAGGGGCCCCCATCCCACCTCAAGCTGTCAAAAAGGCATGCAGCAGAAACAAACCCAGCTCCCCTCCCTGGCTAAACCCGCCCTGCTGCATGTACGATGAACAAAATTCGATTTGTAAGCAGGGGCTGGAGCAAGTCTAGCTACCCTGTCAAGCTGCGTGTCACATTTGATGAAAACATAGTGCAGACTGTTGCTTCAAGGACTGGAATGGAGCCTGCCTATAAATGAATGCCGCCCAATCTCCGGTACAATCTGTCTGTTGACCTGCACAACTTCTGGGTCCAACATGTCCTCATCTGACTCATTTAAATATGGGGTCAACTTGTTTTTGTGTGTGGGGGGTGTACAATTTTCTTTGCGCACACAAAAGTGGAGAATGGTGGGGAAGGTGGACAGATGTACTGGATGTACTGGGACAAATGCAGGGTCAGGAAGTTGGCTGGGCATAGCGTGTGCACACGTACCAAGATCCATAAAGGTCACAGAGGCACGTAAAATACACACGGTAGATACAAAATGACAGCAGGAGTAGTTGAAAAGGCAAGCAAAGACAGGTACAAAGACACTAAAGAGATGAATAATGACTATGAAGAGACTTCAAAAGACACAAAATGACCACAAAGAGACAGAAAATGGCTGCAATGGGACACCAAATAAGCTCAAGGACACTCAAGATGACCATCAAGAGAGACAGAAAGGTAGAGGCTGTCAGAGGCACAAAATATGAAAAACACATGTAAAACAAACATTGAGACTCAAGTGACGTAGTTATTTTCTGATACAGAGTTGTGTTCACTATCAGTGTGTGTACAAGAAAAGAAAAAAGAAAGAGTAAAGCTCAAAATCATTATAATGGTTTTACGGATGTACATTCAAATGCTTTGGGCTTCTTTATTGAAAAAAAAAGATACAAAAAGTGTCAAATTTACAATAATTCTGGAGCGAGCGAGCATAGCCTGGCTTCATTTCTTTATAAACTTTGCATAAAATAAAAAAATGCTTCAAGATTTATCTTTACTGTGATTTAATATTTAGTTGCTTCGCTGCTGTTTCTGGAAACAGTTTCACATCTGTTGCAAATATTTAAACAACTGGACTACGTTCCAAAATTCCTCTAGATTTCGTGCATTGCTTTTAAGCTATTTAATATATATTAAAACCGATTGATAATCCTGACTATGCAATACAAAAAAGACCCTCTATACTGAGGAACATCCTCATAGTTTGCATCGTTGCCTCACAGTGCACCTTGGCATGAATCCTGCATTTGTCAGTCAGCTTAACTTTCTAAAACCCCAATATCCAAAAAGTAAAATCTTGTTTCCATCAGTACATAAAATGTCAATGTGTCCCTGTAACCTCTTCAGCTCAAGTCTTTTTTTCACCAATGGGACTTTGCAGGGGCTTCTTGCCAATATTTTGGCTTCACATAGGTGGATAACTGTAGACATCTTCAGTTATCCACTGAAGATGTCAAAACTTTTTGTTACTTTGGCTTGTCTAGGATCCAATGGACTAGTAGTTTTCTTTTGTTTGTTTTCGACAAGCATTTCAGATCCTTTTTGCTTATGCGCTCATTTAGGTTTTCAACTTTCCAATTAACTTTTATTCATAGCATTCGTTTCTTCTAAAAATAAGCCTCAACCTGATTTTACTAAGGAATATATGAAAACCATATTTTTTAAATAAATAAATAAAGACCACGCTTTTGACAGCTGCTTATTATTCACAAAATCAATAATCTCAGACTGAATACTGCAATGTTTATCATTTTGGACACGCCTCATGCAATTAATCATTCTGCTACAAGAGAATCAACAGCAAGCATGTCTTGACTGTTGGTTTTGTATCACTCTACTGCACCAACTATATTAACCATGTAGAAATATAATTTCTATCAAAACATTGGTTAGTGACTTGTGTAATTTCTTGATAAAATATGTAATTGTTCATGTCATAATTACCTATTTACAGTAATAACAAAGCACCCCATCCTTTTCATCTCATCCTTGTTTCTGTTGATTATGTCGAAGTTTCTTAACGGTTGCTCTTCTTCGGCTGTGGTTTATTGATGCTGATAAACTGATATTCCTTTCTCTTTTATCATCTTTTTGCATTGTGCTTTGGATTAAGTCCAGTTGTCCTTGTGACTTTGTTGGTTCGGTATGCGGTGTGAATCTGCAAGTTGTTAGTAATTCTGCACCAATGTCACTGAGACAAATTTATGTACATCTAGTTGCAGTACAGGTCTTCCACTGAGCTGAGAAATGCTGCTGCCAGGAGAGACATGCTTTTCTTCTGCTTCTTTTTTAATTCCTTCATTGGTGTTTCACCAAGCTAATATTTCAGTCAAGCTATACAGTAAGATTTCTTTTATTGTGCCATGATGATTATGAACATATAAGTGATAAAACATTCCATAATGTGAATGGTTCTGTCTAAAAGCCTGATTTAAAATCCCAGAACAACTGTGATACTTCAACATTTTAGCTCGCCTTAAATTATTATATCCAAAACATCTGCCAGTGCGTGCTACTGCAAATTGAAATGGCAATATCACTCTTAATGTTTTCATACACTGCTGACATTTTGCTGATGGTACTGTTGGTAATGACAAGCTCAAAGGGGTGTTTGTATTAAAGACACTTCTGACTAGAACTCTTAAATCTTCTCTCCCTGCAAGCTGCTGAAATAACAATAACCTTTACACTTTAGTCATTATGTTGTCTTTGCCCAGTCCATAAATGAGAGGCATGTTGAATCTTTGAGTGCCTATTCATACAAATGAAGGACATTTAGTTCATGATTACATGCACAACTGGTTATTTTGGTTCAGGCTTTTTGGTTAAATGCATTGAGATAACAGTGTTCTCCACATGCATGCAGATAGTCCATTATCCTTGTTTTTCTTTGGTAATAATAGTCAGCGCAGAGATTTCTGACACCTTAAAGGTTCAGCATCTTTACTGACTATCTTAAAAAGAAAAAAAAACCTTCTTAATGGAAAGAAGCTTATTGTAAATGTTAATGAAAGATGACCTGGGGGATTTATCTTTCTAAACTCAAAGAGTAAATATGTGGCTTATCAACATTTAAGAAAGCAACACGCAATAGGAAATAATGTCTTGAATGTATCCAGTAGAAACTTGTTGCAAATAAAGATTTTATTCTAATTCCTTTAAGCAAATCCTGTAGAACTAGGAAACTGGTCTCCATGACGTCCAGGACGATGCCAGCATCATGAGTTCATGGCAAGTTTGGAAAACTTTCACAGGGCAACCTGTACTGCTTTGTTGCTTCACATGTAAGTTATTCTGCACTGCTTTCCTGACCATCCCATAATAATTCTATCACCACAGATATCACACAAGTTGCAGAATTTCCCTGTAAACATAATGGGCTTCTGTGGTATCACCATCAGTTTTGGTCTTACTGTTAAGTACAAAAACACTTTTAATCTTTTCTCAGTATGGAACGATGCAGGAGAGAATGTGTTGTGTTCTGCTGAGCAAGTTGTTTTGAGTAATAATTTGAATTGTTGTAGAGCTATGTGCTTATGTTGTGAGTTCAATAAGAAAAAATGTGTACAAAATGTAACTTCTATGTGTTTTGTTCCCTCCTCACTCCATAACTCTCATCATAGGCTGAGAAAATGAATCTGAATTTTAGTTAATTCTGCTCATACTGAAGTCATTGCATTGCTTTGACACCGAAACTGAACTCACACATTATTTTTGGTTCCAAAATGAATGCGAGCATTAAAATATCATTCTAACATTTAAACATCCATTGAGTCCTTTATTTGAAGTAAAGGAAAATCCAAAACTTATGTGTGTTCAAAAGTGAGTAGATGCATGATTAGATGTGTATGAGTTATAAATGAATTGTACAGACTTGCGTTACAGATTACGTGTCCAGGCAGCCGCAGGTACCTTTAATCCATATAGGAGAAATCTGGGTTGACAGAAAAGGGACATGACTATTGCAACAACATCCAGAGGGAAGGGGAGTGAGAGGGAAGGCTAAATGTGCTCATATTTACCCCTGAACACCAAACTCAAAATAATGCGCGCATGCAGCATGTCAGCAAGTCACCATTAAGTCACAAAATTGTAGCACAGTATTTCATGGGTTCACAAAACCTATAAAAAAATCTTCAGCTTTCCATTTATGTATAGTTATTTTCCTCTTAAGCCGAATTAAAGATTTGTAATCTTGAATATAATTTATTTTTCTAATCTCTGGAGAATTAAGACGTAGTAACCATGTTAGAAAAATGAGGACATGTCATGTCAAGCCCATGCAATTGCATATGATGCCCATATGAAACCCATGTAATTACTTATCAAACCGTAAAATGGACTGACATTGTAGTGTGTCATACCACCACTCAACTCGCTTTAAAAGCATAATTGTCATTGACATATCTTTACTCAAAAGCACATTCATACACTGACACACTGTGCAAGCCTTACCCCAAGAAGCTTTATTATGCTGTGGGGAAAGCCAGAAACAAACTTACAACCTTCTGGTTGCCTGACAACTCCTTTTTTTCTTGAAACAGCATTTATCTCCACTGTGCAAAGGAGCATGCATGAGTTTTGGACAGACCATCTTTCTTCAGTGACCTTTGATAAAACATTGTAAATGGCACAAGATGGGCTGCAAACATTTCTTCAAATTTGGAGTCTTACTTTGCCCCGGGATTGCACTTTGTGTGCCAATATGTATTTTTCTCAAAACTGATGTAATATTATTGTTGTTATTAATAGTGCTATAGCTGCCTTCTGTGTTTGACTTTATTTGATTTTTATCAGTAATAATAAAAAAAAAAAACCTGTGAGCTAGATTTCACACTTAGAAGGTTTTCTCATGTGATTGACGTGGAAATTATATTATGTAACAATTTGTGTAAGGTGTAGAAAGTGTTGCATTTGTAAAATTCATTTTACAGTGTTTCACATTAGAAACAAAATGTTAAAATTTTTCATATTTTAGTAACTTTTTTTACTGTGTTTCACATGTAAAAATTGTGACATGAAATAACATAAAAGAAATGTGGGGAAAACCATACAAATGTGAAAGGGTATACAAGTACAATTGAATACAATTGTATATATGTTATATATGTTGCAAAGCACCATGTGGAACAAGTGTAGTATAAAAAAAACTTTCCGCTTTTTTCTTTTTTGTTGTTGTGTAGTAACAGGTGAAAAAGATTTTGAAAAACCGTTCACATGTGAAATAATTTTACACAGTTAGTACACATGTTTGTTACATGTTACATATTTCATGTAATTTACCTGTGCTGTTTGAAGAAAACAAATTCATTTTATCACAACACCTAAGAAAACCTTGTGAAATTCATCAATTTTTTTACATATACTTGTGAAACTTTTGAAAAGTTTTGGCTATAAATCATATTCCCAGCCCACACATATTGAATATACAGTGGAAATATTCAGAGTCAACTACTAACAAAAAGCAAAATGCTGCATTTACATGCGGCAAGTAAAACTGGTGGGACAGTACTCAGGGGAGGCCCATACAGAGGATTGCTGGATTCATTAGTTTTCAGAAAGCAGATGACTCACTGTGGTCTCCATGACCTCTTATTTGTTTTTCTCTTATTTATTCCCCACTTTGCGTCAGTGCTAAACTTAAACATGCAGCAAGGCGCCTGCTTATCGTTCCGCAGCACAACGAGAGCAGCGCACATGGTACACAAAACATAAAGGGAATAAAGAAAGACGTGTAATTTACCTTTTCAAAAAAAAAAAAAAAAATGAGCACAACTTAATTTAACCAAAACAATGTCGGAACGTTGTTCAGCAATCACGTCTGCCTTTTCCCTGCAGCACTGAAACAAATGAACTGGCGAGAAATTGTGTTTTTAAGAGAAAATTATGGCTTCTGAGTGAGTGGTTCTTTATCTTCCAGAGTGTGCGCGACCGTCTTTGTGTGTGTGAGTGTCTTGGGGGGAACAAATGTACCCCTCCCTCAGGCAAAGACTGCGGTTGAGGTTTGAGGCAGCTCCAGTATTTCCATATACACTCACAGATTCACAAAAATACTGTCGCACCTCAAGCTGGCTGTGCCGTGAATATCAATGCCTGCTCTCCTTTTGGACTTATGTTGTGAAAAACAGACAGGGAAAAATGTTCATGCATGACAACGCTGAACTTTGGAGTCTCCATCTTTCTAGTTTAATGGGATAATGAACTGACAGTATAAAGGAATTGTGCATGACACCTTACTGTTATTGCACAATGCATGACTTATGTCTCTGATTGGCTTTTTCAGGCAACTATATTTTTTGAAGCAGCTTCAAGTGGTGTGTCTGTGACATTCCAACAAGTCACCTTGACAGTGGTATGAAAAATTTGGGTAATAAAACCCGAAATGGCACTCACTCAGGTGTGGAAAATTGGAGTTCCACTATGTAAATTCCCTGGGGTAAATAATTTTTTTTGCAATAGTCTGGAAATTGTTTTTGACACATTTAACATGTTCACACCTTACTCCAGTCTCCGTCTCAGGTAGGGCTGTGATTTTTAATGTGAAGATGTAGTTTTTATCATGAAATAATAGAAAGATTAGAGTGATATATGTTTTCCAGGATTTCAAGATTCCTAAGGTATTTCTTCCTCATCTATGTGGCTTCTATTTGTATGTGCGCCTCCACTTGACAAAAGCCTCGAGTAATTCTGGCTACTCTTCTGTTGAAAACAAGCGCAATCAGGAGATGTGTCCTGTGCGACCTCATCTAGGTGCTGAGGTTGGCACAGGCAGGAAGAAGAACCTTGTCAACATTTTAGATTAGATGTGCTTGCCTGTGTGTGCACAAATAGGTTGCATACACATGGGCATAACTAGACAGATCATGCAGTACCTGCATTTCTTTCTACTAGGCAGTTCACAGTCTGCACAGCTGTGCAGGGAAACTATTTTCCAGAGAAAAGACAGAAGCAGAACATCAAAATCACAAAGCTAATAAACTGGCACTTAAGTTAAATTAGCTATGTGTTTCTGGGAAATTGTGGCCCTGATGGTTTTGCCAAGGGAAACCTGTTGTATTATGGGGTAAAAAAAAAAAAAAAAGAAGCTTCATTATGTTTTTGAGGAGAACAAAGACGTGAACAAACAGGAAATAAATAAATATTGTGAACGAAGAAAGTCCCGTACCAGATGTTAATGTTGTTCTCCAAACACAATTGTCCCCAAAAGACTGGTTTTCTCTGACAAACATCAGGAGTGAAAGTCCCGTACAGCTCACTGCCTGCCATCCATCAAAACATACTTCCCTATTGCCAAGTGACCAAATAAGGTCTTCAGAAACATTTTCAGAAACACCTGCCACTGGAATGAATCCACTCAAAATCTCACATGTGTAAGCATCTGCATGTTATTTGGCTGATTATTATCTTTCCTCTTTTTTTCCAGAAAAGTTGCCCCATAGATAGATAGATCATCAATTTATCTCCTTTAGAGGCTGCCTCATTGCTCTAATTAGAAAAGGTGGTGGAACAAACTGATCATTACTATTTAATTACATCTTTTTTGTACTCATTTACTTAAAACCTAGCAGAGGTTAGGCCTGCTTTGTGAATGTACCTCAGTGAGCAAGCATTTGTAATTCTCTGAAAATATCAGGAAAAAAAAAAAAAAGAACTTTTTTACTTGCCAAATTCCACATACAGATTGAAGGTCAGGCCCAGGTGCAGATCAGCACTGCTGAGATGTGGAAAAATCTCTCAAGCACTCCAAAGGGCACTTCTAAGTATTCCAGACACTTGCAGGAGGCAGTGTTTTCACATGTATATAGCAAACTCGCCACACACAAATCAATAATTGATACATAAGACGATCCACAGAAACGACGGTCATATCAGGCATGTTTATTACTATCAGAATAAGCTAGACTCGTCTGGTATTGATGTAGCATTCCCATCTGCATTAATTAGAGCTTTCTGTGCACTGTGGAGATTAGAAGATACGAGTAGGCCACGCGCTCCCCTGCATGAAAAAACAAACCCGCTCTAAAGAGTGGCACTGACTGCATCATTGTGTGATTGTTTGTGAGAAAAAGGACCAAAAAATAATAATAAAAATGTGCACGGCAGACAGATGGAGGGTTTGAAGAATCTGCAGAGCAAACATGTACAGTTGAAATTGTTGCTCCAACAATCTATTTCACGGTCTATGAAGAGCAGTGTGGCTTCAGCACCACGGACAGTGACAAACAGCAGCTCCAGGGTTTCAGCAGAATTAATTTCAAACTGTTGTATTTGACTCTGCCTATGAAACTTTTCAGAGAGAATGCACACACACGAACACACACACACACACACACACACACACACACACACACACACACACACATATATTGTTTGTATAGATGTCAAATAAATTAGATGACTTCTGAAGAAAGATATTTACTTATTGGTATCAGAGTAAATGGGACTGGATACAAATACGTACCACATATGTTAGTTTTTTTTTTTATTATTCTAAGAAAAAAAATCCTCCCTTTACCTTCCACATATAATCTCAATAAAATACACTATTAGGGATTGCTACGTCACAAAATGTGGAAACATTCACAAATTAGCGTGCTACTTTTGCGACACACTCTAAATATCCCACGGATTTTACTTTGCACAAATGTTTGCATTGTGCCGCTGCCTTCTGGGAGCCATGCACAGGCATCCTCCTCTTCCATTCGTCTGGACCAAACTCATGATGTAAATCAGCGAGGGGGCGTGGTCTGTTCATAAACTATGAACTGTTCTTACGGGACACAGTGGCAGTCTGTGAGCTGTGTGTGTGGGTTGGGAGAGGAAGGGGGTTGGGGCGACCCGAAAATGGAAATACGTTTAAAGCACAAGATGAAGTAAACACGACTAATTCCAAACGACGGGGCTTATAGGCTGTATTTAAAAAAAAAAAAAAAAAGGAAGAGAAGAGAAGAGAAGCAGCGAGACGAACCGGAGGAGGAGTGGGAAGAGAGGAAGATATAAAGAAAGGGAGGGGGTGTGCACTGTGACACTGTGCAGTTGACTACATAGAGAGAGAGAGAGAGAGAGAGAGAGAGAGAGATAGAGAGAGAGAGAAAGGTAGAGAGAGAGAGCGAGAGGTAGAGAGAGAGAGAGAGAGAGAGAGAGAGAGAGAGAGAGAGAGAGAGAGAGAGAGAGAGAGAGTAGCCCGCCGGCCCATTGAGGAAAGATGGCTACAGTCACTGCAAACGGAGTGCAGCAGGAGAATGGATTCAGCACCACGAACAGCGCCGGCAGGATGAACGGGCTTACCATCGGCCAGAACACCATTCCAATGAAGGACCACGACGCGATCAAGCTTTTCATCGGGCAGATTCCCAGAAACCTGGAGGAAAAAGACCTGAAACCCCTGTTTGAGGAATTCGGAAAGATATATGAACTCACTGTACTGAAAGACAGGTTTACGGGAATGCATAAAGGTTGGTTGCTTTGCTCTCCTTACTTTTACGATTCCTTGGAGAGATGCAGCACACATAAGAGGCAGAAAGAGTGCAAATACGTAGAGATCCAGCAGCAGAAGAAATTAAAAATACCCCGACTCAGTAGTGGAGCAGTCGGTTAGGAAAGTATAGAGATATATGTTGTCTGTCCCACTTATATATACAGATGTGTATGTACACGAGGGACAGACAACACGTGGAAAGTGGGAAGTGGAGTGTTAATTGTTACGGCGTCCAGCGAGTCCACGTGAATACTACAGCTGAAAACGCCTTTGTGTGTGTTTACATTGACTCTCATGTGCTGAAGCTCCTGGTGAGGCCAGTGAAGGGGGCGGGACAGTGGACGGGCAAGTCCACGGGATGCTGCTATTTTGCAGCCGCATTTGTCTATAACTTAAGAAAAAATAAAAACGGGCATTCGGTGCCCGTTGTCAGATAGAAATAAATGCTTTCTCGGGAGCGGAAAATGCAAACCATTATCAGGCAATCAGCCTCTGTGATTAAGGTGGTGCTGGCATGCAGCTCTGACCTTTTAGCGGGCTGATAGGCTGCCTTACTTTTCGGATGTCATTAACTGTGTGAAAATACTATTTACATGGCAGCTGTGTTGTAATGGTGCTCCGTGGGCGGCTATGCAGTCAGGAAGTACAATGCGTGATAATAGTGGAGGCTGCGATCCAGCGTGCGTCGTCTTTTGGCTTGCTCTGTACAAATTCACCCACCCTTTCAACCAACCCCTTTATTGTCCAAAACGATCGGGCTCCGTGCTCGCTCAGTAATTAGTCAGACAGGACACGGATCATCAGGGATCGATCAGTGATCTAATGATACGCTTGTGATAAAAATAAATGGGAGCAAGCGGGCCGGGTGAAGAAAAAAAACGTGGAAGTCATAATTTAAACGAAACAAAATAAAAAAATAAAAAAATAAAATAAAATAAAAAAAGCAAGAGGAACAGAATAGTCCGAAGTTTGATATTCATAAACTTTGACTCTCTTAAGTTTTTCTTAAATTTTGATTGAGCTCCGCAAACTAAAATCAATGTATTTTAATTAATTAATAAATAATAATAATAATAATAATAATAATAATAATAATAATAATAATAATAATAATAATAATAATAATAATAATAGTCTTTGTTACTTTGGATCAGTTTGCATAATTTAAAAATATTTACCCCACTTTAATATTCACTTATGCCCTGCTGGATATAACTCTAATCTCTGTCACACACTTACACACACATATGTTAATTGATCACTTTAAATATTAAAATATACATCTGAAGATATATAATGAAAATAAATTATGAGCTGAATATTGTTTCACAAGCTTGCAAATGTAAGTGTAATAAGTGAGGCAGGGGATGCAGTTCATGATCTCACTGCTTAACACGATTCAAAGCCCTTCGTGGGAGGAATGAGCTCGGTGTTAAGTCTTGCTGCTCAGAGTCTGCATCCCTCAAGACATCCGTGCACCACCTGTTCCTCCAGCCATCAGCCGCTGTTGCTTGACCTGCCCCTCATCATTCCACTGTTTCGTTTCGGAGCCCTGGAAGATCGATTAAAACAATATTCCCAGTGTTCATGTTGTTTGCGGACATCCTCAACCGTCCCTGAATGTCAACAGTCCTGAGGATAGTCGCCACAGGAAGGGTCATCTTGTTCCAAAGCCAAACCGTGTGTACGTTCAAATCATCCTCCGCCGAGGCCACCCTCATGTATGTGTCATGCCTGCTCCATCCTGTGTGACATTCAAAAGTACTTGGGGAACATAAGCATGTGTTTTTAATAAGATGTCACCCATGCATAGGGATTAGTTTTTGTTATTGGCCCTTCGTCCAGACCACATCCGAGACTCCTGCTGTGTCGATGTGTGATTCATCAAAACTGAAACGTTGTGGTAAGACACTGAAAAAGAAGAACTAGGTGTAGTTGATTCTTAACTTTTAAGCTTGCTTTTTGATGAATCAACAGAAAGACAGAAAAAGAAGGAAAGAGATAAAGAAAGAGAAAGAAATTAATTATAGAGGAAGCATGACACTAAGCATTTTATGAACCTGGCACAATGTTCAGTTGAACTTATTTAAAAGAGATGGAAAAAAAGAAAAAAAAATACTTTGGATAAAAAACATAACATCCCACACTTATTTTATTTTCTCCCATTTGGATTATGGCTTCCCCAGCATTGTGAGCTCCCCTGGGTTTACTGAGTTCATTCAGCCAGCAGAAATGCACCTAAATGTCCCAGGCTTCTGGGAAGCATAACATAACATAACATATCATATCATATCATATCATATCATAACATAACATAACATAACATAACATAACATAACATAACATAACATAAAACATAACATAACATAAAACATAACATAACATAACAGCATTTTATTTTATCTTAACAGTGAATGGAAGATATAACTCTGTTTTAACATGTTCAAATAAAACTTTCACTTTCATCTCATAAAACTTTCATTTGAATCTCCAGTTTCCAATAAATCTTCACATCTCTGTTGACATTCAGTTTTTGGTTAAAATTTTACTAAAAACATTTTTCTTGTGAAAGAAGTTCTACATAAGTTTTACTAGAACCCTTTCACTGTGTAAAATTCCTGTTTATTTATTTATTTTTTTAGCAAAATGTGCCACAGCAAGGCAACAAATTAAATCAGGATCAACTTTAAAAGATTATAAGAAAGTCTGACTGCTTGGAAGGAAATTCAAAAAGAATCAGGAAAGCACAAAAGAAATTAGACAAAGTACGTTTTTCCAGATGAGATTCCATTGTGAAATTAGATACGACTGTTTTGTTTCCTGTATTGTTTCTAAATGCTTATTCTGAAGCTTCTGTTTTGCATTAAATTTCAATCTCACTTATAGAAATGATATTCAGTACTTTTTGCGGGTTAATTTTGAAACCTGCCCATTTTATATTGCATGTTGTGTTGCTAATAGATTACCCAACCACACAAAAATAAACCCTCTAAAATAGTCTTTAATTTTCCAATTTGATTTAATGACAAGTTTAATTTCAGTGTCTCGTTTGTATAATGTGTTGTAGTAGATACTGGCATAATGTGCTAAAGTTTAACATGCATATATTTGACTTCAGGCTAATAAAGTACTAAATTTAGATAATTGGTTTATTTTTGTGATCCCTTAAATTAAAAACTTCATAATGACTTTGCTCTCTGCATTCAGACACCTACCTTGAAATTGCAGCTTGTGGTTAATAAAGCTTTGACTTTATTTCCAGTCAGTGATGGGTATGGCTGCAGGTGTCAGTTAGTAAACCGTTCCCAATGGGTGATTTGCGGCTCTACTTTTCTTCACCGCCCGGGTGCTGTGACACAAAACTGCACCATAATTATGGATTTAAGGCCAGATTGGAATATGCCATGTTTCCTTATGACTAATTCATGTGACTAGTACTGCAACAATCTGAACAGATGTTTTGTGCTCTGCAAATTCTTACTTTGGCTCTGTAGGGGATCTCTGAGGAATTGTGAGACTATCTGGGGAATTCTGCATTTCACGTCGTCCTGGACATTTGAGCAGAAATGCCTAACAGCGCTTTTAGATTTATTTAAAAGATAAGCCTGTCCGCTCCCGCAGTTGCTACACAGTTCCCTCTAATGTTGATTTGATAGTTTGCGTGCCTTTGGGGAGCCTTATGCAGTGCGTGGGATGACTTGGCACTATCGGCGTGTATGGTGCTCATCAGTGCGTGGTGCAGCCAGGTCGAGCTGTTTAACATCTATCATTTTGCTGAGCCATACATTATCATAATACTTAGTGTCAGTGCCAGAGTGCATGCATTGTTCAGACATGCTGAATGTTAGTGGGGGGCAAATCTTTTGCTTGAGTAGCATTATCTATCAATCCTTCTCTGATGCTGAGAGGGGGGACTAAGAGCTGTGCCACACAGCCAGGAGTAAGAGATACAAAGAGTTCTTAAATATCCTCATCCATTCTCCTCTCCTTGGTTGGTCTACGCAGTGTAATTGACTAAAAATAGCCAGTCAAACTGCTGGAAGGCAAAGCATTTTGGGGAATACATTTTCAAAAGTAAAACCACAGCAGAAAGGTGATTTGGAAACAAATATTTGAAAGTGTTTCTTCAGCTTTTTTGGTTTGCTTTGAATTTGAGGAATAAACTCTAATTCAATAAATACAGCTGAGCCACAGCGCAATGCTTGTATTGGGCTTTCTCTACAACAGGGGCGTTGTAGACGAAGTGCTGGTAAATGACTGACAGACTGTGTAAGCTGAGTGACAGGTGGAGCTTAAGTCTACAGATGACCTCTTTGATCATTAGAAAGGAGGCTGTGAGGGAAGCAGACAACTAACGGCTGTGAACAGGCCGCTTCAAAAGTCGATAGATGGAACAACGGAGAGATGGAGAGATGGCTGGTAATAGTGTGGCCAAGTCAGATGCGGGTAGTACCGGATCAATCCTAAAATATTTGTCTCTTTGCCTGTCACATTCAAAAGCCTCCACTTGTTTATTTTGTATCATTTCTATAAGACAGTTTTAATGTTAATTTTTGTTCTGCAAAAAAAGGACATTAATTAGACATTGATAAATACTAAGGGAAAAATAAATTATGTATTTTGCAAGAAGTTCCTGCTAATAAATGGAGGTTTTCACCACATTTGTTAAAGATGTTATTTCAATTAGTACCTAAAGGTTGTTGTTTTTTTTACAAACAACCAAAAAACTCACCTTTCATCCCTGTACTCACACAGTTGTACTCACACAGTTGTTAACACAAGCTTATTTCCATTTCAAAACAAGTTGTTCAAAAAGGCTTTATTGTCAGAAAAAAAGTTCTTAAAGTAATTACCCAAAATGTTTCTTGCAAGTGCAGAGACTAATTTCACCTTTCTTGCTTTTTCTTTGAACCAGTTCACAGGGTTTACGTTCCCATTTCCCTTACATACAATTGGTTGAACTTTTGTCCCTTGCTTAAATTATGGTGTGGTAAATTGTATTTGATTACCAAAGTATTATTTTCACCCCACTTAACCTGCTCATCACAGGAAGTTAGGAGTCTGACTGCCAAACCACCACCAGAGCTTAGCCTTCATTTCAGAACCTCATCTATGAAATCGTCCTCTTGTATTTCTTTTCCCCAATTAATTCAGAAAACCTATTTCTATAATCTTCGGTCAATGTTAGCTTAATTTGAGTTTTGAAAGGGGTGGTTCAAACGTTTTTTAATGGTGTCAACTGAATATTAAAGAAAAGCAATTTGAAACACCAATCTTTTCAAAGTTTTATTACGTCAGGACCATGATGTGATTTTCTTTTCAGGTTCTGCATTGTATTCATGCATAGGCACAATAGTATGTAATAATTTGAAATTAGAAATGTGCTCCCGATTCAGTTAGTCATCTTCTAATTTTAAATTGACAGGCTAACCTGCTACCAGATGTTATCTTCACTCAAAAATCATTGTTTCACTCATCCTTCTCTTCATGCTTCTCATCTGTTCAACATCTGGCTTTCTAAGTGACTGACTCCGCCAGGCTTCAGATGTCCCCTGAACCATCACTCCTATGAATATAAACCTTTCCCAAAGTCCTGGAGAGATTCCAGTTCTGTGAAGAAGCAGAGAGAATCATACAGCTGGTCAGGATTTTAAAAGCTGTGCTGCACAAGATGTCCAGTTCAATAAGTCATGTAAACTGTGAAGAAAAAAACGGCCTCTTGGAGAAAAGTAACCAATTTTCACTTTGGCGGGATTGCATCATGTTTTACTTCACTTGGTTTAAAAAAAAACAATAAAAAGTGGAATCAGCAAAAGACAAACTAATATCGTTTCATGACACACACACACACACACACACACACACACACACACACACACACACACCACACATGATGCACACACACACAAATCAGGTTTAACATATTAACAAATTCACATTGCAGAATTTAAAAACTTCTTCTTTCAGAAATGTAATTCTAAAGTGAAGCAGATTAAATATATCAGTTATATTTTAGACATTTCTTTCAGACATGTCTTTCTGTTAAATGTTCTGTGAAAGTCTTTCAGCTAAATAGACCAAAAATTCAGCTTCTCAAATAATTACAATTTCAAATGAGACCAAAGCAATTTATTAATACAGCAATTAAAGCTGCAGTACATAACCTTATATATATTGAAATACAGTCAGAAACAACTAATCAGAGCAAGGAAGACAGTATTAATGCTGTCAATAATGCTTTTTTCACATATTATTTGTTGTATAGACGAGTACATGGAAAACTTTTTTAAATGATTTTTTTATTACTGTTTTTTATTGTTATTATTATTATCATTATTATTATTTTTTTACCAGAGTTACATACTGCAGCTTTAAGAGGTATGTTCATACATTTATGCAGTATGTATAAATGTACTCAATACCTGGATTAACTGATTTTCAGACTGTGTCTTAATTTCATTTTCTTAACTTAAATTAATTATGTTGCAGCAGGTATGACTGTAACTCTCCTTTTTAGTCTAACTCTACATTATGTTTAGGTATTATTTTTTTGAGGCTGAGTGACTCTGGCTTGGTTACACCCAACACATCTTTGTTATTTATGATTTTATTTTTATTTTTCTCAGATACGATGAGTCAAATTTCAAACGTTTATATATATATATAATATATATATATATATATATATATGTAATATTTATTTTTCAATCAAACCCATTCTAGTAAAAATATGGGGAAAAAAACAAAACAAAAAAAAAAAAACTAATGAAGTTCAACACAACACAATACAGACAAATTAGCAAATTAGATAATTCAAGCATTCTACCCGACGATAATCTGCTGAGCTACATTATAGTAAAATTTTTTATTGATATCAGAGTGGGTCAAACAAATGGGTCAAACAAAACAAGATGTTAGTCTCTTATGTGCAACGTGTGTCAGTGTTTGCTACCAAAAAAGTCTCAGAATTACGTAAAAGCAAAATGAGATGAATGTTACCTTTAGATTACAAGCCTCACGAGTCTCTTGTGGGACTTGTCCCCCTGGACATTCTCGGTTCATGCTCAACAGTTTTGTAATGTCACACAAAGGATGATAAGTGTTTCCCCAGGCTCCCAAACTTTTCTGCTCTGCTGTGTGCCGTGCTGGTTCGTCAGTGTCATTTAGGTGATTTTTCCTCTTGAGTAACTGCCTAGTTGTGGAGGTGGGTGAAGGTTGTTGTGAAACGCAGCTCTTTTGGCCAGATGCCAGAGTGTGCTGCTGGCTTTTTGGGGATGATGCTTGCTAGGCATGCAGAGTATCATCTGAATGTGTGAGTAGGTGAGCTTGCATGCGTGTGTGTGTGTGTGTGTGTGTGTGTGTGTGTGTGTGTGTGTGTGTGTGTGTGTGTGTGTGTGTGTGTGTGTGTGTGTGTGTGTGTGTGTGTGTGTGTGTATGTGTGTGTTTGTGTGTAGTCCCCCATGGGAATCCTTGGCAGTAGGTGTGACATATAGTAATGGGAAATTATGCTGCTCAGTGCAAAACCTCTTCTGAACAGGGTCACCCATTGTCAGCTCTGCCAAGCACATAACAGAGCAACAACTCAACCTTTAATGAATGCTGTCACATTTTTGTCAGAGACGTATTTGCCATAAACTATGTATTTACATTCTGCCTCCTGAATTTTCTGACTTCAAAGAACAGCCCCCGGAGATGTGTGGGGGTACAGTTTCAGCTCATCACCGTGCATACTGATTTGTGGCTCAGTAACTGTGATAGTAATCATTTATCAAAAAGCAGTGGGTGTAATTTTTTTCACAAATGGGAAAGAAGAAAAAAAATCCTCCAGTCGAGGCTGACTAAGCATTTTCATCACCTCTTTGGTTTAAATTAAACAAACTTCAAGGTTTTACAGCTGTGTGTCACACTTTACACTTAGTTTTGCTTGGTCTCCTTTACATGAGACTGACACAAGCACTTTTCCATTCATCAGAAGATATGCATGCATTAACAAGATTTAATCTGATGGAGTTGCTACATAAAAAAAAAATCTTATTTCTGAAGCAGCATGTTATTTTCTCTGAGGGTGTGGAGCTATTAACTTTAGAGAGCCACATTCCTCTAGATGGGATATATATGAATTCCAATGACTTGTAAAACTACAGTGAGGCTTATATATTGGCCTGGTGAGGAAAATAATGCATTTTTAAATCTCTCTTTTTGGCAGGTTACACTTTTTTTCTAGATGCTTAAGCTTTCAAGGAACAGTGAAGTACGGCTCACTTCATTAATTTGAGCTGGCTTGTTTTGAAGCTTTGCAATTAAAATTAAATATTAGCAGTTCTCTTTTGTGTAAATACTGAATTGGAATCAGACTAAGGTGCAAACTGTTGTTTTTTTTCAGGTATTCTACTTGTGTTTCATGGTACTAAATAGGACTGGATTGAGACTATTCTAGTATGATAACATTGAGTAAAATGACATACTAGTAGATGCATTTTCATTGTATTCACTAGAGGTATCTTTGGAAAGTTTTGCATGGGGAGCCAAACTGAATGTGATGTTTTAGTATCTATACTGTTATAATTGCACTTTAAAATTTAGATCTTAATAACAGAACCTCTTAAGGATCTTTATAGCTCTTATTTTTAAGTACCTCTGCTCCAAGTATTTCTGAATTGCTTATGGAGCAGAGTGTTATACTTTTCTCTGGTTTGCTCTTTATGGTGCAATGCAAGTATAACAAATGTGACTAAAAGTATTTTTAAAAAAAGAGTAAAAATTGTATATTTTGTACATAAAGGAAAGGTGTAGAAGCCTTCCCTCATCTAAGTGACTGCGCAGCAAAAGGTCAGGGAGGGGCAACGCTGTGTGTTAGTATCTTGATTAAGCTGCATTGTGTTGCAGTCTAAGTTCACATTTCTTGATCTTTGATCCAGGTTTGCACAAGCAGTTAACAGAGAGTATTTCTCAAACATCTCCTGAATGAGTAGAGACAAACAGGTCAATGTGGAAACAGATTCTTCACGAGCTGAGGAGACTCATTAGTCTCATCACAATTTTATACTCCTTAACATGAGAAAAATACATCATTGAAGTTAAACACATTTTGAAAACGTACCTTCTGTAGGGTAAACCGTGATTTTCTCAAGCTCAGGATTTTTTATTTTTATTTTTACTTTGCATCTTATTAAAAGCACTTTAATAAGAATGATGAATGTGGTTTTGAAGTTTTAGCCTTTTAATTGTTTAGCATAGCTTGATAGAAATACGTGGGCTATGCCTTGCACTAAGTAATTATATCCTTCAAATGTCATATTGGTAAACATCTGAATTCCAATTATTATTACTTCATTCTTTTTAATCTAATCAAACTTCTCCTCTCTTTCCACGCTCACACAGGATGTGCCTTTCTAACATACTGTGCCAGAGAGTCAGCACTGAAGGCCCAAAGCGCCCTCCATGAACAGAAGACGCTGCCAGGGGTAAGTACCCCCAATCTGCCCTCCGTCACAGGCTAAAACTGACTTTTAAAGTCTACAGTCACATAAAAATCATTTCACTCTCCCAGGCTCATAAATGGCTCACAGGGACACAGTAGATATTAAGATCCACATTTAAACACAGGCGCACAGATATAAAAACAGATGGACAGACTCAATCATTTCTGTTTTCACTGCCTCTGTTTCTTGCGCATTCAAGCACAAATTAGCTCTCGCACACTATAATAGACACACATACACAGGCAAACTAAAATACTGAGTGGCCTATCTCACCTTGCAGTGTCTTATTACACTAATCACTCCGCCAGAGATATTTGATAAGCGCTCCTTCATAACAGCCCGCGCTGCCCTTCCCTTGTCCTATTGCAATATGGCTGCTGCTGACACTAATTGCCTTGAGGAATCCTGTTTCTATTATCACATATAATCAAACAGTAAGTATAAACAATCATTTTTACCATGCATATCTCCATCTGGTGTTTTTTTTTTTGTTTTAATACCTACCCTTGTTTTTCTTAGTTTTTTTTTTTTTCCTTCACTTGCCTGTGGCAACAGGTAACTTTTTCAGTTAAAGTAATGGCCTCTTAAAATGACATAGGTAAAACATACCCTGTAGTAGGTTCTTAAGCCCACCCAGAAGGGGGTCCTCAATCTGGAATGAATATGAGGCTCTGCTGTCTATCTGTCCTCAATGTGTTGGAGGAGGTTTCATTTCTCACATGGGGGGAATTATCAAGGCATGATTGAATTACTGCCTGAAGGAGCCTAAGAAGGAGAACTTCCTCTTGTGCCCGGACTTCTCATCAGGCACCTCTGCCTCTCCTTTCCTTTTGCTGCCAGGATAACTTCCCGGGTTGGGGCTTTAGTCACAGCCTGAGGACATCCTTCTGCGTCTCCAGGGAAGGGGAGGGGGCTGCAGTTAGGCAGAGTGAGACGCGAGATAGGTAACTAACGAGGAAGACGGTATGCACATAGGCTGGTTCATAAATGTAAGCAGAGGTGGCTGAGGCATTTGTGCATGTGTTTGGCAAATTAGTTGATTTCACTTTGCTGCATGTCATAAATACTTCACTGACTGTTAGACTGACTGGTACACAGCAGAGTAGGTATCCCCGGGAGACGAAGCTTCCTGGCTCCTTACCGCCTCCCGCAGATTCATAATGAGATGATTGCCATGATGGTCCTTGCTGTGCCTGTCTTTATTGCCCTCATGGAGGGACATTCTTGTTTGTCTTCTATCTAGAAAGAGGTTAATGGCATGTTCTGTGGGGTTTGAGTAAACATTTCCCCTGTACAGCTCGCAGCGAGGGGTCAGTCCTGCAATCTCAGGCTGAGCACAGCCCGCATACAGACGACTAATAAAGATGTTCTGTCTTTGTGTGTGGGTGTGAGTCTGAAACATGGAGAGAATGAGACACAGGAAGGAAGGGAGAGGAAACCAGGGGAAGCTGAAGAAAGGCAGAGACAGACAAAGACTGGGAGAGGTGACACTTCTGGACAAGCCTCATTGTCACTGTCATGGCCTAATGGTTTGAGATGCTCATTCACATAATACTGCCATTTTGGCGGCTTCTCCACCCAGAGTTGCAGACATGATAGTGTAGTCCACTTGTGGCGGTGTGACTGTCAGGTAACCAAATGCACATTTTATTCCATTATGACGTGTGGCATTTAAAGAAAAGTTTGACTCTCTTTCTGAAGAGGACAAATGATTCAAAAATAACAGATACTTTGCCAAAGTACTTTTTTTTTCACACAAGTGAATGTAAATTGGGGTGTCATTGTTATAGTTAAATGTGTCAGTCGCTAAGCAATGTTGGTGAGAAATTTTGTTGTGTTTTTAACTATTTATGGGAGAGGTTAAAACGAGTGATAGTCTGCCGGACTAGAAATTTTAAATAAACAACCACTGCAATTCAATAATTTATTTCCACAGCATATGTGATTCTCATTTCTGTAACTTTAAAACACAAAATTGAAATGTGAAATTCTGGCTACAATTCAAAGCTGCAAAATGAAATTGTGCAGCACAGAGATAGTTTTCAGAAAATTGAGAGGACCTTTTCCAGAACACATTCCTCACAGACAGAAAACAAAACTGTATCTTTGATAACATTTGTGTAAAGCAAATACACTGGGCATAATTTTCATCAGAAAGCACAAGTCACACAGTGTTCCTTTGTTGGACGAACAACCAGAACATTTCCTTCATGAACTCAGTTTTTTCTATTTCCATTTTGGTTGCTATGCAAATTTTATTTCATCCACTGTTCAAAAACACACATATGTAGTTAGACCACCAAGGTGTTGGCTAGTGCTAGGATTTCTATTATAACTTCTGCAACAGGTTTCTTTAAAGTCCTCTAATTAACAGCAGCCTAAAACCTAGTGATGAAGACGGTGTTCCCAAATTAATAAGCAATTTGGGAACAATTGCTTATTGTTCCCAATAAGAAATTGAGAACAATAAGCATCTCTCTACATTTCGTAGAGAGAGAAACAATGAGACGGAAATTTGGTAGTGACTATAGGCATTAAGACACATTGCTGCTTTTTGTATCTAATATTTTGGTTGTTACTACAATAAGATTATTTGATACTTTACTTTTTTCTAGCTATTTTCTTTATCAAAGTAATTAGTTATTCAACAACTCAAATGCTCCTGATACATTTTTCAGAGTTTTTGTTGCAAATCAGACATCTTTTCAAGGGAAGACTGCAGACATAATGTGTGCAGTCTGTCTCTGTAATGAATTTCCAACTATAATGTAACATAATCCACGAAAGCAACAACAAACATTATACTTGGTAGAAATTAAAACATAGCAGAACACAGGCTGATCAAAGAAAATGAAAACACAAAGTTGAGATATTGAATGTTTTTCATAAATTCTGGGACCAACTATTGGCTAAAAACAAAGGATACTTCACAAACCTCCAAACTGTGATTACGCATTTTTGACTGAACACACAACAAAGTCAACCCCAAGAAAAAGAACAAGATGTAATTTTTTCCAATGTGGGGAAAATGTTTTGTTTTATGTAGTCCCAAATTGAAGAGCATGGAGAGAGCAGGGAGGAGAGTCTCTTTTTTTTGTAAATAATAGAAAAGGAGAAGTTCAAGCTGAGTAACAGTTTTGTATATATACATATGCAGGCAGTGTCTTGTATATTGTTTGTAGTCCTAAAACTCTGAGCTATTGTTGGAAAAGTGGCAAGTCTGAGTGCTAAAAACTGCAAGTCACGTATTTCATGGCAAACATATACATTGTATATGTAGCTGACAGAAAGGGACTCTCAAGTAAGGTGCTCTGTTGTTTATGAAGAATATTACATTGCTCACTTCTGAAAAGAAATGTATCCAGTCAGTATTTTACTTCAAGTGGTTGTAGTGGTGCTGGTGGTAGCTATCTACTTACGCCACATTTCATCTGTTGCTAAAACAGACTAAAGATTGGTAATGAATTGAACTGCAGGGGTAAAACAGAAAATGATACAGTTTCAATTTTCTTACTATAAAATGAAACATTGAAAATGTGTTAAAAATTATTTTGAAGAGTGGATTATTTTGGAATGGGAAAAGACAAGAACAATTCATAATCTGAAGAACATTTTGATTACTTTCCAACAGCAAATATTTTATTTTTTTTTTTTGCAAAAATGTTCTCAGGTGGAATAACTCAGAACACTTTGACTAGGCCATTCTAACCCATATAAAGCATCCCATTAACAGTCTCACTTCTCTTGCAACTTCTAGCAAGAGGGAGTGAGAAACTCTGACCAGTTTCTCACTTCCTGCTGAACAGACGAATGCCCACTGCATGGTGCTGCCACTACTTGAGGACATTGTGTTCAGGGTGTTGATGCACACACAGAATTTCCTATGCAGTCAAAAAGTGTAAAGTTTTTATCAACATCTGACTGGATTGCCCAGCCTACAGTAACATGCCTGTCAAAAGATTCTCCCACATTAGCCGTGGATCTCTCCGGCTCCAAAGCGTTGAGCTTCATTAGTCAGGGATTATTTTCCTTTTGAGTCAAAAACCACTTGATATCATATTTTGACCTCATTGAGAGATGGTCTTACAACATTTTTAAACACGTTTTGCACTTGAGTTGCTTGCAGGGATTCTTTGTCTGCCTGTTGTGGCTGGAGAAAGCGTTAAGTTTGTTTGATCCACTGCCCATCAGGAGCACAATGAGCTCTTTATATCCAATGTGCATCAGATCTTTCTGCTACAGTTTGCACAGTTAATATAATTAAAGATTAAAACTCTTGCTCCCAGCACATTCTCAAACTCTCTACAACATGCTCACATTGATGGGACGGATAAGGATGTCATTTACTCAGGTACTGATTGACATGTTGAGTATTTGCATCCATACTTAGAGATCATTTGAGCAAATCATTACCGTTGCTTTATTACGAGACAATTGTGCACACATGTCAGTTGTTGATCAAAGAAAAAAAATCTGATGACCAGCTGCTTTTCTTTGATAGCCCATAAACTTTATTGCGGCGCTATTTTCTTGTTTGTAATGCCATCTGGCAATAAAGAGTGTAAGAAAGTAAAAATAATATTTGCAATTGCAGCTGCATAATGTTATTTACAACCATTTGCCAAATAGCCTCCCAACATGGCACTATTGGAGCTACAGATCTTCAAATGAATTCTCATCTCTCCTTTCAGGGCCGCGCTGCTTACTCCCTCACAGGCCAATTAGTTCTTTGTGTTTGCATGTAACAGGCATGCTAATTGGGTGCTACAGTGGCCCAAAAGCCGATTAAACATTTCTAGAAAAAAGCAAATATATTAATAAATAAAACATTCAGCCTCTCTTTGTCTCTCATTCACTTCACTGTGTTTGTCTTTCTAACCTTCCTCCAAGCTCTTCCTCTGCCTCACCATATCCCCACGGATGGCAGCGCTCGTCTTCTATTCTTGCCATTTACATAAAGGTGTCTGTTGATGGAGCCACATTCTTGGTTTCTGAGGACGAGTACTGGCAATGCCTCACCCCTGTATTGATGAAGAGGCACTTGAGTGCAGCTGTGCTAAAGATAAGCAACCAGAAACTTACAAAATCTCTTTTTCTGAAGAGTGTCTCTTCAGTCTTGAAAGGGTAACCTTGACGGCTCGAGTTTTGACCAAAGTGCTTGACAAAATGCTTTGCTTTCAAACATTTGTTTCTTTTCTGTCTCAGCTTTAAAAGCGCAGAAAATGACTTCAGTATATGCTCCCCCAAAAGTGGGATGGGGGAAGATTGTGCAATACGAGTATTATGTATCACTAAGCGCAAGCCATGGGGGCCATGGATCAGTGCATCCGTGTTGTTGACTTTCTCTCCCTTCATCACACCGCAAACATAGACTGCGTGTTTGCCTCGGTGCACATTGAAAATAAGAGACCAGCATTTTCACTTGTATTACTTCAAATCTAGACTGGCTCAGTTGGGAAGGAGAGTGACTGTAACTGAGAAAGCAAACAAACAAACAAAAAAAACCCAGCAAAACAAAACAAAATTTAAGCTTTTGTGCCTTTACACAAACAGTGTTTTTACAATAAAAAACTTTATAGTGCTTCAAAGAAGCAAGTTAGAGCTAAAACTGTTGAAAACTTTACTTGGAAGCAGAGTTAAATTATATATCTCAGACTTTCTAAATTTCAATGAGTAACGCTCAATCATTCATGTAAAAATATATAACAAGCTGCACAGAGGAAGGAGTCACTTTTGTAAAAGGAAACCAAAATGCAATTTTTGTTTCTTCACCAGGGACAGGGAGTCATGTCAGAGCTGACAGAAAAATGTGTGGAGCTAAATACAGGGGACTACTGGAAGAAAAACGGTTTGAAGCCGCAAAAGGCTTGTATAAGAATGGCCCAGTCAAAGCCCAGGCCTAGATTAAATTGAGAATAACACTTGATTGATGCTCTCTAGCCAAACTAAATGAGCCTATTTTACTAAGAATCACTGGATGAGCTTCAGTCTCTAGATATGCACTGGTGGTACAGATAAACTCTCCAAAAACCTGCAGATGCAACTGCAGCGAAAAGTGAAACTGTAACATAACTGTAACAGTTTCTTTGTAATATTTATTTGAAAAAGAAAATGAAAGCCATTAATTGCATTCTTTCCACGGCCTGCTTGTTCTGATTTATCACATACAATCTCAATAAAATACAAAATAATTCTACAAACTGATAAGGTTTTATGAGTACTGTACACTGTATTTACCATGACAATACTGACTTTTAGAGTCTGACATCCAACCCTTTTAAATACAAATTGTGATCTGATTTTTTTTCTCTTTGTTGCAGATTCATGTTATCAGAGAACATAGTAATGTAACAATATTGAACAGGTCCACTCGTAGACATGTTTGACAGACTTTGTCCTTGATGGAGGTTTGTAAAACCTCAGTTCTCCTTAGTCATTGCCATCATGAGAGAAAAGTGAAAAGGGGTCTGTGCGTTGGACGCTGCACCTCCTTCAAGGCTGCTCTGCTCTACTCATCGTCAATTACGTCTATATCATTTTCTTTCAGCCGCTCGCTTTAGAAAAGAAATTAAAAAGGGCCATTGTTTTTCTTATCCCCTGTGGGCTGAGAGCTTTCACTATGCTACCGGCTTGTGCTTGGCCATCCTGCTGATTAGAGAGTGAATGGAATCACGATTGAGGGATGCACTCAGCATTGTCTTCCATTATTTGGCTGGTGGCTCTTAATTTCATACAAAAATTAATTTTCCCACATCTGATTTGATTTCTCAGCCCTGTATAGTGTTGAGCCTGGGAGGCAAGGTGGCTGGACATCGCAGAACTCCTGTCTGTTTTACTGCTGAATGTAGAGAAAGCGCAAACGCAGATGATTGTTTTAACCAGCCCATAAAGATTGCAGGCCGGGGATGCTGGATGGATGAGAAAGAGAAGTAGTGCTTTTTAAAAACTGTGGGAGGGGATGCAGACTTTTGTTGGTCAGAGAATGACAAAAACCTGGGCTATTTTTGCCTATTGATCTTGAATATCTTTTTTTCAGAGGCTTTTGGAGGGATAGCTTATTTATGAAGTAAAACTCAAGAAAAGAGAAAGAGAGATAAGGTACCGCAATATTTTCTTTACAATGCAGAAGAACTCGAAAGATGAGGACAGATAAAATGTCAGAAATGCTCATTAATATTCTTTCATCATCTTGCTTTAGTGTCCCCGTAAATAAATAATTTACATTTTGCTATTTAGTGACAGAAAAAGATTTTCATGGCATGTTTTTCTGACAGACCAACACAAAGCAGTTTGCAATGCAATTTAATTTTAGGTCTAGGATTTGATTGGGCAGCATGAATGTGCTCTAATCAAAGCCAGTACATTGTTGTCCTGTTATACATAGCATTTTGTGTCCGGATAAAAATGTTGGATTTTGTTCTAATCTGACAAAAACATTCTTCCTAATGTTACAGAGGTTCCCAATAATTGGCTATAATATATGGATTATAGCCAATTATGAATCCGATTACTATCAGGATTCGTTTAGCAATGTTTTTTTCATGACCCTTTCATGAATTAGAGACTATAGCAACACTAGTTGTCAACATCTATCGATGTCTGTAGTCCTTTCTGGGTTCCTTAGATATTTTAGTTTCTTCTTGGATTAATGCTCACCTTGCCCAGGTGCTCAGTTAGCTCATGTTTTGTAGCCTAAATCTGCTTTAAACTTCTCCATAACTTTATTGGTGATAGTCTGCTGTGTTCCTCAGTCTTCAATATGCTGTTTGGGCACGAATGTTTGTGCACAAACCCTTTGAGAGCTTTCACAAGAGAAGCTGTATTCAGCTATTAACTACGTAGGTACTATGGAGATGTAGAAAGTTGAAATACATACGCTCATAAAACTTTTCAGATTTTAATCTGTAGAAAATTTTGAAAATAATTTTTGCTTTCCTTTCAGTTCAGAATTGCAGGATTTCTTTCTTTCTTTTTTTTTTTTTTTTTTTTTGGAAAACATTCCCCTGGAAAACATCAAAGTTTGAGCCTGCAAAAAGACAAAATGTCAAAAAGGCAATGGATGAATACTTTTGTAAGGCAGTGTAAAGAGGGAAAAAAAGTAACCTCAAGAAATAATTCTGGAAAGCAAATGAATCTTCTTTTAATGAGTGGATTTTCTCAAAAAATGTGTTGAAGGCTGAGCAGTTCTTTCACACCCCCCACCTCTGTTCAACATGTTCACTATCTCTCCCAGTGGCTGACAGGTGGAGTCGGACTCTGCCGTGCATGCTCTCCTGCACTAATTTATCCACTTCTTTGGCTGTAATGAGGCAGAACTGGTAAATGTGGGGACAGCATTGTTAACATTGCTGCTTCACTGGGAAAGAGGAGAAGGCTGATAAATAGTGGAGAAGGATGGAAATGAGGCCCTTGTGCTGTCACACCTTCAGAAATGATGCTCTGAGACTTTTACTCGGGTTGAACTGCTGTCTCATAGTGAAGCTGCTTGCTGAAAGAAAACGACATTTCCTCAAGCAATTAGGCATCAAAGTTTTCCGCTGCATCAAAACTGGTTGTTTGGCTGCAACAGTGAGAAAGAATAAAAACAATAAAAAAAATGAATATTTGATTTTTTTTCTTCTGAAACTGATTAAAAAAATAGTATAAATAGAGTTAATTAGCTCATATTTCCCTTAGAGTAAGATGATCAAGGACAGAGAGGAGTTCTGGAGATAGTCAGAAGATGTCTCAGTCTAGTTTCACAGCATCAGAAACAAGTGTTGACAAGATTCTGTAGTGGTAGCTCAACTGTAACCCAGCTCACTTCAGTTTTCTTCCGAATTCCTCTTCTTTTCCAATTTATTTCCTTCCCGTTTCCTTTGCAGTGGAGGAAAGAGATAAAGGGATGATGCATCCATAGATAGTTAGACCGTGAGAGCAGAAACATTCCTGCATAATTACCACTCAAGCATCAACCGGACAAACTTCTCCATCAGCGTGTCCAAAGGATTAACTGCACTTCGGTCCTCTTATCTCCCCTCATTTCATTTAAGAAAGAAAATGACCTTGTGCTTGTTTACATGCTGATTAAAGACAGGAGGGAAGGGAGGAGACAGAAAGTCAAACAGCAATCAGAGGAGTTTGTTAAGCAGAAGTATTTTTGGATGCGGGCTCTCAGTGGATACAGTGAATTAGAGCCAGACTGTGTCACGGTAAAAACACCCCCCCCCCCCGCCCTTATGTAGCAACTAACGAACGATGGGTGGGCTGGCAGAAAGAGGAAGGTGTGTGTTTGCACGTGTTTCTGAATGTGGCATGTGATGAAAAAAAATGCTTAGTGTGTGGGTGGTTCTATTGGTTAGTCTGCCTGTTTCATCGCTCTCAGAATAGCTCCTGTTCCTGGACTCCTGTGAGTCAGTGCATCTACAGTACGATGCTGTCTGTGTGTAATGGGCATTGGAGAGCTTTTTAACTCACATCTTGCAGGAAGCAATTTGAATTTTAAACCTATAAAGTGAAAGGTATTTGTATAAAAACACTCTTGGATCTTTAAGAGGAAACTTTTCTCCTGACTTGCTTTGTCTCTCATGTCTACTTGTCACTGCAAAAAGATGGAACCGTAAACTATCCTAAACAAGTAGCGCCGAAGTGGATTGTGTCTCTAACCTCAAAGCAGCGCTCCTCGTGAGGTATCTTTTTAACTGCTTGACTCCAGAGATTCTCTCTGTCTCATCTTTTGGCACCAAAAAGCTATGGCTTCTAGCATTTCATGCATCTTTGCCGTAAAGAAATGCAGAGAACCCATGAAGTCTTAGCTTGTGAAATTTAATGCAACTTGTGATGAAGGGACGTGAGCCACTGGTTTCATGCATGTTTTTGCAGGGAATCTGGTAGTGCTTCAGAGCCTGTTTCTAATTTAGAATCAAAATTTAGAAATCTGAAAGGAGAAACGGAGTACTTTGGATGCCTTTTAGCTAAAATAATGTGTTGATAATGCAATTAAAAATAACCCACACCTTTAACGATGGAAGACATGGAAATATGAAAGTTTGAAATGGATATCTGAATTGGCAAATCAACAATCTGACCTGGAGTTTCCTCTGAGACGTGAAGGTTTACTCCAGAAAAGTGACAGTTAGCCGACTGATTTCTATGGACTGTTCTGTTAAATAATAATAAAAATATCAATCTGTTTATTTAAGCCACTTCTTTATCACATGTTCATCTTAGCATAAAACTATTGTCTCATTAAAATTAAACAGGTCTAAAGATGTCTGAGTTTTAAAAAGAAACCTTATATATATTAGACTTATGGTAAATATGGCAGAGCATTACCAGTGTGGAAATTAAACCAGCCTGTTTGTTGTTCCTTGATTACTGTCAGTCACTGTAGCTCTGTAATAAGAGAATTATAGACACAAGTCCATTATCTGGTGCTACAAGAATATTTACAATTAGTTTTATCACATTTGTTTACATGCTATGTTGAACTCTGGAAGCTGACCGAAACACTACATCCAAGTTGTTACAGGGTAATTGCTTACACACTTGATTAGTAACAATTAAATGACAAGGGAAAGTGTGTCACACATTAACCACAGGTGAAGCAATGTTTGATTTCAGTGAAAACTTGATAACCGTATTTTACATCATCACGTAGACCATTCTAACAAATTAATTCACTGGGTACTAAGGAAGCACCTCCAAACACTGCAAGAATTTATAGAAAGCTCTCTGGGTCGTCCTGAAACAACCCCATCACAGTCAGACAACCCTTCCTCCTGAAGAGTGGAAGTTGGCAACCACAGTAAGGGAGCGACAGAAGGGATTGACTAAAGGTTTGTGACAACAGAAGAAAATGGTGTGATTTCACACACAGTGAAATATATAATATGTGTAGAAGTTGTGCACATTAACTGTACCAAGATTTGTGGAAAAAACAGTTCAGTTTTCACAGGCAAGCAGCTGGAATCAATAATCTGGTTAAGATTAGCAAGTGGTGAATGAAAAAACCAGCAAATTTCTTTACTTCTAATTTTTCTTTATTCCTTGTCATTTATATCACATCTCTCATATACACACTGTAATTATGTTTTTTTTTTTTTTGTTACCTCTGTAGATGAAGAAACAGTGATTCATGAAAACATGAAAATGCTCTCAGGGAAACCAGAGGCTTAACATTCTGAGTGTAGAGAATCTTATTCTTACCTGCAGATTTCTCTTCCTTTACACTACACTGCCCTAGATTTTTAGAGACTTTAAAAGGAAAACATTAAAATAAATAAATAAATAAATGGATAACTTTGACATGAACACTTACTGCAGGAGCTTGTGTTTATTTACATTTCACCATTTTATGCCAGGGTTTATTACTTGCAGAATGGGTTAAATAAATAAATAAATAAATAAAATATTGAGTCTTTGTTACATGTTTTCCACTACTAATGGCAAGGAGTAATGATTTTACCCTTTGGCTGTTTTGACCAAGCAAACACTTTGGATATATTGATCAATATTCAGGCAGAAAACCTTTACCCAGTTATATAACAGCTGAATGACAATTAGCAGAAATCTGTAAACTATATGAACAAAGGTCAAATGTCTGTGGTCCAAGAGATTGTTCTGCCAATTAAAGAATTAGAAAATACAGCGATTATTACTTAAACAAATTATGATAAAAATAAAGGAAGGGATTTTTTTTTTCTTTCTTTTTTTTTATCAATTCTCATAAACTCCTGATGCTGCTCTTTTAAGATTTTAGTGGTCTGCATGAGCTATTCATTCTGTGAAGATGAAGTGGAGAGGTTGTGCTTGCTGTGGATTTTGTGTAAAAATGGCCACAGAAAGGAGAGCGAGGGAATCAAATGAGCGAAAGGTGAAATGAGTTTCCGTTCAGTCGGCGCTGCCACAGCAAATGAAGTCTCTGCCAGACCTGTGTCTGAAATAGCACCAAGGCCAACACCTTAGCTTTTGCTTATTAATGCAGCACTTCTGTGGCCGTCTTCCTTCACACAAACCGACTCAACAGTCACACAAGCAACACATGCTAATGCAGTCTGCACGGCTCATTCACTTTTTTTACACAGTGCAATTATTTGCCAACATCCTGTCCGAAAACACACACACTCTCACTCATTGTCAGATCAATATTGCATTACTGCATGTTCTCCTCTGAGACGGTGTAGTGATGGGTGTAGGCTGTGGTTAGAAACCATCTCTTGAGCGTGTGGAGTGGTCAGGCACAAGGGGCAGATCTGAGGAGGCTTCACAGTTCTGACAGGCAGTTTCACCCCTCGACTTCTTTCCCTTTTGCTCCCTGGTTTCATCTGTGGCTCTGCCTATGATCATTAATAGAAATTTTAGATGTGAATGCTGCACATGTTCAGCCCCGTTGTTCATTTTTGCATCTGTATTTGCTCGATAGCAATTATATAGAAACATCAACCCACCATGTTGTTTAATTGAAGTGTTTACACATTTTATTAAAAAAAAAAAAAAACTGGATTTTTGTTTGCATAAGAAAAACAGCAACAAAATAAATCCCACATCATGCTCATAATCAGGACGATTTGTGTGTGTGTGTGTATGTGTGCGTAGGTGTGTGGGTGTGTGTGTGGGGGTGTGTGTGTAGGTGTGTGTGTGTGTGTGTGTGTGTGTGTGTGTGTGTGTGTGTGTGTGTGTGTGTGTGTGTGTGTGTGTGTGTGTGTGTGTGTGTGTTTGAGTATGGCTTATATTTATGTTTTTCCCATCTGGGATTTTGTCCTGCATGAAGCAGAGCAAGCGAAGTCCTTGGTGCCGACCGAAGCTCCAGCTTTTCCATCTAAACTGTATCATTAAAACAGGCAGAGAGGCGAGGGACACAGCCCCTCCACACCTCATAAAGTTGAGTGCCATACGAGGCGAAGTGCCACGCACCACTGCATTTACGGGCGAGTCTGACGTACTTTTTACACACCTTGTCCTCTCTCTCACTTTCATCGCTGTCTGTTTATGTGATATTACTCACATTCTGCAATTCCTATTTTTTCTAGTCTGCTCAGTATTAAGTATTGACCGATACTTCAACCGCCTCCTTTTGCTCCCTCTGCTTTTTTTACCCCCCTCTGTCAAAATTTTCCAACAAGTAGCTGGAGCGTAACATTGAAAGGGTATAATCAATGGAAAAGCACCACTTAGGGAACCCATTTGATGCATACTGTAGGGCAGAGTTGATTCAAGGGTGTAGATTGAGTCAAGCCTCATTTCATATCCTCCCCAATTAGTCATCCAGCTTGTGCCCTCTCTAACCTCCTATTCTCAAGAAGCGCCAGCCTCTCGTTTCACTCTAAACTATGGATGAATTCATCTTTAAAAAAAAGATCTGTGCCTTTTTTTGTGAGAAGAATGTACGATACATTTTTTCCCCTTTCTTTGATTTCCTTTTATCTTGCTTCCTACCTGTTCTGGGATAAAACTAAAGCATTCGTCCAGAAACTCGCCTTATTTTTGCTTTCTCATTCACTCCCACACCCAGTTCAACTTTTCCTCCTGTATGCCCATTTTCCTTTTCCTATAAATTTCTCCTTAAATCCCACTTAAATCAGCATCAGCAGCTGTCCTTAAAGCTCCATTATCTACAATTACTCCAGCATTAGGGAGTCAGGGTACACCTGCCCCTCCAAAAAAGTGTCTCTATCTAAAAACAGAAGATTCATACTCAAAAGGGATTGGTTATTTTCTTTTTTTATATATAATAGTGGTGGATTGGTCATCATTGTGCGGCTTGTAGATGATACAGCTCACAGTCTGGATGAATAATTTCAATTTGTGCGGTGTATGCTGCTATTAATATGATATTCTAAAATAAAACCCAATGTAACTAATTGCCATCAAAGTCACCTACTTAAGTACAGTACACCTGCATGAAACATGATCTCAGTGTAAATAACACAGTTCTGTAAATGGCTCAGAGTTCAGACCAAGGATCATGCCTGAGAGGTTGGAGATAATTGTTAAAGCAGAGTTTGGTTTTAAAACTAAGTCCAGAGTTTGCTACATATTTTTTGCCCCAGTTAAATGTGGCAAAAATCTAGTCAAAAAAAAATAATAAAAATTTAAAAATCCTTGAGTTTACCATTTATCACAAGCTATGTGAGGGACTGACAATATACGGGGAGTTCTGGTAAGATGAGATCAAAACTGCAAGACACTCAAAACACTTTTTGCAGGGCAGCTGATGTGAAAATAGATGGGGCTAACATTTGAGAGATACAGGCAGAAAAAGGCTTTAAAAGCTTTGGACACTAGGAAGTAGGAGTATTTTCATGTATTCAAAGTCAACAGGTAAAGCCGATTGAGAAGCCTTGATGAGCTAACGGTTGGTACTCAGATTTTCTCCATCCAGTCTTCCTGAGCTTGAGTTATCTTCCAAAGAAGAATGGGAAGAAATGTATCCACTATCCAAAAAAGACTTGCAGCCACATCAAAATGTGGTCCTCAAAATATTGTCTCAGGAGAGTTGAACACAAATATATCACACTTTCTAGAGTTTTATTGGTATAACCCTAACCCTTCTTAAACTTTCTATCTACTCCTTTTTATTTTACAATTACAATTTAGTTTTATTTGTCTGTCATGTAAAATGTCCAATTCAATCGGCATAGATACTTTTTGAAATGCACCGTATGCCTTGGATTTAGTTTAATTTTGTCTGAAATGTAAAACATTCAGCTCTACGTATTTGGTAATTCATGTTTGCAAAGGAGAAATACAATTCAGAACAAACACTAAGCCAAAATTAGGTTTAGTTTTGACTTTTTTTTAATATCATGTTATTTGTTTTTTCACACTTGCAGTAAATAAATAAGTGAAATATTCTGTCTGCAAAAGACCTTAAAAGTAAACAGTGCACAATTCTGCAAAGAGGAAGATTTTTTTCTGTCTTCATGCAGAAGTCTAGGCTGAGTCACTGCTACTCTGTGGCTCTGGCCCCCTGAGGAAAGTTTAAATCAAAATTAAAGTTCCCCTTTGTTTGCGCTATGAGCTGGTACAAGAATAAATCTGTTAATTAGCTAAAACACACACAGAGTTCAAGCGGTCAAATCTGAAAATAAGACGCATGGGCAGCGCAGATGCTTGCGTAAGTCAAATGCGGACAAGCTTGCACAGAGGGCCTTCATTGAGACACTGGTGTTTATAGAGAAAGTTTGTGCTTCAAAATCATGTGTGTGAGTGTTAGGTGTATATGTTCCTTGCCACAGAGGGGATCGGGACATGTACGAGTGGTTGGGTAAGGGGAGAAGGAGGACTGGGATGAACTCGGCTGTAGATAGCCTGATCTGCTCTGATTGACAGTGATGGCAGATAAGGTGCTCGCAGAGAAGGAACAGAGAACAGAGCTGCAGACAAAGATAAAGGCCAAGATTAGCACCCTGTAACGTCACACAGAGAGAGGCAGAGTCCAGCAGAGAGGGAAAGATTGAGATGTTGATGCTGAAAGGTACTGGCTACCATGAAAATAACAGGTAAGAGTAAAGGTATCTCAGTGAAGAGTCAGCGAGAGAGAGAGAGAGAGAGAGAGAGAGAGAGAGAGAGAGAGAGAGAGTGTGTGTTTGTGTTTGTGTCTGTATTCAATTGTTCATCAGACCGTGCACCAAGGTAGCATGCACACACCCTGTTGATGGAGGAGGGCAACTAATCAGCTCATAATCCAAGCGGCTGCTGTTTCCTGGGCAACAGTGGTGTACGCTCATGCATGGCAAACAGATACACTCGCTCCATTATTTCTGTCTCTCTTTATATGTTTCTTCTCCCATCTTTTTTTTGGTTTTTAGCTTTCCCCTTTCTTCCCTTTCCTGTCAACACGGCCTAATTTTCTTCTCTAATTCTGACATCCGGTTCTCTTTTTAATGTCTCCTTCCCTCGTTTCTCTTTTATTCTTAAACTTTTCTGTAAGAGTTAAAAGTCCCTTTTTTTTGCACCCCTTTCTAATTTTCTTCTTCCTTGTCTCAAACCCATCAAAATAGCCCCACCTGTCTTTCCCATTCATATTTCTTCCCCATTTTACTGTAAGGAAATTGACAGTTCTTATTGTTTCATCTGTCTTTTCTTACATTAACTTTTTCCCCTTTCTTTGTACAATTTTGTTTTATATTACCTCACACCCTATCTCACCGAATTGTCTCCCTCCCATGTAAACACAGACACCACATTTCTCTTCTTGTGGCAATTTCCACTTTTTTAATTTCATTTTCTTTTCATTCTGTTTCTCTCTCCACCCCTCTTCCAGAAAACAGTCTTTGTTTTTACCCCCCTTTCCTCTCTGCATGCCACGGGGTCCAGGGCTGGTGTATTTGCGCAGTGATGTTGAAGGCCTTGATGATCACTCTCCAGGAGATGATTATTTGGTCAGGGCCCGGCAGCCTCCTCTCTTGCCCTGCACGGCTGGAGCCCGGTGTCGACTATGTGTGTCCGCGTGTGTGCGCATGCATCACAATTTAGTCTGTGCAGATATGAGATTATTATTTTTTGTGTGTCTTAGTGTTTCTTCTTGACCCATTTATTTAGACGGCTAATAAATAGGCATAGTGTATGGCTTGCTTTATGTGAAACTGGAATTTTTCATGAAAGCAAATATATTTAATGCAAAAAAAAACAAAAAACTGAATAATCAAGGGCCATCAATTATTCATTCCATAAAACTATGAAATAAAACATATTTAACACATAAAATATTTATGTTTTTGCTGAAGCTGTTGCTTGGCGTTAGTTTTTCAGCTTCTTGTGTGCATGAGAGTGTAACGTATGTTTGTCACCTCTTGTACTCCTTAACCTAATCCCTCTTCACCCTTTGTTTCTGAACCTTAACACTTTCTAAGAGGTAGGATGTCAAATTCCCCCACAGATTTAGATATTTTTATGTCACACTAACTCATCTGAAGTGTTCTGGTATTTAACGTTTGATATCACTGTCAATCGTTATTGATTAATACCAAAATTGGCAAAACAAAAATCAAATATTTCTTTATGTAAAATATTTTAGAAACTAGCAACTGATATAATTACTATTAAATGTGTGCCAAGTTCTTTTCAAGAAGTCTAAAAAAGGGGAAAAAACAAAAAATGCACAGGAGCACATGCTGTTTGTAATTTGTTCTGCTGTAATGTATTGTAGTTAACACGTATTTTCAGTGAGACTAGTCATCAGTAGACCTGAAGAACATTTGCAGGTTGGTATATTTATAAAATCTGCTGTTTTTGTATAGTTTAGTTGTATGTTATATGTTGGTGTAATGGCAATGCAGTACGAACTTAAACAACTTAGACTAAGTTTTTTTTTTAGTGGGATTTGCTTTGAATTCATTTTTGTTCTTGCTCAACAGGCGTACAAATAATGTAAGAGTCAAAAATGATAATTAGTCGTCACACAACAAATTTGAGTATAATTTGGTAATACACTAAACTTATAATTTGAGTATAAATTATACCCTAGGTCAAAAATGTTTACCTAATAAAAAGTTACAATATGTAAAAATGATCATACTTTTTAAAGGAGTATGATTTTTCAGTGCAATATATGAAATACCTAATGACTGAGATGCCAAAACAAAAGGGTGAGTGGGAGTGCTAGTGACCCTTGGAAGTGGGATTCGGTCGGTCTGAGACTGATACTTGTATTTCCAAAGGTCTAAAGTCTACCGATCCTTTTTTTTGTCTCAGCAAATGTCACTTTTTTCATCCATTTTTCTCACTGTCTTGACCTCCTCTTTTCTTTATCTCATCTTTTGTGTCTCTCCAAACTACCTGACCCCATCTTCTGTGCAAACACAGATGCCCAGAGCCTTTGGCATTTTCACTAGCTGCTATATTTTTTCTTGAGCCGGCTGTCTGGTTAGTCTGGTGTAAATGTGAAAAAGGCGTCGGCTATGGCGTTTCACCCAAATTACCCTCTCCTTCGCTCTCTGTCTTTCAGCACACTGCTGCTCATCGCTTTTTCACCTAGGAGCACAAGCAAAGACTGGGCTTCGCCTCTATGCCACAGAGAGACAATCGATTGCTTTCATAAAATAAAATGGTGGACATGAAAGGAGCTTGATAAATGGCAGGCTATTTGGCCCTAATTGCAACCCTTTAAAATGTCTTGGTGATGATTTGAACAGGCTTCGACTGAAGTTAGTGTGATCAAAGAAGAGAGAAAAAAAGATTAAAACACACTGGCTGGCTGAGGCTTAACTGCACGTCTCCAACTCCTGACCCCACGTGGCCTCCAGCTCTGAGGAACGGCCGATATTCTGTGCTTTACTACCAAATAAATCAAAGACTTTGCAGAACGATGTCTTATCGCGCCTTATGCTAGTTCCTGGATCATCTTGCAGTTAATCATCATCCTTCAACTGCAGCCTCATTATAGCTTTCGAATTCGTGATAAACACAGAAGGACGGAAGTCGAAGAAAATATGGAGGGCTGGGCACTGAGTGTTTATGATCAGCACACACAGTCTCTTGGCATAAATGTTGAAAAGAAAACCTCTAACTCTTATGCATGCAGTGTGGGCTGCAAACACACACGAGAACAAATAGTAATAAAGATTGATGACAGTCAAACAAAAGTAAGAATCACTGCTAGAGTAACACATCAGCGTGCGTGTGTGTGTTGTGTTTGTGGTGATGGAGATAAATGGGGTTAGATCAGAGGGAGCCATTAGAACAATGGAACAGAGCAAAGAGGGGAGAGAATGGAGAAGACCACGCTGGTCAGCCCGGCATCCCCTGAGCCGAGTCTGAGACGATGTTTAATCAGGCCTGTGAACCTACGAGACCGGGGTCACCCCGGCACACTCATTAGACTTGATGGGAGCACTGTACCACGACAGATGAGTACAATCTTTACTCTGTTCATCCATCTCTAAAAACACACACATATAATCACCTTGCGCACCTCCTTTGCCCCAAACGTCTCATTTCTCCACCTTGTTTCTGTGCACACATCGTGCACTCAGCGGAAATGACTGTCTATAATTGTATGTCCTCAGTAATTTTGCAGACACAATGTTTGTTCTTTTGACACTTGGCCTGATGACAGATGAGTCTAACGACTGATAAGTAGACAACAAGAGAATGACTTTTATTTATGGCAAAATGCTTGTAGGACCAAAACAAGTACAACACTCCTAATGGGTAATCATATTAATAGCAGTCACTTGTCTAAAAGCTTCATTTGTCATGCACCAGCTTAAATACACAGTGCCTTGCACAAGTATCTTTATCCCCAGAACTTTTTTGCACTTTGTGACATTATAACTGTGAACTTAAGTGTTCATTTTTCAAGTCACAGTTATTGCAGTAAGAAGTTGGAGCTACAAACCATTGCATTCAGCCCACATTGTTCTGATTATTTGTGAACAGCAAAGAAAAATAATGTTTTCTTCCACTATGTGTTGTTCTATCATATATAATTCTATTATAAAACAATTGATGTTTCTGCTTCTATTGAGATCAAATGTGAGCAAGTTAAAGAGGCACAGTTTATGACAGTAAAAACATTTAATCAAGATTGTCTGCCATCTGAAGCTGAATATAAACAATCTTTGACTGAACAGGTTGAGGCCGAGGGAGTTGACAAGGGGTTAAATGGGGTTATTTTCCAAAGCTAAGCACACAGTTCTGTTTGCTTCCCTCTACTACAGCAACGACTGGAGATTTATTACAATGCAAATGACAGCTCAGAGTATATGCCAAGGAGTTAATTACGTGCCAACCTATCAGAGGAGTTACATGACAAAATAGCTTTGGCATTGGCATTTTCACTCGAAGAAGAGGAAGAGAGACAAAAACACAGAGAGAAAAATGTTTGCATCAGTTGGGAATATTCCACCACCATTCGCAAACAACCAGCGGTTATCTGGACACACATATACCCGAGCAAAAACACACCAGGCAGGTTGGTCTGCAGTACTCCTATTGCATCCGTTGTTACAAAGAAAGACAATAAGTACGATGCTGTGCTTTATTGCCTCTGTTCCTTTCCCTCCCTTCAGAACCCCAGCTGTTGGAAATATCCAAGCTGTTTATATCACTGCACTTCTTTTGCCGAATGTCAGTTATTGAAACTGGCAAGGGTGAGAAGTGTCGATATGAGACAATACACACTGTGTATACTCAGCATGCAATATGTAGAAACCTGGGTAAACATCCCAGAGCAAACAGGAGTTTTATTGTTGCTTTGCAAAAGGAAACTAACCTGAGCAAAAGGAAATAAGGGATAAAGCATTCTTTGAATTTCTTAGACACTAAGAGCAAAGGCATGGCAAAGAGATATCCTATAAATCCTGATTGTGACAACCATGTAAATATTTATGTTCACAAGTCAGACTGAGACTAGCAGCAGAGGACATTGTGGCTGGGGGACTGGGAATGCTGTCTTACCCTGCTCAGCACGTTAACTCAATATTCATCTTCGCTCGCTCTGTTTCTCCTGGTATCATCTGTGCTGCAGACCACACATGTATATTCATTACTGACCTCCGACTGTCTCAACGGCGGAAGCCATGAGCCCTCTAGGCTGGTGTGACGGCACCATGAAGCTTGTTATAGGCGCACAGTGGTGGCTACATGAGGCATTTTGTGTGCTGCAAAAATGAGAGGTAATGAATGTAGATGTGAGTCGGAGCCATCCGGAGGAACCATTTGAATTTGTATGCCTTGGTGGCATTTCTTCAAGCCAACTAACTTGTGACATAGGTGGATGGAGGAGGGAGGTGGCAACATGGGGAAAAGCTTAACTCCCAAGGGAATTTTGGCACTCACTACCCCAACATCTGCAGGAGACTCTTTTTTTTTTTTAACTTGGAGAAGTCCTGTTTTTTTATTTTAGCAGTTGCATTAGCTTGGCAGAAGTGTTTCATCTGTTTAAGCAGATGAAATAGCGGCTAATAAAAACGGCTAAGCACTTGAGTGCTGCACATATTTGAAAGCTATTAGTTGAATTTTAATAAATCAATGTAATCATCTGTTTCCGCAGATTAACTGCAAACTCAATTTTGAAGGCTTACCTAAACAGTTGTCTGAATCTTTTTGTTGGAATTGATCTAAAGGCAAAACGTAGAAAATCCTGTTATATTTTAGTCAAAATCTAAACTTCTCATCATGCATCAGAGGGTCTTGTCCTACAGGTAAAATCTCTACCTTTTACCAGATTTATATTTAGTGATTGCATTTGGGGTTATTTACAACTCTCTCAATAAAGCAGCCTAATCACTTCAGTTGGGTTTTCTCTAGATACAGTGATACACAAAACACAGGGAAAAATTATTTAGCAGAATTATCACACTCAATTCCTCACTAATACTTCAAAATCAGAGGTGACCTGGCTTTCTGTTATCAAAGTCATGCTCTGAAATATTCTTTTAACTATTTCTGACATGTTTCCCATGGTTTCTTATCTTACATTTATGCTGTTTTCAAAATGAGCTTTTCAGTAGACAGGTGGGAATCAATCAATCAATCAAATTTTATTTGTATAGCACATTTCAGCAGCAAGGCATTTCAAAGTGCTTTACATGATTTTCAAAACATCGTTTGACAAGGAAACAGTGAGAAAGAAAAATAAAAATAAAGTAAAAAGAAAGGATGAAATCATTAAAAAGATTAAAAACATCAAATACATTGAAAGCATTAATTGCCATAAGCAACTCTAAACAGGTGGGTTTAAAGCTGAGATTTAAAGGCACCCAGTGTTTCAGCTGTTTTACAGTTTTCTGGAAGTTTGTTCCAAATCCGTGGTGCATAGAAACTGAATGCTGCTTCTCCTCGTTTGGTTCTGGTTCTGGGGATGCAGAGCAGATCAGAACCAGAAGATCTGAGGGGTCTAGACGGTTGGTACAGCAATAACAGATCTTAAATGTATTGTGGTGCTAAACCATTCAGTGATTTATAAACTAGCAACAGTATTTTAAAGTCTATCCTCTGAGCTACAGGGAGCCAGTGTAGGGCCTTTAAAACTGGTGTTATGTGCTCTATCTTCTTGGTTTTAGTGAGAACACGAGCAGCAGCATTCTGGATCAGCTGCAGCTGTTTGATTGATTTATTAGTCAGACCTGTGAAGACGCTGTTGCAGTAATCAATGCGGCTAAAGATAAACGCATGGATGAGTTTCTCTAGATCGTGCTGAGACATTAGTCCTCTAATCCTGGAGATGTTCTTCAGGTGATAGAAGGCCGACTTTGTGACTGTCTTTATGTGGCTCTGAAGGTTCAGGTCAGAGTCCATCACTACTCCCAGGTTTCGGGCCTGATCGCTGGTTTTCAGTTGTAATAACTGAAGCTGTGCATTAACTCTAGTTCGCTCCTCTTTAGGTCCAAAGATAATAACTTCAGTTTTGTTTCTGTTCAGCTGGAGAAAGTTTTGGCACATCCACACATTTATCTGTTCTAAGCACCTATTCAGTGATTGGAGGGGTTCAGAGTCACCAGGTGACATCGTGATGTAGAGCTGTGTATCATCCGCGTAGTTATGGTAGCTGATCTTATTTCCTGCTATAACCTGAGCCAGTGGGAGCATATAAATATTGAAAAGAAGGGGTCCTAGGATTGAGATTGGGAATGTGTTTTTTATCTCCAGCAAGCTACTTCATAAACATTATTATCTACTTTGACCATTACCTGTGTACATAAAAGTGCATTAATGTCTAAACTTTTCATAGCCTTGAGACACTGATGAAGGAAGCTTTATCTTGGCATCTAAGTAATCAGTGATAAACATCATTAGGAATACTAACATCAAAACCACATTGGTTGCCACATGGCCTCAATAATAAAAGTATCACAGGTAGTTATATGAATTCTGAAACAAACTCATGAGAGTTTATAACAGCTATGTTTATCTAATTATATGTAGCAGCCAGTTGTTATTGAGTGTTGAGGCCAACCTCTACATAAGCAGAAACAAATGTCCTATTTCTTATATAAAAAAAGCATTAGTGTTTTATTAGTGTCTTTGCATAATTAAAAATATTAATACCTAGTCTATGTACTGCTCTCTGGAGGTTGCTGAGATTAAGTAAAAACATATAGTTGAAGCACATGAGGAGGCCACTATCACTTTGTTCATTGCCTCTGGAATGTCTTTAAAGTTAATGTTAAATTTTATAGATTTCTGATAGCTCTATTTTTGGTCTACATAGAAAAATATATTCTTGTGTGTGGGTATATGTGAGAGTTCTTGAATGCCAGTGCAGGAAAAATGCTAAAAGTGTGGATGGTGTGGCACGGAAAGTATGAGCAAGTGTTTGTGTGAAAGAAAACGTGAGTGCGTGTTTGTGTTGGAGATGAGGGGACTGTTTGGGCCGCTGGGAGACAGGGGGTCTAACGAGGATGTATGACTGTTTCAGCATCCATCTGCAGACATTTTTCTTCTGTCATTCACTCCTGCTGTCTGCCCACAACACACCTCATCCCACATGGCAATAAAACACACACACCTATACACACACCCTCCCACAACAGGCCTCCTTTAGCCATTATCTCCAATATTATGGCATTCTCGCTGATCCACAAAAAAAAAAAAGAAGAAGAAGAAAATCTGAGGCATGTTTGGAATCCAGAGCTGTAGAGGCTTGAGAATTGTTTTAATCCTGTAAAGGAGATGAGAACTATTTTAAGACAGTGTGGTTATGGATCTGATTTACATCTGATTTTTTTTCTTTTGGAAAGAAATGGTTCATCAGACACAAAGTCAAACTGCTCTCTCTTAACCACCTGGCCTAAATCCTATAGAAGATCTGTGAGATGAGCTGAGGAAAAGAGAGCATAGGTAGGTAGCAGTATCGTCTGTATTATGTTAAAAGGAATTTTATGAAAACCAACAATTTATTCATAAAGAAACTTCTTCACACTAATGTATTCACAAATTAAAGCCTCAGTTTATCTAAATGTTTTATTGTGACACTGATGAACTTGTTCTCTGACTTTTTTGAACTTCTTTATCTGAATTCCCAACAAATTTGTCTGCATCTGTACGTAACAGAAACAGAATAAAATTCCCACCAAGCTGTGGGCTGAATAAGTATCTGGGTAGCAGATGTGGTTTTAATAATCTGGAGTCTGATGGAATGTGGGTAGCAGTTGTTTGTATTTCTTATTGCCTTTTCCCTTTCAGGAAAGCTTTAAAGAGCGTATATGGATGTGTTCTGTTTTTGCTTTCGTTTTGGGGGTCTCCTGATGGCCCTGATAGTGGAAACCTCCAGGAATGATGTGATTGTTGGGTGGAGGGATTGCTCTGGTGATGGTGGTTACACTAAAATACCCATCTTTAACTGTTGATGTGGCATTTGGTTGGGATGTCAAAACCTAATCTTCCTCTGAAGAGACACAAACACAGGTGACTAATTTTGAAATTTCATCTGTACTTTTCTATGGAATAATAAAATGTATCATAAATAGTATTTGAGACAAACAATTAAACAAGGATTGTTTGGTGAATGTTCTATAGCATTCAAAAGATTTTTTTAATGAAGCATTTTTTTTTTTTTGGTAATTTGTGTTCATAATGTCCAATGTTATAAAATAGATGTAAATAATCCAAGTATTTCTGGATTCAAAATGTTGCAAAATTAAATAATAAATAAATTTATAATCTCCACATATGATCTTGGTATGATTTAAAAGTTTTTCATGTTTGTTTTGCTACTTGAGATGGAAATGTTTGTTTTCACAGCCGTGTTTTCACAAAATGTTGTTAACGTGCTCATTTTCGTTTGAACAGTGCTGATGAACAGTTGACAATCCAACTTATCCTATATTTGATGTTGTGAGGCCTGCTAAATGCTAAGTTGAAGTCCAGTGTTGGTATTCTTGCACTGCAAGATTAAAAGTGGAATGGCTTTATCCTCAGCAGCGTTGTTGTTAAAGGATGATTCTTGTCGATGCACAACATGCAGAGGAGAAGTTCTGTCTGATCTGACCCATGTCACAATGGGTCCAATTAAAGAGCAGTTCAGGCTGGTCACTCTGTTTTTATTGGATATAAGAGTAGTCATACCTAAATAGGAATTATAAGATGCTTTTAAACATATAAGCCAGCTAGGAAGAGTAAACCTCATACCCAGTAAGTTATGCAGGACAGTTTTCTGGTCAGTCTACCCATACCTCAGTCCCCCTCCATACATAACAGAGACCTCTGCCTGGCCTCAGAGTCAGAGGAAAACTTATTTTGTGCATCAATATCCATAAATGTGCAAATATTATGCTTTTAAGATGGCATTGGCCCATCAAGTTTTATTGATCTTGAAGGTACTTCAAAAGGTAAACAGCAAACATCCAAATAAATACTTAAAGCTGTATATTTGTTTACTTGGTGTAAAGACTTGAGTGTAATCCACCCTGTGGATATACTTTGAGTGTATATTACCTATTTTAAAGTACCCTCACATGACTTTTGTTAGAAAATGATGTGATTTAAATAAGCTCAATTGGTGCCATTGTCAAAAAATGAGAGTTGGTACACTGTTTCTTACATATAGATTTAGTGAACACTTTTTATCATGCAAAGCTTTCTGTTTCTGAATTGGGACAGATGTATCATAATAATTCGTCAGTGCAGAGCAGATGTTCCAAAATTGCTTGGAACCATTCAGATTTCAGTTTCCAAACAAGATATTAATACAAATTCTAAATAAGCATCCACTTGTTTGGCATTTTTAGACAGGAACAGCTCTTGGCAAATCATGTTTGCACCACATTTTGCCCTAAAATTAACTTTAAAAAGAAAATAGAACACATTGCAAACCATGTGAGTCAAACATGTCCGTATTTGAACAATTTCAGGATGCTTAGACTGAATAAACTTATTTCAACTAATTTAGTCAATGAGTAGATGTTTTTAAATGTAGTGTAGACTGATTTGGAAAAGTGAAACAAAGGACATTGAGTCTCATGATAAGTGTTACAGTTGAGCAAAGCTCATTTCCTGATTTAGTTCCTCAAGATAAGCTGTTTTCATGCACTTTCATTTTGCCTTCCTGGCACCATTGCAAACACGAATTGACAGACTATTACCATGTAAATAGAAATTACACAGACGGCAAATTGGGTGATGTGTTTGCTCTGTGCAGCTTTATAGATTTAGTTTGCATATCCCAACTATAATTTCAGAGCAAAGTTCATGAGGATTTGTTTTTCTCAGCTAAAATAGAATAAAAATTGCATACATTCATATAAAGCATATTTGGTACCTATTCAGAGGTTGCTTATAAAAACATCTTCGGTTAGTTATTGGTGTAAGTGCATGCATATAAGGATCGTTTTAATCACCCACTTTTTCTGTATGCATTGTTAACATTAACAGCTTGGGTTCACAGAGTGTGCTTTTCTAATATATACAGGACAGCACTGCACATATGCAAAGAATTCTTCTTTGAAGGTGTCTTCAAAAAAGTGTTCATTGTGTATGTGCACCCAAAATGCCACTTAGAAATGGAGAGGATTATAGAAAAGCCTTGTAGTTGTTTACCTGTTCCTTTGTTATAGCAGAAAATATCAGCAAATTAAATTTCACAGTCTGCGCTTAAACCCCGACTAATCCAAATATTGAGCCGGCGAGTGCATTTTAATTAAAGTACAGGGATCACAGAACAGAACTCCGACGATTCAGGTGAAAGGTAAAAATCACACCAAGAGACAGCAACATCCGCATCAAACAATGTCCTTCAAGTCAATAAACAGCAAGACAGGCTTATTTGCATCTACTATGCAAACACAATTGTTGTTTTTGCTGTCTGCAGAGAGCAACACCACTCGGTATGTTCAGCACCACTCATTAGTCATAATAATGCAAGTTACTCCATTTTATTACCTGCCATCATTGTCTATGGTTAAATACAGATATCAAAGCACTGAAGACTAACTGGCTAGCCCAACACTTTCAACGCAGTTACAGCATGCTGTATGTTTTAATTGGTTGGCTCATTAAAAGAACATTTCGGAAACCAAACTGAACCAAACAGAAGATGTTTATTATGACGCATAAACCTATAATAAGTTTTACTATTATCTTTACCCCTGGTATTAATGTAAAATACAAACAAACATCCATCCATTCCTACTATCCTGCTCACTGCCTTTGGGGAAAATAAACAAAAGGCCACTAAAGGCCCAGTCGTTTTAACCGCTGTAATTATTGCCCTCATTCAGTGGCGGGTGGTCCACAGGGGGCGCTGTGGAGCCGCCCTCCCTGATGCGCAGGGATGGGGATTCTAAAAATAATCTATAAAAATAATTTAAAAAATGTATTAGCCAGTTTTTCTTAATAATGTGTGCCGATCTAATCTTAATTATTTAAAGAACCTTACCACAATTAATTTAACAGTGAATATTTCACGACAGACTCCTGTCAGTTCTCTTCTTGTGTAGTTACTATGGCAAAATAATCAATCAGCATCGCTGAATTTAATGTCTTTGGGGCGCTCTGAATTTCGCCTCCGCATGTAAGATGCGGGTTAGCCAGTAGGCGGCGGTAATGCGTATCAAACGTTTCTTGCTTACTGCCAGTAAAATCAAGAAGAAGAAGAAGACGCGGGAAAGTTTTGGGTCGCTGTAGAGATATTTTTGATGATTGAGGCAAAGGAAATCGAGTGACAATGCTGAGCATTTCAAAGATGGCCGGTAAGCTACAGCTTTTGTTCCTCTGCGTTCTTATACGTTTTAGCTACCATATGACTTTGCTCTTTTTTTTGTTGTTTTCGTTTTCTGTTCATCAGCTGCTATCATTTGTTCTCTGCTGATAATCAGTTGCGAATGTTGCTGTGTTTTTGATGCATATGTCTGGTTAGCACAGGTGCAGGGCGGTCGGGAAGTGTATCGATGGGGAAAAGGCAGACTGACATAAACCTTTTAAAACGGAAACAATTTCTGCATTCTGATTATTGAAATTTAAAAGTGTTGTGTTCTATCACCCCTGTTTCATACACTTACAGCACCGATGTTAACGCTATAAAATGAACGCTCTGGTATCCCTCCGTGGTATCACCATGGAGGGATTTCTTTATTTCTTTATTTAAATGGGTTCATTTTTCAGAGGGATACACAGTGAGGGTATCGTGATTTTAGCTACCAGCAGCAGGAGCGGAGCTGCGCCAAGAGCTAACAGAAGCTAACAAACACTGAATAGAAGAAGAGCTGCCATCGATACAGTTGCAGCCAAGCATGATTTAATGTTAAACAATACAGTTTTACCAAGTTGCTCAGAGTCTAAACTGGCATTGTTGTGCATTTAAGGTGTAAAGTTTACCTTCCACCAAACGCCCCCCAAAGGCATCCCAGCGCCCCCCTTTTGTAAAAATGTCCGCCAGCGCCCCCTGCCATACTCGGAACGCCCCCTGGGAGGCGGTACCGCCCACGTTGAGAACTGCTAAAATGCTAAAACTGCTAAAATGAGTAGTGATAGTCTTATTGAGTCCAAAACAGAGCAGCAAGGATTTCCTTATTTTTTAAATGCAAAATAAACATTATGGAAGATGCAGTAACATTGACATAAGTCCATTATCACATTGTGCGTTGCTTGCCCCCATTGTGTGGTAGTAATAGTGGATTTGTTTCCAGCTGTACCCCTTTGCTCCAAGCTGGGTGATGTCATTGTCACTGCTGTGCTCTGGGCACTCAAGTGTGGCAGGTCAGCATGTTGCCTCACTCTACTCCACCACTCTCCGCTTGTCTCATCTTTCCCTCTTCTCCAAATTTCTCTCTGATAGCTCCATTTAAACTGGGACCAATAAGGAAGGACACATTGAAAAAAAATCAGGACAGAAGTCTTTCCTGAGGTCTTCACAGATGCCAAGTTGAATCAAATAAAATCTACATATAAGAAACATCGCAGACAATAATACAATATTTACCACATGCTGTTAGTGCATTCACAATGACATATTCTTGCACAGTACACAGTTACACACTCACAAACTGGAGTCTCTAAGCTTCTTGCGCCCCTGATGGGAGACAGTGCCTTGCTGGAGTGGTGATAAAGCACTTCCTGGCTGTTCAGCCCAACCCTAACCTCCTGCCTGTGTCTCTTCCGGCGCCACAGACCCAAACTCCCGCTGGCCAAACCTATTGATCCTCACAGCCACACAGCAACACCCAAGACAAAGCTTCTATCATCCCTGTTCTCTCTCTGAGACAGAGCGAATTATATTGCCATGCTTTCTTTTGGTGTGTCACTGATGTTTCATTGATGCACATATAAAATGAGTTAAACACTTTTTGAGGGAGGGCCAGGGACATGTCTGCCCCCACCCAGTCTGATTGCGGTTTAAGGACTTTGTTAAAATGGCACTTAAGGATCTGGGAGCTCAGCTGGCTGGACCCATTTCAGTTGGAGTGGCCGCTGACGACTCCCAATTCTCTTAACCAATTATCTGTGCACTCATCTATGCGCAGCGGGGCCACTCCCATCACTTGACCAATCAGAAATGTGAGAGCCTGAGGTTAGTTACTATGGCAAATTGATGCAGTATTTTAATAGAAAGTCAAATATAGTTCAGAGAGGGGACAAACTTTATCATATCTAAAACTGGCACAAGGGATGATAAAAAAAAACAGTACTTTACAAATGTGTTCCTCAACTTCTTCACATTTGATCATGTTACAGCCACAAACCTCTGTATTTAAGAAGCTATAATAATAAAATATATACATTGTAGTTACAAAATATGTGTTTTTCTAGTTTTTTTTCCCCAGGTAACATATACAATACTTACGTAATAGTACTTAATTACATACATTTTCAACTGTACAGCACACAAGAAATTTTTTTAGGAACACCAACATACTTCATTGAAAATGTAAACAAAAAGATAAAGAAAGCTAAAAGTGTTGCATCAACCAGAATCTTCATACAACTCCAATAGTTTGTTTTTTTTTAACCATAAGTTTATGTATTCTGCAATAATTAATCTGCACAATAACATCCAAAATGACAAATTTGCTATGGATTTCATATATTCTATTAGTTGGAAATATAACTGAATTTGATTATATAGAATTATAACTAGAATTGGATTTAAATGTAACCAAATTGAAATTTGTAGATATGAACAGATTCATATTTATGGGTATGAATTTGTCCTGCTTTTCCGATAAAGTGCCTTGATATGACATCTGCTGCGAATTAGCACTACATAAAAAAGTGCATACAAGGATTTCTTTACATTTTAATGTTTAAAAATGTAAGATTTTCATTCATGCTGTCTTCGTTTTCAAGAACGGCAAGATCCCACCTTTTATTCATTTTTAAAGCTGTTCTCAGAATCAGTAATTGCAATCTTCCAAATGCTGTACTCTTCAGAGATGTAAATCATCTCCTAGAACTGTACATTTCACTCTTTCAGAAGTGCTACATGCATTCAAAGAGATACAAGTGTGATAAGGAAGTGTGCCTTGTAAATATTTTATAATTTTTGTGACATTTGTTGGCTTGTCAACCAGCAGGACGTTTGGATAAGTATGGTGGCACACAGTCCTGGATTAAAGCTTTTGGCTAATCTTCAAGCATCTTCCTGTTTGACTGCGTGAATTAAGTGTCCCCTTTAAAACTAGCACTAGGGTTTATTACTAGATTTATAGCAATTTTAACCTGAAAAGATCAAATTAGTCCATCTTTAAACGACAGAAGCTTATAATAGTGACCCCTCTTGCACCTCTCTGATCCTCGAGTCAAAGTAGTTCCCTCTGTGTTCTGGTGGTTTTACCCTGTGCCCACCCACCTGCTTTTGAAAGATCGGCCCTTAGATATGATTGCCCTCATCTTGACCTATTTGAAGCACTTCTGATGGCCTACTTCAAAAAAAGAAGAAGAAAAAGAATCAAACAGACTAGGGTTTATAACAGCTTGTTTCTGTTCAATATAAATCTTCTATTTCACCTTTTACTCACTTACAGGATTAGAAAGCAGACTCCCCTATGCATGTTCTGGTTATATGTAGCAGTCCCATATTTAGTGGACTATCATGCAAATCCTGAAACACTGAGATTTTATTTCCATGTTAAACCTGGAGCATCCATTTTATCTCGGGCCCGGATTTAAAACTTCATCCGCTGGCAAGAGGGTTCTGTGAGTAGCAATAATTGAGGGAATATTGCCTGTCTTGAAGAGCGAGCCATGCTTTTACGTGAGGGCCCAGAAAGTCATTTCATTTTTCTGCCTATTATTTTTTTCCTTCGGTGTCTTCTTTTCCTTTTTTTTCTCCCACCGTTTTTTTGAATCAAAGCGATGTTGAGCTAGTGCTTTGAGACTGGCAGATTGAGATGTGCAGTTGAGGGGCAGTAGGAGGAACGGGGGAGTTAAACCGAGGAGAGATGAGTAGGCCCGATGTGACTGAAGGAATTGCTTCCAAAAAAATGTGAGGGAAAAGAAAGGGGAAGGGAACATTGATGGGAGTCAGCAAGTGTCAGCATCTGAAAGGTCAAGGGTGTTATATACAATATATCAGACTTGTGTAAGTTTCTTTCTCCATGTAAGAAGTTTTGTGACTCTGTCCTCACCTGATGACTCACATTCTGCTTTTAACCCTTCCTATTAAGTCTTCCTGCCTTTTCCTTCTCCCTGCCTCACTGATTATGCTGACAGTAATTTGACAGCCACCAGGTTGACAGACTTGAAGGCAGCAGGGTAAGCGATTGTCAGGCATGGTGTTGTTGGGCAGCTGCTGACTGGCTGAAGAGCTGCCAGTGAGATTGGGAAGCAGCGAGTGGTCAGGGGATTGATGGGGAGGCGAGGGAGAGCTGTCGCCACGGTGATGCGATGGAGTGGGATAGACGGTCCGTGAGAAAGTCAGAGGAGGTTGGCGGGTAATGTAACCTCAGCTCAGCCCAAGACATCCAAGCACAACCAAATTGGTCTTGTCTGCTCCTGGAAGGGAGAAAAAAACCCTGATTGTTACAAGAATGTGCCACCTCTATGATTGCCACACAGCCATCTTCTACTACCAGGAGTAAGACAGCTCTGGTAGAGTTCTCGTAATGTAAATATTTCCCCCTGTGGGTCAACTGTAATATTTGTCCCAAAGAGTGAAGACAATCTGCAGTGCACTTTTGGTTTATTCAACCTTTCTGGACTTCATACTCTAAACTCAAATATCTTGGATTAAAAGTAGGGATGCTTCAATCAGGTTTTTTGCTTCTGATTCTGATCACCCAGGAGGACCGATCACTGCCGATCATCTGGATTGGCTGCAAATGTTTTGTTTTAGGTATAAATGCTACTATGTGATCTGGCAAAATTAAAAAAAAAGAAAGATCTGGTAATAAATTCACCTAACTTAGACATAAAAATGCACAATGCAGCAGGCATTCAGTCAAAACTGAAAAACCTTCAATCAATAAAACAATATTTAACAGTAAGGTTCTCGGTACCCTAAGTTATACACAAGTCAAGTAAATCTGCCTATATCAAATAATATCAAGAAAAAAGGAAACATTCATTCAAAGTCAAATGCAGTTTGCATCAAATTAAACAATCCCGAGTCACTAAATCAAAACTTCCTGAGAGCATGGCCAGCTGATTTGTGCTGACTCTGATTGGCTGTTTCTGACCAAGCTGAGTAATTCTGCAGAACACGGGGAGGAGGCAAAGGCGATAAATTATTTTTTTCAGATTATCTGAATTATGTTAGAACATAGTGGAAGTTTTAATACATATGAAAAAAATATATTTTTTGTTTAAGTTACATTCAGTAGCTTTAACCAGACGTTCGGTGTGAGAGTTCACTACCGGGCGGAGGTTGAGCGGCGCTACGTCTGAAATATTACCACCAGTAGCGTGAAGTGGCAGTCCAACAGCGATTGGACTTATGTTGATGTGATCATTTTAGACTTATGTTGATGCATTTTGACGTGCTTCACCCACAAAGTATTTCTCTGTCGTAACATGCAAACTTCCCCATTCAGTCTGACCGTTAAAGTTCCTCACCACATTGCTTAGGATTTGTTGCTGCGCGTTTGCGCAATGTGAAGGAAAGAGGACATAAGTTGCACACACAGGCTGCTTAGGTGATCGGTTTTTGTGATCGGCAACATGAGACAGTGATCGACGATCACCAATCATACACTTTTTCACGGAAATCGGCTGATTGCGATCAGTGGCCGATCAATTGGCACACCTCAAATTAAAAGCCTTTATAGTTTTGAGTAGTATGCATGAATATTGTATGTTCATTAGTGCTAATTTCTTTCTTTCATAATGATAAAAATAATCATCCATCTTTTCATTGCATAATCTTGGTTTGTAATGTTGTTGGCTGGAAGGCAGCTTTTGTTCTTAAGGTCTTGTATTCATGAAAACTAGAAGGGTATTATTCAGGTCACACAATTCATGGAAACAACCCAAAATATAACATGAAAGGATAATGAAAAAAATAAAAAAATGGTTATGTGTTTTTTTTATCTATCATCAGCAATAACCTAGTACTGCTGTACCTGTGGACACATCAGAGGGGTTTATGGGGTCTTTATTCCTGATTGCACCCTTGTGAGCTGACAACGGCATAAATCTCCGTGGTGCTTTAAGCAGCAGCATATGCAGCTGTGAATTGCTTAGTGAGGTTGTTACACTGGAAAGAGAGAGGAGAGAAAAAAAATCTTCCCTACATAAGTTCGGACTATGTGCTCCTCGAGAGAATTCCCTCCAGCCTCCACACTGCACAAAATGTCTACATGAAATATTACTAAAATGCACTGGAGCATTAAATCTTATTGTTGTAAACAAATTGAATTGTTGGGTGACATAATTTTAAACTTTAAGCAAAACAACGCTCCGAGGTTTTACTTTACTTTGTTAAGACTGATGGACATATCGTGATTACACTGATTATTAAATTCACATTGAGGCAATTTTATTTTCTTCTGCTAGTAGAGAAGCAAAGTTTGGAAAGCCTCAGCAGAATTACTTTCTTATTTACAGACGCAACTTTAGTATGAGTGTTTTGAATTTATATGTGTCATAAACTTTTATGAAGACGATATCCATTTTTGGTGGTTGTGTCATGATTATTTTTCTGTAGAAGCTCCGATCATTCTTAACATTATTACCACCTGCCTAGTAATGACTAGTTAGTGTGAATGCTGTGGGCATTCACACTGCTGAGTTCCTCTTTTCTTAAATTTCACCACACTACTTCTCCTGCTTACTTTGTGCTATTTTCACCATTAAACTTTTATACTATTCAGCTTGCTTTCCTAATGCCGGCTATATCTCTTGGTATTTATAACCTTCATATTATTTGTAATATTCAGCTTTTTATGAATTTTTCAGCCCATAGAAATGGGGGAAACCGATTCATCCTAGATGCTATCATTAGTATTTTAACTAGTTTTAGCTTTTTAGCTAATTTTGGATTTTACGTGGATTTGTCACACTGCATGGACTATTTCTTACCTTTCTGCAAGTCTCCAGCAGTTGACTTCAAATGCTTTTTCCATTTTCACCAAAAGAATTCAGCATTGAGCATTCAGCATTCACACTTGCATTTTCATAGAAAATGTACACTTTCTAGTTCTTCCTTCAGCTTTTATAGTGCAGGGCTAATATCAATGTGTGTAACATACTCTTTTTTTGTATGCATATATTTTAGTGAACAACGGTATTTATGACAAACTATTCATATTTAGCCTGTACTTAAAAATGAATAGCATATTCAAATGTACAAGTTTGAAACGCGTGTAGAAACACATTTGAATGCAAAATGTTGTTGAACAATCGAGCTACATGGACTTTGCACTGACTGCAGGATGATTTCTAGATATTATCGGAGCAGAAGTTCAGTTGGTTGCCATAAGAAAAATATAAATTGTGTAAGAATCAGAATTTACAAAATGGACATCACACGGAAATAACAACAGTGACATGTTTGTTTCATTTAAGACAAACAAATACTTTAATCACAACAATTCTTAAAGTAGCTAAATAATACATTTTGAAAGGCCGTGGTTTCATACATTAAATGTACATATCTTTTAGGATAACTTAGTCTAAAAGCGTAGGACTGGTAAAAGAGGGTTACAAGTTTGAAACATAAAAAAAATAAAAAAGATAGAGATTTCTAAACATTTCAACTTGTTGATTTTTACACATAAAAGCAGCAGTTCTACTTCAGGCTCCTCTTGGATGAAGGACCTCCTCAGGCTGAACCCAGTAATAACATGAAAGAAATTCATTTCAGAAGCTTGTATTCAGGACTTTGTTCTTGTGGTCATAATCCATAATTCATGACCACAGATAAGGGTCAGAATATAGATGAAACGAGAACTTCGGTTTTTGTTTCAGCTCTTTCTTTCACCTTGACAGACCAGAAGAATATACTACATTGTTGCAAAGAAAGGCCTAGTCTGTTCAGTCAGTTCAATTCTTGTTCCATCCTGTCATCACAAGACAGAGATTCTTTAACTGAATCACGTGAGACACTGACTGACCCTGTACCTGAAGAGAATATTCCACATTTTCCAGGTGAGCCTCATAAAAACAACTTGAAGTAGTTTTCAATACTCTGACTGCTTCTTGGTACACCAGTTGCTGCTGATGATCTAGCTCTGGAGATGCCAGAGCTAGATCTGAATAAAGCAAACATCCTTGGTCTATTGATCCGAAAAACATAATTACTCATGTTCAGGCATAAAAACTGATGAACAAGCAAGATTAACCAGATGCAATCAAAGCTGGTTTATGTGTTCCAAGTTTAAAAATCTCTAGGATTTTACTCTTGCTTAAATTGTATCTTTACACATGAATTCAACTTGCATAACAGCAACCCCTACATCGGTTGATAATAAATTACCTACATTTATTATGTAGGTAATAAATGTACCTACAAAAAAATAAAGTCTAAAATAAAGTTTTAGACTTTATTTTGTCTAAAACTTTAACCACTGTTCTAATGCTAAGCAGAACTGAAACCTACCGCTATTCAATCGCTTTACACTGAAATAACAAGAAAAGGTGACTCCCTTTGTTATGGATACCGGGGCCCCATGTTAACATTCTCCCCTGTGCTCAGTTGAACAGAGTTCCCTGTCTTACCTCACCACATCTTGCTGCTTGACTAACCAAAAGCACCTTCTAGAATGGGCCTGTCAGAAGGCAGAGGCAGGAGACCAAATCTAGGTGAAATGCACTCACTTTGGGAAAGGGACAGTGGATGGAGGCGAGTCTGGAACTGGGGCAATACAACTAACCAGCTTTCTGGCAAGATTGCTTCATTTCTTTGGATTTAAAATAGTCCTTTGCTGGATTTTTATTTGAGGAAATAGAGACAGTGATCGTGCTGGAAATGCTACAGCTATTTGTTGATTATTTAATAAAATCTTTCCTTTCCATTATGGCTTATCTACCAGACACTTTCTCCTCACAATGGTGTTCCTTTAACGAGGACTTTACTGTAATGGACCCTTAACGAGGAGTGAGCCTCCCTGCCTGGCCCGGCATCTGTGCGGTGCCTGGCTGGGTAGATTACGGCGCGCTCCCACTAAAGTGCCCATCACCACTCCCTCGCAGCCTGTTACTCCTTCCCTAATCCAGCCTGCCGAGATGCTGCAGTTTGTCAAATCTCAGGCCATATGCTCACTCAAAGATCAATTGGGATGGGAGGGCGAGGAACCAAAGCTGGAGTTTTCCTCATTCTAACTGGGGGTGCAAGCTTCTCCAAAGAGAGTGAGCTCGTCTTCTGTCCTCTCATTGTGAATCATTTTAAGTGAAGCAGGTCAGCAACACTGATTCATGGCAGCAGATGGAAATGTCGACTCTTATTGTTCTCTTTTGCAAAGTCTGAACAAGATGGTGAGCCGCTGCTGCTAATCACGGCATAGCATATAGAGTAGTGCTGTTGTGATTACAAAGAATATGGGGGTGTCTCACATTATGTAGCATGCATGCACACACAGAGAGACCAAGTGAGCTTTTGGATAGTTGCTGGAAAGCATAATATGTTTTCAGAGTGTGACCCTGAAGAGGTCAGTGGGAGAGGTGGACAGGCTGAGACAAACAGCTAATGCATGACCTTTACATAGCATGTGCTGCAGGTATACTAGTGAGAAGCTTGGAGCTTAGGCTCTTACTGTATTTAGTCAAAAGAGATAAAAATGCTAAATAGATCATTATTTGCAGAAAATCACATCGTAGTTACTGTAACTTTACGTACGCACAACAGTTCTAGGTTTAGACTCAAATCTTTGGTATTTTAACAAAGTCTTTATTATCCAATAGTTTTACATGGATGCATTCAAGTAGCAGGTCAAGATTTTAGAAAAAAATAATATATAACTACTGTTTCACTTTGGAACCTTAGTGAAGAGAATCGATGGAATGTTTTTTTACTGACTAAACTGTTTCTTCATTTTCTATATTTGCACAAGTTCTTTATAAGCAAAACTGTGTTCAGTTCTAGTATTAAGATGCGTTTTCCTGGACTTGAGGCTCACTTTTATAAGCATCCAATTCGATTTGTTATTAAAATCTGACCTGGGTGACCATATCTGAGGTATCTTTTTTTTTAAAATTTATATAAATAAGTTGTCAAATCAAAAAGTGGTCTGCCTCTTGACATCAGCAGGTCTGCCTGTTAGTTAAAATAAATTGCCTGAGCTATTGTTTACTCATTCATCAACGTGATTGAGAGTTAACTGAGTCATGTTTTGAAGTGTTATTTTGGCTTGAAAACCACAAGTGTAATTGTGTAGCTTAACACAAAATGACAGCTGTAGGGACGAGAAAAAAACATTGCTGTAATTTTAAGTTCTTTTGATCACACAATCAACAAACTAAAGATTATGACCCAGACTGCATTGTTTTGTCACCCTTGGTTGTAATAATGGCGAGCAAAGACTCACCTACATGGTAGGCTTTGACCTCAGTCTAACCAAAGGCTTTATGATTTCCTAACAGTAAAAAAAACAACAATGTTATTCTAGAAAACAAAACACCAAAATGGACTAACCTGGTTTGTGATTTTGTAAACATTAACATCTCATCTCAGGTCTTTATTCAAGATTTTGAGTTTATAGCAGCACAGGTATTTGACTCTGCGTAACATCATACAGGAAGTTTACTGACAGAACCACATAAGATCAGCTACTTGCAATGTTTAAGTCAAAGGTGAGGTGACATTCCAAAGAGAGACAGAATATAGTCTGGACATGCATTTCAGACAGTTCAGAATTAGTTATCTTAAATATAATTTATTCAGGAAAAAATATTGAAGAAGGCTTCAACTCTGGTGTGCCTAATTTCTCAAAAGTAAGAAGCAAAAGCCTACACTCAAGCCCTCAGACCTTTTAAGGTCATTACCATCCAGTTTGTTTTCTGCATCAATGCTCTACACAAGGGTGACTAGGTTTGAGCAGCTACCTAGCACAGCTCATTAGCTCTTTGTGGTTCAAATTCTGTCTCCAAATAAACATAATGCTGTGAGTGCGAGGTCAGTTCTGGAATTACAGGCAGTGTCAGCCTTCATTACGGCATACCTTTCCTTCACAGCACATCTTGTCACCTGGCAAGCATCTTTTTATTTAGCTGAAATTACTACTTTTTTTTGTTTCTATTCTAATGTCTCTCTTCCCTATCTTTGTCAGTCCCATTTAGTTCATTTGTGTCTTTCTTCCTCCGTTGTTATCACACTGTGTTCATCAAGGCGTATTGAGATGAAGAAGTTCTCTGATGATTGTAATACTTTGTGTTGTAGAAGAGAATTCAAAAGTATGTCTGTGGGGGCAGGGAGGGGAGAGATATGCAAAGCATTTTAAAGATTGAAAGGTCAGGTTGGTAAATTGCCTTTCTGTACATGAGTCTTACCAATCCTTTGACTATAATGTGTAGGATTAATCCATTCTCTTGTCCTTTGTGCCTTTTGTGATGAAGAGACCGTGTAATATGTGAAGAGCAGATTTTTTTAAAACATTCTTTCTTCCCCTCCCTTTTGTTTTCCCTTTTCTCTTAAGCACTGCTAGGAAAAGTAGGCCTTTGTAACATGAACCTAGAGAGAAGGTGCTTTGATTTTTTTTTTAATCACTCTTTATTTATGTAGCTGTTTGAAAGCTGTAAAGCATTGATGCAATTCTCATCCTAATATTATACAAGCATATTATACAGGAATGTGGACGTATTCGTGAATGTTTTTCTTTCTCTTTCCCTTCGAAAACTTTTCTGCAAACAGCCACACCGCTATCTCTGGTGGTCTTCATTTTCATATAATTGAATCGAGGTTCTTCCAACTGCGAGGCAGGATTTGGTTAAGCTGAAAGTCCTCCTTGACTGCTGCTACCTCTGTGCAGATTCGGTTACAGCTGTTACCGCGGCAGCAGCCTGCCAGGGCCTGTCTCCGTGGATACCTCCCCTAATTACTGTGTTTATTGGAAATTAAAGATATACTAGCTAATGAAACGCGGCAAACATTACCGCCGATGCAATGTCATTAATTCTAGCCTGGCTCCCGTCTCCCATGTGAAGCAGAAGCAGAAAGAGGTGCAGCATATTAGCATAAATATGATTTTAGTCAGCTGGAAAGTACTTAAATGAAAAGAAAATAATGGAAAAAAGGTGTGTTTTCAATCCTCACTTTAGAAACAATAACAGCTCAAATGAATAGATGATTGCAGACTGGGGACAGTAAAGGCAGTGGACACAGATAAACCAGGAGAGATTCATTATATCTTGTATTGGTGTCTTGAGGATGGCCAGTACATTTTCTGCAAGAAGAGACATTTGTCATTTTACTCAAGGTAGAAAAAACAACAATGATTTTTTTTTTTTTTTTTTTTTGTGGGTCGGTACACTTCATACTTTACAAGAACTGAGCAACAGAACTCCAGGGAAGTTCTTATAGGTCCCTCCCACTGCAGCCTTTGTATAAAATAGTTGTTGAATACAATGCAAGAAAAAATGTTCTGCACAGAAAATTTGTCAAAAACAAGTTGCAAAAACTCCCAAACCAGGCTGCAAAAACAGAACGGTGTCCTTTTGTTCTTGGAGCTCTGGGAGGGAGAACAAATGCATCTGTTCTTGTGGAGTATGTACAAGCCTTTAGTTGTAACCACTTGGCTTATTCCCTGCTACCACCATGCTCTCAAGTGCATTTTCACAGTCCCTGCACCTCAACCCAGACTAACAAAGGATTTACAGATTAAAATGCCTATATCATAAACAGCGTGGGTCTCTGGAGATTACACTCACTGGCACAGAGCGGCTGCCTATTTTAGTATCAATAAAGCATTTGTCCCTGAACAGTGTAATTAATTTTTTTTTATCATGTTTGCAGCCTATATGTATTGGAAAATGCCAATGCCTTTTAAATTAATGTATAGATTTTCTTATCATGTGTCAAAAATCTAATCTTTAGATTTGATCAAAAAGTCAAATGATCAATTTTGGTTGCATGTCTTTGTTTTTTTGTTGTTTTTTTTCCCTTTTAAACTTGTTCCTCTTATGAAGCATTTGTATTTGAACTAATAGTAAACCACAGTTCATAGTCTTACCAAATTTTCTGTTGTCCTGATGCGCTGCAATTTAGGGCTGAAACGATTCCTCGAATGATTCGAGTACCTCGATTACTAAAATTCCTCGAGGAAAATTTACCTGCCTCGAAGCTTCGTTAATTTATGTTTTATTAGTTAGCGCACCGTGTTCCGGCCGGGACTTCATTTGCGTTGCGCGGAGCTCTCACTTCCGCCTCTGAGTTGTTGACAAAAGCTAAGTCTCAGCGGCATAAAGTCCAATCTTCAAGATTGGCCCGTGGGGATTTTATTGATTGATGATAATGCCCGACTTTTTATCATTTTTGGGGAACCAATAAGCATCCTTAAAATGACTGGGGAATGCCTGGAGTACGGCAGCATTTCTCCTCCGGGGCTGCTGGTTGAAAGCGAACGGCGGGAAGAGCGCTGAGGTGAGCGGATAGCCTGAACAGGGCGGGCGGCTGAGTAGCTGATGCTTACCGTGTAAATGTAGCTTTACCGACGAACCGCACAATACATTTCATATCCCGGTCTGAAGAAACGGGTGGCGGAGCGCATCGTACATGGCTGGTAGATGAGTTTCTGAGTGTGACCAGTGAAGGTGTCGTAAATATCCCGTATTGCTTCCCCCCGTGTTCGTCCCCCGGTCTAACGGTTCGTCAGTCCGCTGGTCTATTTCCTCCCCTCCACCCCATCTTACGTTCGTTCATTCGCCCTCTCCTCCCACTCCAGGCGGCATTTCCCGTATTTTCAAACCCAAAGTGTGACAGGTTAGGTGGCAAGGTGAGTTTAATTAATCTATTAAACTCACTGAAGATGAATACATAAACTAAAAGCTGGATTGTAGACATTTTTTATAAGCATATTTGTGAGCCTGCCTCTTTGTTATTAAATTCAATACAATTTCAGATTTTTCTATAACTTTTCTTCTGGTTAACTTAGAAAGTGAGCTATTATTGTTACAGGTTAGTTTTCTAAACTACAATAAAGCAACTGTTAGGGATGCTCAAATATGAAAAATTGGACTGATATTGATATCTGATAGTAACACCGGTATTATGCCAGATTTACCAATATTTCATTTTATAATTTTTTTTATCAGATTACTCGATTAATCGTAAGAATAATCGATAGATTACTTGATTACTAAAATATTCGTTTACAACAGCCCTACTGCAATTCTTAAACTTCGTTCTCCAATTTGAATCTGCAGGTGGGCAAGTCCATCCAGTCTCAGTTTACACCTTTTCTTTGAGGGAATGGGGGACACTCAATTGAAGATCAACTGATGGTTATGTAGAAGTGACCTGAACACAGAGCAGCATGCTGCTACATTGGTCAATAATGACTGTCATCTTCAAAGCTTTTGGTTCATGGAGGAGATGAACATCTCGTTCTGCAATTTAGCCTTTCCAGGGTTAATTCGAATCACAAAATCCTGCAATGAGCTATTATTTTATCAATAAGTCATTAAAAAAGAAGAAGTAAGCCAATTTTAGTATGGCACATTGGGAAACATCTGCCTAAGATCCTTTCTATTTCATAAAAAATTTAGAAACTGGATGTAAGTCAAGTCAGAGATACTTCTAGAAATAAAGGTTGAAGCTACTTGTGTTTTAGGTGAAGTTTTGTATGCAACAGCAAATTTCTAAAACAGACTTCACTTATCCATGGAATCAAGAAATCTATTTGGAAACTGGTTGGAACAGACTATTGATTGCTTTAAAAAAAAGTAAATAAAGATATAAAACATTAATATGCCGAATTTGGTGGATTTAATTACTGCATTGCAGACCCTGTAATAATGACCAAATGTAGTGTAAACCTTAATTTCACATGTGAATTTTTTTTAATTTTACTGCATCAACTTTTCTATAAAATAACTAAACACAAAACTGCTTAAAGAGATAAAAAAAATAAATTAGAAAAATGTGTGTTTATTTTAATGAGCTGGAAAAAGTAATCAGCAGCGGATAAATTAAATAAAAGGAGGAAAAACATGCTTGGGACTTGTCTCTTCCCAAAGTAGTAAGATTTTTCTCTTACAACTCTTTGCTGTGACAGGCAGACTTTGCAGCAGCAACAACCATCAAGTAGTCATAGCATTTCCAACAAAATGACCTTTGACTTCTGACCAAACCTTGAAATCTGTTATTTTACTTTTAGTGACTTTGTTCTGTTTTTCATATGGAGACTTATAAGTCACTTTCCCCTAATTGCACTTATTTGCAGGGAAATAAAATGTATACTTGTATGACTTGTTTAAATTCCAAACAGTATGCTGACAAGTTGCTCCACTTTTTCTAGTTTAGCTGTTTATGTAAAAGGGGGGGAAAAAAAAACCTCACCTTGCTCTCATGTTCACTCTCTGCTCTTCCTTTTCTCCGTAGGGTGTCTACTTTTTTCTTTTCTTTGCTTTGCATGTTTCCAATTGCATTTAAAAGAGAGAAGCCACTTTTTTCCCTAACAAAGCAGCCTCAAAAAAGAGAGAACAGTTGGGAGCACAAGAGGGTTTCCACTTTTCTTTGGTTTATTTATATATTTCTTTTCTCATGCCTCCCTGGAGATCACGGCTGTTGGAGTATCAGTCAACGTGGACACAGGAACTCTGGGGACTGCCATTCTTTTTCTGCCTCCAGGGAAAACTTGTTCGGAACAATTTTATTGCACTAGCCCCACAGAGGGTTCCTCCCCTCCCCCCTGTCTCTTCCGCTGCCTTCATTTTTATTTTGAAAACATGTAGACGGTCCTGTAAGAAGGAGAGATTAGAGGATGTGGAAAAAATAACAAAGATGGGAACCCTTTGTCTTATGTAAGAATGTCAACTCTTCGTAGCTGGTGCAGGGTGTGCATGAGAGTCAGTTTAATGCTGTGCTTTGTTGTCTATTTGATGCTTCACAACTAATTATGCTCTCCGTAAAAAGTTAGAGCTTCTCTGCATCTTTAAACATTAAGCAATGCCATCCAGCTCGTGTAGCGCTGGAAGCTCCCTGCTGTGGGTTGCCAGTTTTGTTCTAAACACATTTCTTTGTGTGCAAATGTCCTCCTCACATCTTGGAGCTGTGCTCTAATATGATTAACGCGAGAGTCATCCCAGCAGTTGTCCATGCTCCAGAGCACTGCGTCTGCCCTTTGGACCGTCTACAGCTGCAGTGATGAAACCAAACACATTTATCAGGAGCCCTGATATTAAACTGCACCATTTTCATCATCCCAGCACCAGCCACCACACCCTGAAAAAATAAAAATAATAACGTCAGAATCCAATTTGATAAGGCAATAATTGGATTTACAAACAACTGAGGGGAGATGTGATCCCAGATTATTTATCTAATGAAGTCTTGTGATATTGGCCATATGCAGATTGTTAACTACGGGAAGTGTTTTTAATAAATCCCCTGGCACATTTGCAGGGAGGTGTGGAATGGAATACATTATTAGTCTTGTATTTGTGAAATCCTTTTGCAGTGAATGATGTTAGAGATGCTTGACAAAATTATGGGCTGATGGATGTTATGAAGGTGGGACGGCTGAAGCCGGGCACGTTTATGTTGAAGAACCCAGGTGCGTTTAAAGCCCCCAGTCAGTCGGTCGGTGAATGAAAGGTGTCAATAAATAAGCAGGAGATGCTAGCTATCATGACAGCTCTCCTGGGTACAGACGGGGAGCAGCATGTAGAAATGGTCTTCTCCTTCCATCCATCTCTGCCATTTCGTCACAGTTTAATCCCTCCATCCCATCTGGGAGGAGCTGAGATTGCATGGCTCCTTCATTCTTATAAGTTAACTCCCAATAAAACTTGTCCCCAGTGACTCTTGGCTCCTCACAGGGTTTGATTAAAGCTATTCTGCCTTGGGACAGCAGGCGTCCATAAGGTGACGGCTCATTCGGAGGAGGCACATAATGGCATGAAGACTGTGGACTGTATGGAGCCCTTGGAGAAGTATGCATTAATCGCCCTGATGGCAGCGAACATAGACACCTCCCGCAATTTGTCTTTTGTGAGTGGCCTTGAGGGACTTCTCACACGCCCTCGATTGCATGCTGTCTTGAAGCTCGAAGCTCGTCAAAGAGCTCTAAAGTGAAATTTTAATGAGCTACAGTATGCATTGCCCCCCAGTGTGATTTTTCTGTTCGAATTTAAAGAAGTGGATGCCTGTGGATGGTGTCACTGAAATTATCAGCAGTACAGAGCGCTCATATGTTCAAGACAGTATGTGACCTCTGTGTAACAGCAAGAGCGAGACAGAAATGTCTTGTTTCCCTTCTTCTCCCCCACAACTCTCTTCTAATCTCCCAGCAGGCTGATAATGATGGACAGACAGGCGCATTCTTCCATTCCTTTTCCTGGATGTGGTAACCTCTCTGCCATCCTCTCAGACTACTTATTGGCAGGGTGACCTATTTTTATGAACACATTCCTTTCCCACCTCCATGCCAGATGCGGCTCAGCTCAAAGGGACCATGGAAGAAAAGCCTCCTGTTTACCGAGCCGCTGTCCTCGCCACATCTTTAGCAGAGGTCACAACAGCATGGGCTCTGCCTCGCACAAGCACACAAAAATACACAAAACAACATACATCTCTTGCTCAATGCTTGTTGCACTCAAAAGCAACTGTTCAAATATATGTTGTACAGTGCACAGATAATTGAGAGAAATGTCAAACGTGCTTCAGGTGTGTCTCACCATTCAGAATTTGGTCCTGTCATCTGGTTCCTTAGTGCACAGATCAAGGCAGGCACAGAGACAGGCAGACGGATGAGTCTCACTTTGTTAACAGTCCCTGGCTACAGAACAGCCCCTGTCGCCTGCTTTCGGAGGGTGATTTTTCAGCCTCCAGGTGTTTACCTGCAGGATACACATCCCTCCTGAGAAACACATCAGTGTCACACACTAGCTGTGGGCAAGAACATCGCTCAGTGCTGAGTGAGAGAGAGCGAGCAACGCCACAAGGGTGGGGCTGGCGGTGGCAAACAAACAGAGAATTGAGGGCAGCGTTACTTTGTGTGCAGCTCTGCTGGAGCTCAGACTCATTAGGTATGAAGCCATCTCAGAACAGGCATCTGTATCCTGTAAGAGATCCCACCAGAGACTACATCGAGAGAGCCATCAGATCTTTTAAAGTGGGACCCTTTGAACACAAACTACCAGCCCCCTTTCCTTCCTTCATTCCAGCTGCTAAATAAACACTGGGTCTGGATGGAAATTTAATGAGATTTCTGTCCTGCTTAAGACTACTGCAGCTGTGTGGAGACAGGATGTTTTGTTCACTTACTTTACCTTCGATGTGCAGGCTGTGAGGTGAAAGTTGCAAATGGAAAGAGGAATAATAGATGAGTATCTGCTTGCATCTGATGAAAGGTCTAAGTGATACAAATGTGTCCTATTTCGGTGATCTATCCAGCCCTGTGTCATCAATGTGATTTGTGGGAAAGGTCGTGCAAGAAATGACTTTGGCTCAGGAGGCAAATCCTTGGTTTATGTTTGTTGTGCCTGGTGCAGCAGCCCACAGAGCGAGTGGCTGCCTGAGACCAGCGTCTGGTGCAGGTGGTGTTTTTTGGACGACAGAGCTGATATATCATTTGCCAAGGTCGTACTCAATTAGGCTATTTGTTGAGCATAGCTGCATGAGCTTGGCTTAATCAACCGAGGAATGGAGACAACAATGACAAAACAGGAAGTAAATTAGGCATGGCCAGGCCACACTTTCTAGCAGCATGCTGGAGAAATGCTCCATTTAGTTGACTAGCGTCTTTCCCCAGCAACCTCTGGTCCTGTCATGCTGGCACAAGTCCACACATGGCACAAACACAAACCTGACACTTTTTATGTGACTTTCCAATGTAATTGAAACAACCTTTCTGAATTATGACAGGACACACACAAAAGGTCAATTATGCCAGATGGGCACACTTAGTAAACAAATTGAAAAAATTGAAAAAAGTGGGAACAAGTATAATTGTACCGTGTGGCATATATCACACAAAGTGGCATTGCCACGACAAAGAAACAACATTTGTTTACCCTGATTATGCCAAGACCTTGAGGGGTGCTAAAGCATCTGTGTAAGTGGGTACAACCCTGGAGGAAAGAAGTCAGACTGTGTTAATAGTGGAGCAATCAGTGGCCATTCAGGTTAATGGGCGTTCAGCAAGTCAGCCCTGGCTAATGTGTGATTTGGAGGGTCAGCCCGTTGCTCAGCGGCAAACACCGGTCACATTCACCCTCGCCACATGCTGCCAATGCAAGTCTTAGTTTTCCCACCACACCCTCAGGCTTCTTGACTGCTCATGACAGTAAATATTTGATTAAATAAATGAAGGTTGATTAGCTCTCAGAGGCCTGGCAGGTGACTTGTGTTTCAGCTTTATACTAAGGGACTGTTTTAAGATTACCATCTACCCTGTCATCTCTTGTCCCAGTAAACTAATTTAAGGAGTGTGTGGGTGGCTTGGAGGGCGATGCCAGGTGATTCATTTAATTTTAGAGAACTGCACAGATAATGTGTCAGTCTTGCTTCATGCACAGGAAGTGAAAGTCTCAGTATCATCGCTGTGAATCCTCATTTTTACCTGTTCCTCTTTGGCTGCTTTTCTGTCTCTTTCTTCCTGACTCACTTTCTGTGAGACCTCTTAAGCTGTGACATTTCCGTTTCCCTGGAGACAGAGCGTGCCAGACGGTTGCCACAGCAACGCCCTGCTCTTTAAGGCGTGCACAGCATTAGTCCACCCCCTCCTCTACCCCATACCAGGGATGGGGGGAAGTGAGGGGTAAAAAAAAGAAATGGGAGGAGTGGGGGACAAAGGTGTGGGGCTCCAGAGAGAAAGCACACCTGCTGACTTCCTGCTAATTGGATGTTTCTCTTTCTCACTATAGCTCCCTGTTATACTTAAAGTTTTTACCCCCTCCATGGATTGCCCCTCTTTCTCTAACTCAGAGTTAATCTACATCTGTTCTATGATTTTGAAGCTCCCACTCAGTTTTTGTCCGTCTCTTCAGAGAGTGCAGCAGACTCATTAGAAACTTTATAATGTTACTCCTACTGGTTTGGCCGAGCTTTCATTTTCTGGTATCAGTAATCTTTTCCAAAATTTCTGGTCCATATTGACACATCACATGTTGTTGCAGGAGAGTTGTTTGCCATGATGCACGTCACCCATTGGACCAGATCTTAAAAATATTCTACTGCAGTGAGAGCTGGTGACTGTGGAGGCCATTGAGGTTTAGTGAACTCATTATCGTGTTCAAGAAACAAAATCTGTCGCAATCTGGGCTTTGTTACATGATGCATTATCCTGCGTCAGAAGATTGTGGTCATACTGTGGTCATCAATACTCAAGAAGGCTGTGGATGGCAAAAATGCTAAATTAGTAAATAAGGGATACAAAGTGCCGAAAGAAATTATCCCCAACATTTTTATATCACCACAATGATCCATAACTTTATGTTTTTCAAGTCAGTTTCTGACCCTAGTATTATATGAATGTAATGGCTGAATTAGCTTATATTTATTTGAGCCAGACAATGTTTTACAAATTAAGTTAGTTTGTGTAAATTATATTCTCTGTTTCCTGTTCGTAACTCACATGAGTAACACATTCTGCTTACCATATTAATGTGACTCTTCCTAGTCCTTCCTTGTTCTTGATCCAAAGCTCTGTCCTAATATCTGGATGAAAGGATTTATTTCCTTTAAATTATTTTGCATTTCATTCTCATGCAGAATCAGTCCTGATGAGTGTCAGCTACAAGTGGTTATTACACACTTTTTGTTTTTGTCCTTCTCTGTATTTAGCTCTGACTGTATTAGTGACTGTTAATGTTCAATATTTTGTTTTTTTCAGCTATTACCACATTTGAAGAGCTCAAATTAAATTCAGCATTAGCCTCTGTACTATACTCCATTTTTAATTCTGAACCGAGGGTGTTTTCTTTTTCTTGGTACTCATCTCGGGGAGCTTTGACAGGTGGCCAGACCAGCCTGTCACCCCATCGGCTGGTGACATTTGAGCGATATGAAAATTACCTTGTGTGCATCACACTGGGGCTCAACTATTCCTGTTCAATTAAGTCCCTGAACAAACTGTCTGTGTGTTTTCCTGGTGATAAAGTCATAGCTATTGACTTATGAGTGTCGTGAATGACAATTCTGAAATCTGTTTCCTGCCACACTGTGATTGCTGAGCAGTGTGTTTGTCTATTTGCCAGGAAGGCGACAGGCAAATAGATGGTTCAATCACTGAAAAGGGACTAAGGAGATAACGCAATAATGGTAGAACCTAAAGGATACCCCAAACAATACACCTGCATGTCGCCTATCAGCTATGAGATATTGCTTTTCATAACATTTGTAACTACTGTCACTTTTCTGTATATTACACACAGTGCCTAAGGTATAAGCATCTACAGTAAATGGAATTTATTAGCTTTGAGTCATTCGCTCCCATAACAACAATTTTCCAAGGTGCCAGATACATTTAAAACAAAAAGAATGTGGACATAAAAGGCCTTATGACTTCATATTGTTATCTTCGGCTCAGGCTCAGTCCACCTGGCCTATTTAGCTCCAACAGCTAGAGCTCACAATCCCACTATTGATCCATTGACTATCTGGGCTTCATCTGTCCAACCCATCTACCTCTGAGCACTTCAATTATCAAAGCCATAACAGCCACACTGCCGTTAGTGGCAGCTTGTCGGACACTGTAATATGTCAGGGAATAGAATTCTGACCGCAGCATCATAGTGCCAAATGATGCCCCATAAGTCACCTTGATCCTGAAGGGCTGTCAGGTGCTGACGGGTCTGTGAAAGGGACCAGCTAGCCTCGGAGAGCACCGCAACCCCACTCAGTCTAGGTGAACAATCTGCACTCCACATCCTAAACTAGTAAAAATAAATCACCCATCGCACCCATCAGTGCACCCAAGATTTGGGTGCACTGATGGGTCAGTTTAAAAAACTATGTGGAATGTTATTATATGAAAAGCAGTGGCTGTTTATTTTTCATGCGTCATTTATTGGATTTTGATTTCCAAAGTATCCCAACCAGTTTTATGTTTACGGTGAATAGCTTTTGCTGCCAGTCTTTTCTTAGTCAGAGATTTGGCATTTAGCATCTGTACAGTTTGCATAAAAGAAGAAAAACTAACCTCTGAAAAAAATAGTGAAAACTGTGCAATATACCAAAAGTGTTGCATTAACATATTACCGATGGATGCTTCCAAACATATTAAAATGCTACCAATGGAATTAGTGTTTACAACTTTCAAACATGACATTTTAAAAAAGTATAATTCTGTGTTTATATTGAGTGTTTATTTTGATTTCTGGCTTCTTTGTATAAGAGTACTCAAACTTGTGAAGGTTACTACATTCATTCATAGTTGTTTATCACTTAAACAGCACATAAGCATGCACCTTGCAATACAGTTCACTGGAAAATGTGCTGCATGCATCAGAAAGTTAATAACATCCAGATTTTTTTCTTTTTATTTTGCGAAATGACAATGGTTTTTGAAGCAGTCCGTCTGGCCTGAGCGTGTTGGCTGCCAGGGGACAGGATATTGATCTGAGAGCCGGTCTGAGCTGGGTGAAACAGCACGACTGTATCGCTGCCTACGCCAACACACAGATGCTCTATAAAATGATCAGATTCTTGGAGATTAAAGATGTTTGTGTGTGCAGGAAGGAAAGATATGAGGGAAGAAAGGAAACTGTGCGCAAGACGAACGTGTGAGGAAAAACGTCAGAATGACTTTCTGTGCATGTGGGTACTTCTATGTGTGTGTGTGTGTGTGTGTGTCTCCTTGTGTTTACACCAAACCCCTTTCAAAGGGACTCCTGCTGACAGCCTCAGGTCTGGAGGTTTGTGACTCAGAGCTGTAGTAATGGACTGAGGTGAGTTGGAAGTGATACCAAATGGACCGAATTCAAGGCAGAAATTAGTCATCACACGTCCCCCTTTGAACACTCACTGTAATAAACCTCTACTTTTGCAGTCACAAAAATTGTAATGCAACTGGTACATTTATAACCCAATGTTTTTTAGCTATTTTAGGTTTCAGCAGCTCTTTGAAGCTGGTGGGATTTTCTGGATGCGTGAGAAAAGTGCACAGTGATAGAGGGTTTTTCTCATTTTCCATCTGGGGTTTTAGATATCCTTGGGAGGGATATTTAGTCTATTTTTTGTTCCTTTATCTGTGAGGCTCACAGACATTGATTCCTCTAATATCACTAACTAGAAAATAAATAATTTTCCCTGGTGTAATACTCACAAAAACTTTTGCCCATTCATTTGTTTCATCTGCATAATTTCACTGAGGAATAATTATCATAACAATGATTTGGGATCCTCTGGTGACATTGCTCAGTGAACAGATTTAAACTCACTGGTGCTCAAATAATATCTAACATTGGGGAAAAGTGACTGGGATTTTGACAGTTTTATGATTTGCGACACATAAGATATAATGTACCTTCTCTGTATATTATACCTTATTTTTTATAAGGCATCATACAGATAAGGTATAAGGTATTGTAAACGTTATACAGTAAAAAATAAGGCTTTAATCTTTTTGTTGAGAAAATTAGAGCAATTTTCTCAACAAAATTCCCCAAGAACTTGGAAAGCAAGGTGGTCACATGATCCTTACCCTCTGTTCTAGGTACAGCACATTAACTTTGAACATAGAAATTATAAACACTTTACACATTGCTTTTTTATTTTTATTTTTTTACATTTTTGGGATGTTGCACTTCAAGCCAGCCTTAAACCAATATCCCTTCCCTTGTTCAAATAAAGTTTTTCTTTCCTAATCTATGGTCACAGTGACCTGTCACACTGACCCGCTCTCTAACATGTCAACAAATGGTAAAGCAAATACAGAAACAACTGAAAAATAACTTCTGCTTGTCATATTATCAAAGTAGCTGCACTTTCATATTTTTCAAATAGGGAGGAAGACCTGAAAAATGCAGTTTCATATTAGCATATTGAGCACTTTGCCAACAACATATAAAAAAAAAACATTTCTAAACTGACCTGTGCTTTTATGTTGAATTAACAATACTTACATGACAACTTTTTGTTGCATGTTGGGAATATGGTTAGGGATGAAAACGTTAGTTAATAACGATCATTAAACGACAACTTGTGTTTTTCTTTTTTAGATTGTTTTGTTTTGCTCGTACATTTACTTTCCAGTCTATATTAAGCCAAGTTGAACATTCTTTTCGAATTATTTAAACTCTGTAGAAAATGCCCCAAGTCACTGTATTGTTTATCTCTTCTTTATACTTTGATTTAAGTCTGATTTTTATTGAAAAGCCTTTTGGTTAAACAGTAGCCCTGTGAAGGTTCAGGTCTTTGTTATAAGTTCTTCTCACTAAAATTGGACCTGGTTGTTGCACACTGTTTAGTACTGTTCCTCAGAGCTGTAATGTTTCCTTTTTCAATTCGACTCTTGCAAATATCTCTTTGTGCTTTAAATCGAACCTCGGGGTACTCTGGCTTCCAGCAGGTTGAAGATGAGGATCTGTACGTATGCAGTAAAACTCTACCTGTGGTTTTATGAGCATTTGGTGCTCTCACATCACATTAAATAGTGTGCATTAATTTTATTTACTTCTCAAAAGCATGCTTTAAAAAATGTGTTCTTTCCTTGCTCCTGAAGGATGCCTGAGGGCTTTTTGTCATGGCGGTGCCAAGCCCTGCGCCCTGTTTCTGTCCATACTGTGCCCTGCTCAGGTGTTGCAACAGATTGTCCATGCTGTTTCACAGGAGGAAGGTTCCACCCTGCTCCTCTTCTCTGAAGTAATGCAGGGATTAGTATCTTTCCAGCCTTTTATCCAGAGCTAACACCTTTACCATGACACCAGCCGCACAAAACAAATGCTGCCTGAGCCTTGTAGCATGCATGCACGCACACAGCACGTTCCACAACATAGGCCCTCTGACTGCTCCTGGGTGTCAACACAACCCAACTCAATTACTTTAGTCTGTAGCGCACCACTAATCCCCTCCCCACTCCTCCTCTACCCTGCCACCATTATTCCTCTACATCAACAGATTTGCATGTACTTTCATGCCACTATTTAGTTTGCAAGTTATTTTTAGAAGCTCACGCCTAATTAGGGGGAGCTGGGGTAGAACACAAGCATAAACGGCAACATTAGTGCTGCCTCTAATGAGAGAAGATATTGTGGGTAAAGCTCAGTAATTTCATCCTGTACTCTATTATTATTCTTTCATTATCATCTCAGCGGATGGGTGACCCTTCCACTTCTCCTGCTCCTGCTCTGTCTCTCCTCTCTTCCTGCTCTTTGGAGTCTTAGTCCCTTTCCTCCCTAAATGTATGGGTGCTCAGGTATGTAACCTGAGCACCCATACATTTATGGGTTGACACAGCCCTTTCAAAAAGTGCAAACAACAATGTGTTGCTGGAAACTAAATAAGAAAGTCATGGAATTACAGACTAAAATGTGTTCATTTTATATGTCATGAATAATACAGGCCTCACTTTCCGCCTCACAGTGAATGGAATAAGAAATAATCGGTGTACGTCAAAAACAATATGAGTGCTGCAGCAACAATATCCTCAAACAGTAGTGGATTTGTGACACTCTCATATTAGTTGTAACCCCTGGGAAACCCATTCTGTTACCATAATGCGCCTTGCACTGTCCCATCGCGAATGATTTTGGTGCATGGTGTGGCAACAAGAATGACTAATGAGACGGAAGGGAGCGGAATTACACAAATTATCTGTCACACTAGGAATGCTGTGATCTGAACACTCACCTGTGCTTTATTAAATGTCATATATCTATGTCTGTTTACTTAAGCTTTATTTGACAATGTGAAATGTATATAGTAATTAATGGGATGCTATGTATTAATAGGAGGCTAGGTATCATTTATATATATATATATATATACAGAGAGAGAGAGAGAGAGAGAGAGAGTGTGTTCTTATTTTTCAGCCAGATAACCACCTGCAACAACAGGTGGGTGAGGGGCTACATGGTGTTATTCTGCACTTTATTCAGTCAGTCACTCTGGAACTGTCTCTAGAATCGTGTTAGAAGAATGTTAAACTCTAAAGTATGACATTACACATTTTTAAAAGTTTTTACACCAAATTTTTTTGTTATAATTTGGTACTGACAAATTGCCCATAACGTGTCTATCAAAGTGAACAATCTGATTCTGACTGCAGTGCTATATGGCTTTTAAAAGCTTATGATGCATATTATATGCTTATATGGTTTACATTAAAACCAGAACAAAGCAGTTTAAATAACTGTGTATGGCTTGTGAGTTTTCATTGGTTACCTAGTCTTTGGAGGCAAGGAGCTGCAGGGGTGTATGCTGCCATGCCTATCTTCCTTCTGTAGTCCCCCCCCCTGCTCCTCTGCCTAATCAGGCTGCTCAGTATGCAGAACAACCTCCCTGATGGCCCACTACTCAGGCCCCAGTTGCTGACCTCCCCTAAAGCTACAGAGCTGATCTGCGCTGAGCTTTACTCAGTCGGTGCCAGATGTCAGAGAGGATGAATGGCAAAGATAGTTTTGCAGTGACAGAAACAACTCTGAAAGAGGTAGTTTTGGCATTCACTTTTTAAACATTCGCTGCCCTGGATCCTATGGGTTACTCCAAATATTTTGTTGTGAATTTTTTTTTTTTTTGATAAAATAGATGCATTTTTATAGATTCTTCTGCTCTGCAAATGTCTGGCAATTATGGCTGTAGATGCTAAAAAAACCAAAGTTTTAGCATAAATGCTTATGTACTTTTAGAACAATAGTGGCATTGTTTGGCCATATATTGAACACGTCCGTCCTCTTCTCATCTCCCTCCGCTACCCTCTTCTCGAGCGTGATGAAGGTATGGCTGATGTAATCTAAAGCAACATACGCTCATAACCACATAGGATGTTCAGTCACGCACTGTGTGTCAGCCAGTTTCACCAGAAAGTCACGTTAAAAAAAAAAAAAAAAAAAAAAATCTCCTCTCTGGGAATTCAGAAGTAGAATTCCTTGTCAGCCTCTCAATGTGTCACACTTTAAAAGAAGTCTGGGTATTGATGTCTGGGAAGTGAATCTGTCAGCCTTGCAGTGTGCCAGGCCACGGCTCCCGGCTCAGCCAGAACCCAGAGAGGATGCTAAACCCCCCGAGGCTGATTAGAGACATTTCACTGGGAGGATCCCAGGTCACTCTTTAAGCTCCTTTCTCACCCTGCAAGACTAGGGGAGATGACTTTTAATGGAAAAAAAACTAAATACAACTGTTAACCTTTCAGTTACTTTCATTTTCCTATTAGATTTTATGTCTTCCGTATATTCCAATTTAAATGTTCACAATAATTTGAGTGTGTACATAGGTGTGTGTATGTTGGTAATCTTTCATCCACTGGTCCTTATTGTCCTGATTGATCATATGGTCTGATTCTGTCACACACTGGTACCACCCCACTAACAGCTGTGGGAGAGAGAATCAGAAGAAAAAAAAAGAGAGGGGAACATTTTGTTGATTCTTTTGTTGTCGTCCGATTATTATTTTCCTTTTGTTACCTTGCAAGGTTCAAGTGTGTATACTCTCTATCGTCATTTCTAGTTTTCAAAACATTAACTTGAGAAAAGAAGCGCAGGGGATTGGGAGTGGCTATGTATCATCATACCAGTGGTGAGAATGAGGCATTGGCAATAATTCCAGCAAAGATTTTCAACCAACTCCTCCTTAATTTTTGCACTATAATCTTAAAGCTGCAAAAGATTGAGTTATTTTAATACAAAGATTTTCTTAATGTAATTGTTTGAATTACTATGTAGTAGGCTGGAGCAGGTAACGACATCTGGTCATCCTGAACAGAATGCTAATGCCCAAATAAAAATTGTCTTTCCGCAGAAAGTGAATACAAAACTGTCTCCGAAGCAGTAAGAATGAAAACTGATCCCTGAAGTGATGTATATCTAATTTTGTTTGCCTTTTGAATTTAATCAGTTTTTGTTAAACCACATTTGTCTTTGAAAGTTGCTTTCTTTATAGACTTAGTTCTCAAGGGAAGTATAGTCAAGTCATGTAAAATATTAGTAAAATATTTAAGTATAATTTGTAGCTGTGCATTGTGTTAAAAATTGTAAATAATAAAAAAAAACTGTATGAATAAAAATAAAAATCAGTCTATTTAAAAATCAGCCAACAGCATGTAACCTGAGGACCTCTCTGACTGAAGTGAGATGATGCAAGTGATATGCAAGATGCCATAATGCAGTAGTACCAACTGCAAAGCCTTAAAACAATAAACAAAATATAAACCACGTGGTATTTTCCACAGTCATGTAACTAATGAAAGAGATTAGTGGAGAAACATTTTTGCAAATAAAGCTTTTACCATGTAAGCCTTAAGGACATCAGTGTTCTTTTGGAAACACTCAACATGTTGTGGGGGATAATTAATTAAAGATTATCTTATTGCTTATTTATTTATGTATTCTTTTATCTTTCATTCCAGGTCAAGTTAAAATGTTTTTTAGGCAAAATTTAAATCCTATTGAAGCCTTTCAGATTGCATCGATAGTATTTTTAAGACACACCAAGCTAAACTTTATTTGTATACCTTATCTTATTTTTCCTCTGTGTATCAAAGAGCACAGGTAGTATCCACCAGGATGCTAATCAAGGTTTCAAGCAAGACTTAGAGCTCGAGCAGTGCTTAACTTCATAAAGGCAGGTTGTGAGATAGAAAAAGTTTTCCCTTCACAAAAAAAGACTCGAGGTAAATAAAGGTGAAAGGAGAGTAGAAAAAGTTAGGTTGGAAATTATACAGACACATACACATATTCCTACTGATACAAGTTTCATTGTTTGTCGCCTTGAAGTGGTGCAGCAGTCAATGACTGATCCAAGAACTTTTGGAGTGCTTCATCTTAAACTTATTCATTCAAACATTTATTCCTACAGCACTGATGAGAATAACGACCTTCTACAAATGTTTTCTTGCATTCTTGTCTTGATGCAGAGCCAATCAGTGATCTTAACATCTTGTTGCCACAGTCTGTCTCTCATTAGGTCAATGCTGGGATAGAAGTCTACTTAGAGCAGAGTGACATTTATTTTATTGAGTTTAACATTCTGAGATTACAGAACTTCCTCACTTCCCAGGCCCATTGCCACCCCGTTCTCTTTCAGTGACCTCCAGCTGAAACTAAATGTATACTGTGCATGCATTCAGTCTGCACATAAACACAGCTCTACACTCACAAAGGCAAGGTTGCATGCAGTAAACCAGACAGAATATCACATGTGGAATCCACATGTGTTGATCTGCTGATTATCTGAAAGATTGTAGTACACACACACAAACTGCCCTGGCACATTTAGGCAACCAGCTTCTCTATGGTATACCTGAAATGCCAACACAGGGCATATGGAGAAAAAAAAAAGTTGGTACGCAAATGCAGTGCTTTAATATACATTTGCAGATGCACCTGATGGCACCATTCGTACAAGTCTGTATTTATTGTTTAGTAGAGCTGGCATCCAGGACGATCGTGCTCCCTCCTTCTTTCGCCTTGTCGCATTTGTCTGTTCCTATCTGCCTCACAGCCTCCTCTACCTCCCCCACACTATGCCTGGGGAGTGATTAAATCTGTGTACGCCTGTCTACGAGCCAGAGAGATTGGCATGCATGCACACACAAATGCATACACAAACACAAACTCCAAAACAGCCGCCTTAACTGTGACACAGCACAGAACCAAAGACGCATGTATTTAACTACATTTTATTGATCCCTAACATCCCCCAGTCTATTATAAGTGTGCCCGCTAATGCTCTGCCATACATAGATTGCCTGTAGCAGCTAACTTGCTTGTCAAAGCTAACCCTGAGTGACAAAGCTTCACATTTACCTTTCCAGGCAGCTTTCTACTGTTAAAAAGTAAACTTTTAAAGATCATCTATAGATATTCTCATGCTTTGAATGTTTATACTATGATCGCACAGCAGAAGGTTTTTTTTTTCCTTTATAAGCTTTACTGCAGGGATAACCCACTGTAAGCGAGTGGTGAAGCACCCCTAACCGTGCATATTTGTGCACGTGCATACATGCATGGCAGCCCGTCTTCATGATGAGTGACTCCTAGGCTGATTAAAGAGAACTCTTTTTCTCCATAATGAACACAGGAGATCCATCAGCCATTGCCTTTGAGGAACATCAGCCGCATCAGGAGATAAAGTGTCTGTGATCTCTCGGATTTCAACCAGTGTTGATTAACTTGGCAGCATATTAAGTGGAAAGGTATTGAGCTGAACTTAACAGCAAAACACACATCACAGAGAGTTTGTCTTTTAGGCGCTGCTATGAGGTAGGATTTGCATATCCGAGTTAAGTTAAAGTGCTTATTTCTGAAATCGAAGTAAATATGATTAAGGTTTTTCCGGTCAGCCTGTAAGGTCAGAGTATTATCAGGCTTATGCCTTCTCAGCTTTAATCATGCAAAAGTAATGTGCTCCTACTTTAACATTTGCTCTAAGTTTACCCAATTAATGAAAACGTGCCTATGGTTTTCATTTTTAGAGTTGAAAACAGCAAGCTAATGCCATGTATGAGCCTTTAACCGTCATACTCTTATAATTAAATACAGTTGCTTGCAAGTGTTAGATGTTAGAAAGTGAAAAAAACAAAACAAAACAAAAAAAAACCCAAAGTGGAATAAATATATTCCAAAAAAGCTATAAGAAATTACATTTTTATCTTGTCACAAACTTACATAGAATTAAGCCTACATGTAAAACACTATTTGTGGCAGAGAGGTAGCATAGCACATCACCATGAATGCAGCATTTGCTCAGCAAAGCAATGGTGGCAGTAACATGCTGTGGGAATGTTTTTTTTTCCCCAACAGAAACAGGCAAACTGTTCAGAGTTTATATCGCAATAGACCGTGACTAATAGTGGGAAGCCCTGGGAAAAAGAAAAAAACAAAAGCATTACCAGCGGGTGATGCTTTTGTTTAAAAACTCTACCTTCCAGCAAGACTATGATCCTGAGCATACAGTCAGATATGGATGCAAGAGAAAGTTTAAAATGAAGGCAAATTGTGTTCACATGTTCAAGTCAGATCGTGTAACTAATTTAAATTGAGAATTCCAATTTATACACAATAGTACAAGGATGAAAGTAAGTAAAGGAAACAACACTGTATCCATTAAATTATATCCCATTCCCATGCCATACCTATAGCCATCTATGGGCCTCACCACGGGGTATAAAAGCTTAATAACTGTATAATTAAACATTTTGCTCATCATAGCAATATGAGAAAGTTGTTTCATCTGCAAAAAAAATTGGCAATCTTATCTAATTAAAGATGATCCAGGGCCTTTAATCTTAGGCCAAGAGCCTGTAAAGTGTCTCTACGGAGGTTTCAGCTAAAACTGCCCCGTCAGATTTGAACACCAATTTCTCTTCAATGTTTTGTAAATGCATACGAACTCGCTCAGTCTTCAGATAGTCATCTGAGGCACATGTTACAAACCTTTTTTGTTTTTTGCAGTACATTTCCTAAGGCTCAATTTAATCTCCTTTATCTTTGCTGATAAAGGCCAGACAGCTAAGAAATGTTCTAGATATGTCTGATGGTCCCCAGACTTCCAGAGGGCCAATGTTATAAGCTTAAAAAAATGCAGGGATGGCAAATTGGGATTCGGTGTAAATGTACAAAGGTAAACTTCAATAAGGCAGCGTGGGGACTAGTCCTGCTCTTTTATCATTTATTGGCCAGTGCTCTCACAGCCTGCTGGGAGATGTCCCACTTATTCCGCCATACACACCCTGCCACGTAGGTGAATCCTCCTAATACGGGATAGGGCCCTGCCTCTCCAGCAGGCTGCTGCCTGATCTGATATCAGGCCAGTGGGACGGATGGCTCGTATTTTCAATCCAACTTCATTTCTCTGAAGGTCCTCATCTTGCCTGCCCTGAACCCAGGGACACGTTGATAGAGAAAAGTTCCTCAAATCTGATTCAGAACTAAATGGAAAAGCATGAGGAGAAAATCAGTCTCTGTGCAGGCTCATATTTCATCTCCAAATAGAAGTGTGGCAAGCTGTCCTATTTTGAAGTTGTGAGAGAATTTTTGAGACGTAAAAGGCATTCAAATGTCTCCAAGTCAATTTCATCCGTCTTCTCCTCTAGTCAGTCATGGGTTGTCGCTCCCCTTCTATCGCAAGTAATTTGTTTCCTCATGTTTACAACATCAGACATGGCTTTTGATTACGCATTTTGTGTTTGGGAATGAACTCATCACTTCAGCTATAGATGGCATTGAACTGTTTTAAGTGGTGAAAACAGGCCTCTTGTCAAGATATTTCTGATCTTTAACCAAAGTGAATGACTTAATCTGACCCATGGGACGGCGAATGGGACGTTACGTGTTGAATAGTGTATATCCGAATTCCCTTTTTCACTCTTGTCTTGATGTGCCTGCATTAGCCTTTGTTAGAAGGTTTTGCACTGACACTTTCACCCTGGATTAAAATCTTAATTAACTTGAGTGTCAACCTATATTGCATTAGTTGAAAAGCCAAAACAGGGGGACTGAGAAAAAGAGCAGATTGCTTAACATAGGATCATACCGATTGGACCCAGGGTTACCGCAAAGGGCACCATAGTGTGGCTGTGCTGCTTTGTGTGTCTCTCATCTCGATGCTCTTTGTGTGTCTCTCCATCTTTGTGATGGGCCTTCATCAAGAACATGCTAAGGCTTTGAAAAGCTTTGCTTGAATACATGAGATCATGACCTCATGTTAAGAGGTTGCCATGGTCAGAAAGTTAAGATTTCCTCCAGTTTTGTTTTGAAGGTTGAATAGAGAAGATGAATGCTTTCCAACAACTGCTCTAAAACCAAAGACACTAGGGAGTCTTTGGGGTTGAGCAGTCTGGGTCACCTTCACAGCAGAAATGACAAGAAAGTCTGATCAAAGACTGACCATTCGCCACCGGGAAGCTTTAGTCTGACCCTGTCCGATTCTTTTGACCTTTAGCCATGAATCATGAGTGTTTATGTGTCAACAAAGGCAATAGATGCCTCCAATAGTCTTTTTCTTTGTTTCCCCTTCATCCATTGAAGTCTTTCCAGTGAAGTTTGATGAGGTTTTGAAGGCATGGTTGATTTGGCGTTCGTAGCAATGGAAACCAAGATTTAAAGGCGATTTAGATGAAGAAACAAAAGCTTTTTGCTATTTTAACATTTTGGTTGCACATCTCTGGGGAACAGTCTAAAGCAGGTTGCCTTATGGGGGAACTATGCTGCAGCCATCTGGTAACGACAATTTGACGCGCTGTAGACACCGATGCCACAAAGACAGTTCTCACACCAGATGCCTTTATCTCTACGGCTTTGTTTACTCATCAGTTTGAAATGCAATTTGAACTTAAGCAGCATAAATAGTTCAATAATCTGAGGACAAAGCAAGTGTGTCTCCCATCCAAGTTTGACAGTTGTGTTAAAGCATTCAGTTTAATATTTTTCCTACTAGGGGCTTCAAACTGGCCTACTAAATACTACTATATTTCAGTATGTAAAATATTTATTCCCTTGTAATAGTAATAATAATTGTACTTAATTGTTTCCTTTGCTATATTTGCATTTAACTGAAATTAGCCCTTTGATGCACAAATTAGGATAAACTCTTTTAAGATTGTTTTTATGTTATCTGTCAGTGTAACCAAATAGCACAAAATCCAGCTCCCACACCAGAGCATGTTCTTTTTGAGCTTCCAGATATCTAACGGTTTGCTTTTGTTTCCTCTTGAGTTTTGTTAGCTGGCAAATCTTTGCTTCCTCAACATCTTTAGCTGCTCCAGCATCCATAGCTCTACTGCCTTTGAGTTTTGTACATCCCAATTCTTACAACCTTGAGTGATATTCACAGCAAATGGACCTACCATCATCCTCATTTGACTTACATTTCTGATTTCCTACTTTACTTGTTCCTTTTTGTGCTTATAAAGTAATTCTAAGAACAGTGGACATATTTTCAAGAACAATTTGCATGTCTGATGAAAATAAGCAGTGATGGTTATTGTCCACGATGATGATTATTGCTATGTTGCCAAAACGTTGTAACAGGTGGAGTTGCTCTTAGTTGTTAACTAATGATACCAACATTGTTTTTACTTGTGAGAATCTCACATTATAGAAAGACTGGCAAGATATTCTCAAAGTGCTGTGTATTTTTAACTGACTTTTGTATGTGCATTTGAATTTTTTATGCAGTAGAAGGTGATGTATTAATTGGTTCACTACAGTCCAATGAAGTGCCTTGCGTACAATCAACAACCACACACAGAAGAAAATGGCTTTTGAATAGATGTCCTCTATGGTGACTACCATGCATCAAAAGGCATAAATGAACATCTGAAAACTCATACCAGGATAGCCTTTTTTTGCATTTTACCCCATTACCATCCTTTGTATTGCCATCAGCACCATGGTTGCTTCCCCTTTATTCTAATAAAAGTGAATGTCTTTGCATATGAAATCGGCATTAATGCACTTTTGAGGTCAACTTGCGCTATTTGATAAAACAAGCTCCAATGAGTTGGGGTTTTTTTTGGGTCCACAAGCACAGGAAAGATTTATTGTCTGCTCTTTGCTTGCGCCACTGCTCCTCGTTACTGGCCAACTCTGACCCCATCTTGCCAACACCACAGAGATGCTTATTCTCAATAGATAACAAGTGAGTGAATAGGTTTTATTCATTGTGGAGTGTTACAGTGCCCAGAGTGGTGCACTGGCCTGCCTTGACACAGAGTACTGCCGGGAGTGTTGGGTATGAGGGGCAGAGAGGGAAACAGAGAGACATCTGCTATGGTCACCCACCCAGCAATACCCTATTATACCAGAAGCCAATGCTACCCTGTAGTTTTGCTCATCCCATTTCCCTGTATGAGTGAGTGTGTGTTGAACAGAGTAGAGATGGGAGGTGGAGGAGCACACACAAGTAAGGGGTTGTTTGCCATATGGCCTCCTTGCACTGAGAAAGAGAGCAGAAAACGGAGTGCGAACTCCAGTTAAAACACAAACTACTGCGAAAAGGGACATTTTTCTGAGACAAACTGCTCATGTTGTGTGATGATTTGACCTTATTCCATTCCACTTCAAGTTTTTTTTTTTTTTTTTCAGAACATGCAGATATTTTCCTGCTAAATTGGAATCTGGAACAATATAAGGTGCCACAAGTTTGCATGATTGAATTAAAACCAAGTGGTAAACAGCTTAAATACATTCAGTGAGAAAATAATAAACAAAATAGTTCTACACTGAGTTCTAGTCAGATTAAATCATTTATGTGATTATTTACATTATACACTCTAGTGGACGTAGTTAATAGACACAAAAGCATTTTTAAGATCTCTTCTTCTAATAAACAACATCTATAGATGCTCACCAAAGTCCTTGTCTTGTTCATTATATAGTTCTATCAAGACAACAGTAAAATGTAATGACCTTCTCAAGTTACTTAAATGGCACTGTTCTTTTCTTGATTAAGGTTTTAAAGTGGATGTTTTGGCCAGATAGTGATCCTAAGTGGCAGAAAATGTGTCTAACATAAAGTAACTGAGAATGAAACAAGAAGAGGCAGAAAGAATAAAATGGGAGAATGGTAGTTTTGTAATTCTTTTTATCTTTAATTTCTTTTTTTATTTTGGGGACTTTTATTTAAGGATCTTAAGATTCTCCCAAATTGGAGTAGAAGATTTTTTTTAGAGAGAGAGATGGCTATGTAGGAGAAAGTATTGGATCCAAGTAATAGTAAGAGAGCATGCTTCTTGGTAAGCTTAACAGAAAATGATCCTTGCTATGGCAAATTTTAAATTCGACTCGGTGGAATCTGTGGTTTGCAGCATCCACATTTTTACTTGTGACATTTCAGGGCAGAGTATTAATCTTCTCACCAATACTGAAATTTGGCATCTTACTTTTGCTTGTGTTGTGCATCATAGAAACATTTGGCAAAAGAATGGAAAAGTATACAGTAAACCTACCTTTGATGCGTGAAGCTTAACAGGTAAAATTTGTTTGGGTCATGATTGAACTTACACGGTGTTATAAAAAAATATTTAAACTATATTCTACATGAGTCCTCTGAATACCAGAAGAGCTATATATATCTTCCAGTGGGTTTGTGGTTTTTTCCTAATAAGAACACACCTGAACAACTTCCAAAAGGATGTTTCTAGGAGGCACTTCGATCAGACACCTCAAATGACTCCTTTTATTTGAAGGAATACTGGCTCTATTTTGAGCTCCCCGGAAATAAGGGAGTTCCTCAATTTGTCTCAAATGCTAAGTCCAATCATCTTGCCGAGGAAACTCATTGCTAACTCTTTTACCCAGGATGTTTGTTCAATTAGATCCATAATTCACCACCATAAGCAAGATTTGGACCATGTATTGGTAAACCAAGAATCTTACCATTTGACTCTTTCCCATGACAGATCTGAGCAACACCTACATACTTTAAGATGAGACCTGTGTCGATTTTCTTCTCCATACTACCGCCATTCATGAGCAAGACCCCAAGATCTTTTAAGTTCTCTGCTTGACTCCAATTCCCTGAAGGAGTAATCTACACTTTTCTGGTAGGGAACCATAGCCTCAGACTTAGAGTAGCTGACCCTGACACTGGCCATTTTGCACTTGGGTTGTGAATTGCGACAATCCGTGGTGAAATTCAAGGTCTGAAAACATCATGTAAACCACATCATCTGCACAACTTACAAGGGAACGCTGTCTGGTGTCTGGTTTGGATGATTTACCCTCCTTTTCATTGAGATCCTGTCCGGTAACACCATGAACAGAATCTTTCCATTCATTTTTCAGTGATTCAAAATCTTATATAGTTCAAGTCATTTATTGTACTTTGAATCTCTAAAGTGGCCCTAATCATAATCTAAGAGCAAATTGAAGAAGTTAAGCGGAAGTTAGCTCTACAAGAGAAATATAACTTGTTCTTTGAAACATGAATTATATTGTAAAATTACATGACATGCTTACACGTCCTTTCACATATTTCTGAGTTATTGCCCTGCAAAGTTGTTGATGTCATTGTACTTCATAAAAATCTCTAGATGATAGAAAGGATCAGAGCAATTTTCAAAGTGATATTTCAAACATATTGTTAAAGCACTCACTCACCAGGACAGTCTTACAAGTGTGACAGAAGACTGAACTCAAATTTAAGCCTCAAACATCATGAAATGCAACACTTGGTGCCACAGTGCAACAGATAACACTTTGACTGTAGAAAGATCAAAGCAAAGGACAAACACACGAGGGATATTTCATCTTTTTTTTGAAAGCAGTAAGGTGAAAGAAGATGCAAGGAGATTCAGTGGGGAGAAAGTTACAAACAAGGAGAAAGAGATCCATTCAAAGTCGGAGAAACCAATGATGCTGCTCGTGCACAGGGATTGCCACACCCACTGAGCAGCCGGGGGGCTCTGGAGTGAAGGAAGGTTTTCATCTGTTTTATCTCTTCCGCTGTCTTTTGCTTCTTTCTCTTTTTGAGGTTACACAGAGCATGTCTCCTTTTTCCCCTTTCCCCTTCTTCAGTGAGGCAGAGATCTTAATCGCCCCTGACCGTAATCTTCCAGAGTGAAATGCTTTTGTTCAATAGACAAAAAGGAGCTTATAGATGCTGCACCCTGCAAGGCCATATCACCATAGGGTTATCCTCTGGTAAAACGGGAGAGGTGTACTATGTGTGTATATGTGTGAGTGTCACATGTAGACTGTGGACAACATCCTATTTTAGATAATGTGATCTGTTGCTGGACTATAAAAGCATGTTTGACACCTGAGTAAGTCAGTTTGTGAAGGTAGAAAACTCTTACTGTTTTACCAACGAAACACGTGAAAAGCTGTGATCTTAGATGAAGACTTTGCTGGCTTATCTTGAGGCAGCATGTGCTGTAGATGGTGCTGCAATGTTCATTGTTGTGTCTGCCTTGAAAAGCTAAATATATACTTAGTTTGAAGGTTTGTAAACTATGATGAGTTGACATATGACAGTTTAGACCAGTTGTAAAGCTGTGTCTTTTCTTTAAATTTGACAATTTTGTATTTTTTTAATCTTTTTTTCTGCATCTATATTGTTCTTTTGTAGAAAAAAACTATCCATCTCCTGAATTGAGCAAACTAAAAGTGACACTATATGTTATTTGCAAAGAGAACTGCAATCATAGAGAGATCATTTTTGTGGCCACAGCCAATCCCACTTAAAGTCACCCTTTTTTCTCCATCTGTAAGTCTTTCTTGCGTTTTGTTTTTTTCTCCCTCTTTTCCTCTATTATTTCACTTTCGACATGCCTTGGTTCTTTATTTTTTTGCCTCTCTCTGTCATCTCATTTTATTCTGGTTGCATTTGTCACTTTCTCCTTCTCTGTCGCGGTCTTTTCTTGTTCTTTTGTCTCACTGTCACTTTCATTCCAAGGAACATGTTTTGTATTTTTTGTCGGTTCCCCCTTCTCTTTTTCTCGTCACATGCACACACAAACAGATAATAAGTATGTGCTTTTTAAAGTGAAAGGACTATATTTTTTCTGAAGTGTCCTGACACATATGTTGTGAATTGGTGGTCTTTAAATAAACAGAATAGAATTCAGTATTTTTTTAAATTGCACAAAAGAATGAAATTTACATTTTCATTTAAATGCATAACAATCTCAAAGCTAAGAGCTCAGAGTTAATGATCAAGCTTAAGATATTAATACTTATCAGGCAAACCATCGTAACCACTGATAGTTCATATGAAAAATATGCATAACCTTTTCATAATGGCAACTACTATTGGGTGTGAAGTAAATATTTTGACCTCCAAGTTGAATAATTTTAAACAGAAATAGACGAATATAAAGATTTGATCAAGTTTGACAAGGCCTCATTTTTTGGGTGAGCATAGGATAAAAAAAAACAAAAACTTCAAAATTTGTGGGGTGTTTCCAGTCTGTAGTGGTCAAGATATATCAAAACTGGTTTGTGTTTTAGCAGATTAATGCACCCTTAAAACAAAAATGTTAATATAATTTGGGGAGTACAAGAAATCTAGAGGTGTTGACGTGGTTTTCAAATTCCCCAGATATTAGTATCTGTAGAATGTGCTGGACAAACAAGTCTGTTCACATAAACTCAGGACTTAAAGGATCTGCTAATAACAGCCTAGTGCCAGATACCACTGCACAGCTTCAAGGCTTTAGTCTGGTGATGTCCATGTGGCCATACGTTGTTAGGCAGGTGGTCATAATGTTATATCTGCTCAGTGTTGACAGGTCTGTGTAGGTGAACTGTAACATTGTGAGAAATTATCCCAAACAATTTGAGAACTCCTTATCTCAGTGTACATGTTGTGTCTTTAAACATGCAAGCTTGAAAAATTTGGCTAAATGCTTATGGATTAGTATGAGATGGGTAACACAGAGCAAAAACGTTATACTTATTCCCGTTCTGAAATGAAATTCCTATGTAAAATTGACCATTGGGAATATTCCCGCCTATGGATTGGCATTTGTTTAAATGTGAGCTTATTAGTGTCCGACGCATTTTGCTTTGTCCACTGCTTTAAAATGTACAGGGGAAAATTCATTCTTATACTCTCTTCAGGTTAAATGTACATCGTCCCTCCGTGTTACTTCTTTGTTGCTCATTCTCGTTGTCCTTGTCCCTGAACACTGTGGATTGACAAATTAGATAGAATCTCATCAGGCGTAAATAATGACAGCTATCTGTAAATAGTGCTGGAGCAGGAGAGCAACAGATGCTGCTCCTGGTGAAGGAGAAAAAGACTGCTCTCCTCCACTGAGCCTGCTCTCCGCATGCTGCCACTCACGTATTTGGCTCCCATTAACACTGATCTATATTAATTCCTTAGAAAAAAACGGGGCTGAATAAGAAAGTTGATTAAGGAAATGAAAATCTATTCTGCTGCGCCAAAGCTCAATGTGTTCCAGTCTGTTTCACACTGTGGGATTTTTAAACCATAAAGGCTATCCAGTTAGTCACAGACCAACGAAGCAAAGCCGGGTTACAATGTTTATTTATCCATCTACTTATTCTTTTTTTTAAACATTTCCCCTATCCCACCTAATATATTGGTAGACAGAGATGCAAAGAGAGCGACACTTGTCTTTTTGCTGCAGCTGCAGATAAAAAATTCAAGCCTCTTATGTAAATTTCTAAAAGCAAGTCTTGTCTCAAATAGAGGAAGTGTACAAAAACTCAGTGAGCTACAGTAGTTTGCTAAAATGTACCTGGCATTCATCAATACTTGGAATGAAAGCTAACGCCCTCCCATGTCCACTGAGGCTTGTATCCAGTCATTGATTTCTGGCCAGGCGTTTGCTCACCCCAGCCAAGGCCCAAATGTAATTTAAGTGCTGTGTGGCGACGTGTTTGTAGCATAAAACCTTACATGGTGTGGTCAACAGCCTCAGGCAATGAGTGAGCTCTAAAGTGGCAAACAGCAGTGAGACGTATTTCCTCTTCCAGCTCACCTTGCGCCTCCTCGTCAAATTAAACGATAGAGACTGGAGGGCTTTCTGCGGGCCTTCAGCAAGCTTTCACCCCTCCAACTCTAAGAGGATGAGGCAGGCCGATGACAAACACTCACCGCACAGCTCACACATGACAGGGGGGGAAAATAATAAAAATAAAACACTTCAATTATTCCATATAAAATGGCATCAGCTCTCGACCCTGTACTCCAGGAAATTAAATTTCAAAATGGACCTCAGCTATGGCTGCAAAACAAAGCCATCTGATGATTGAGGGAGGATTTTAATAATTCCAGATTTTCTACATTGGTGTGCAGAAGTATGGGAATTTGTTCATTGCAATGCAAAAAATATAACAAAATGTGACAAAGAAAACATTACATTTTTTTGTTTGGTGTTGAAACCTGATATTTACACACACCATAAAAATACCGTCGTTTTCCTCAATGTCATTTAAGTAACTGACTTAAGCTTTTTCTGTTAAGTCAGTTAAAATAGCCACCTGATTTTTATTTGATGAATGAGCATGAAGATATTTTTTTGGATGTTTTCTTAACTTTCTTGGAATTTCAGTAGTCGTATATTCCCTAAAATTGCCCCTTAAACAGCATGACTGAGTCAAATATTTCTGTTATTATTTCACAATACTACTTACAATAACTTGAGGGTTGGTTGGCCCATTCCTCCTGACATAACTGATGGAACCAAATCAAGTTTGTACAAAACATTTTCAGCTTTCCTAATGGAACTGAGATGATGGCTGCCCAATGATCCCTCCAAAAAAACAAATTTTGTTGTCATCAAGTCATTTGTAACTAATTTGGTGGCATTATTAGGATGGTTGTCTACTTGGAGGACACACTTACTCAAGCTAGGCTGGCTGATGTCTCAAGATGTTGCATCAATTTTCTCACATAATGACTAAAAATTTAATTGTAGTCTGATTTTTTTTATGTTATTTTCAGAATAAAGACTTTTTTATGCATGAGTTCACATGAGTAAGCAGGACAGACTCTTACCAGATTTTGTCAACATATTCTAAAAGTCTTGTACTTTAATTCTGGGGGAAATATATACTTTCTGAGTAGATATTCTCATAGTGATTTTTTTTAACTGATTGTTTGAACAGATGAACATGTTACTTTCAGACATCTGAGTCCTCTGAACTTGTTGTCATGTTAAATATGTGATTTTGGGTTGTAGTGTATGAGTGCAAGACAAGATGCTGTTGTGTGATACGGCTACTTAAACACCCAAAATGTCACAACAGATTACAAAGCTTTTGGCGACAGACATTAATACTAAATGTATGCTGACATAAGCTGCAAAGACAATATGTTGTGTCAGAAAGCAACATAGACACAGACATGATAAAAAATATTACACTCTTTGTTCAAGTGCTTTGACATCCACCCAGAGAACATCGCCGGCTTCTGCATCCAGTGCCTCAGCTGGGAAAATAATTGCTCCGGGAGGTTGATGGACTGTCAGGAGTCACACGAGCTTGTTTCCTCTGTTCTCCTTTCTTTCCCTCTCGCCTGGCGACGCAGACAGACGCCACGGAAGCACCTTGTGTTCGCCATGTACAGAGATAAACTGCATATTGCATTCTGTTTCAAGTGTTACAAATCTCTTGCAATAATATAATAAAAGATGTATTATTCATTGCTTCTGCAGTGATTGAACTCAGGAATGAAATATGCATAGGGCGCGCATGCTATTTCAAAAAGCCAACATTTGACGGCGGGCGATGAGCGAACATCACCTCGTGTCTCTGTTGTCATCAAATGTCGAAGACAGGAGATTAGTTGTGTGAGGACAGTGCGGGGTAGTTTTGGGGGCCACTTCATGGGCTGGCAAAATGAGTGAAATGTTTCGAGAGGAATATGAGAGAGGGATCCAGGTGAAAATAAGAATAAATTTTCAATCTTCTGTGTGATGAGAATCCATTTGTGGTCCCCAGGTGTGACAAACAAAAGGCTGGATGTGTTGTTCCAAATCCACATAACTGGTTTTGCTTTATTTCCCGCTGAGATGGGGTGCATGGGGAGTGTGGGATTAGGGTGTTGGGGGTGCCAACTGAGTCATTTCGCTGCCTGTTCTCTGCAGAGGGTATAATTGCAGACCTTAAAACATACCAATTCTGTTTTGGTATGTGGGAAGAGCTCGAGGGGGGAGGTTAGAAATTATCAGTCACTTTGGTTTAAAAGCGTGCAGCATATTAGACTGAGATGTTTGTGACACCATAGTATGATTGCATTATTTGCAAATAGTACATTAAAGAAAAGGGGAAAAATCTGTTGTTGCATTCCAGGAAACCTCATCACAACAGCGCATATTTACGAGGTGGTGCAAAATGTGGTATATTTTTAGAGAACATATTGTATTTTATGTTAGTGATTTCCAAGTGGTTTTCTATTGGCCTGGGGGCCTGTGTGACTGAGTAATAGACATAGTAATGGCTTCATCCTTGCCTGCCTAAATTTGTTTTCCATCTTTGTGACTTGCAAACACCAAAATGAAAAAAAAAAAAAAAAGGCAACAAATGATAAACAGCATCTGCCCAATTACTCTCACTTTGTGTTCAGAAATATATATATTTTTGTTATCAAGATGTATCCCTGCTCTGCATTGACAACACCTTGCCACAGAAACAAAAGGCATTTACATTTCCTCAGGCTGGCAGTGAGGCACAAGGCACATTCATTTAGCTCATTTTCCTCCTGAAGCCATGGAAGGCCCTGACCCGGAGCTTCTCTGTTAGCACATTAGAAACTGTATAGCATTGCATCGGTGCCTGTCATTCACAAACACCCCGCATAATCAACACAAACAAGCCCTGAATCCTACCCCACACACAGACACATGCAGGAAGCCAGGCAAGATGAAGCTGGGGCATTGATTTTATAATGATGCCCTGGCTGCTTCCAGCCATGGAGGAATTGGAGCTGGCTGTGTTGAACTCTTGGTGTGTGGAGAGTTTTTTGGATCAGAGCCCCATTGGTTGGTGGGAGCGTCTAGTCCGGTGGAGAGGATGGGCTACAGACGTGTGCAGGCGGTCGATCCAAAGCATGTAGAACACAGAGAGGCAGCCGTGCCCAACTTTGCTGAGGCACCGGGAGCCAAACGTCCCTTCCTCAGCACACACAGACCTGCAACTGCCAATCAAAGCAGCCTCCGGCACTGCCACTGCCTTGTGCGCATAAATTAGCATGTATTTGCATAAGAATTCACTCGTTTAGCAGACCCACTTGGCTCTCCCCCAAATGGCATTTTCTAACTCCCCTTCCGTCTACCACTTTTCCTCTTCTTATCCTTTTACAAGCACCAATAAGAGATAGAAAATAATCTGTTAACCCTTTTCATACCTAACCCCTCTTGACACAAATTACACGTGCATATGCATGTTTGTTTTGGATTGCAAATTAGAACATTTAACCAACAAATGATTTAGAAAACAAGCAAACAAACACAGACAGACTTACTTCAGTATTGCTTTGTGTGAACCATTGTAGAACCAGCTCCCCAACGTTTGAGCTAGCACTCTGCATCAACCTAATAACCTGCAACTTCAAAATGAACTGCGCTTCAAATGTGCAGCACAGCTGACTTGTCACATGGGATTCACCAGCATAGCTACATTATTTAGCAACAGGTTTTAAAAGCCTATTTAATATGTTTCAGCCCAAAGGGGGAACTAGAACATGTGCATCCTTTCTAAGTTACAAATTAAAATAGAACAATTCTTCTGATCAGAAGTGGTTGTAAGGAAGCTTAGAGAGACAATAAAAATAATGATTTTTAAATTAATTTATTTGTTTTTTGTTCCATGATGATCCATCAGTCATAGCAAAATTGGTAAAATTGTCCTTTCTATGAGTTACTGGAGTCAATGCATGAGCATAATAACATTGCATTATGCATGAGCATAATAACATTGTAAATTTCTGACAAAGTCTGCTTTTTCAGTGTCTCAAGCATCCTTAACAGCTGGTATATTTGAAGGATAATCTGGAAAGTTGCCTATAGTTGCTAACTTCTTTGCTTTTACATATGGTGCTGCTTTCAAGCTAGCAGGAGGCTCTTGGTGAGAGCATTCAAAAAAAAAAAACATCTCACTTGCATGATTACAATCAGTTTATGTGTTTATTTCGGTACGCATAGCAATCACCTCGCCTTAAACATGGCTCACATAAAAATGTCTGGGTACAGCTCTTTGCTCTAAAAATAAAGGAAGAACAGCATCATGGCAAAGTGGTACACACAGATGTTTCAGAGGGATGAGCTCTTAAGCCACCCATGCAGTTTCACATTTAGGAGAGGATGAGCTTGCTGTACGCTCCAAGGTCTAACTAGTACCACAGACATACAGAGCTGTGCAATAGCTATATGGTTTAAGTGTTTTTTTGCTGTGAGTTTGTGTTACAGGGCAACACAAAGTCGTGCATTATTGGGAAGTGGAAGAGAAACGGTACACGATTTTCAAATTATTTTTTACAAATTTGAAGAGTGAACGATGTGTAACCCGCAATTAGTCAATTAGTCAAGACTTTTATTTTTGCGGGCTCACTTCCTGTTTTGCCCCAAACTTGCCAACTTATTTAAAGCCCCGCCTCCAGCGCACAGTTTGAACTTCATCACCTGTTCCACTGTGATTGTGGCTGGCTTTTTGGCATCTTCCTGACAATTCATCAAAATCTTTGCATCCACTGATTTGATCCTTTGAACTGTTGGCGGTTGTTACCTGGGCCGTCACCGGGATTGCAACAGCTGATCGCCCCACTCTCTTCCCAAAGGGCGGGGTTTTTTTCTCTTGATAGATCAGATCCTCTACTGGATCTAAGGATGGCGAGCTAAGGAAAAAGGACAAAAACTTTATGATCTTGGAATTTATTTATTTTGAGTTAATTTGTCTCTCATTGTGCATTTGTAATTGTCTGTTGTTTTTTTTTCCCAAATCACTAATATATACACCAAAACTAAAACCATTGCTTCGTGTCTTCATTCACACCTCAGGCTCCTTAAAGAACCATCTTCTGATGCTGCTCTTGTAGCCGCAGTTAGCTGCAAAGCCCATAACTGTTACAGATGCGAATGTATTCCACAGCCACCTGACTCTGTGCATAAGTACTTTTTGCAGCTGCAGGAGCCTTGGGGGTATACCTCTACCTGATTTGTCTTGCCAAAGATTCTCATTGGGACTTGGGTCTGGACTTTGACAGAGTGATTTCTTTAAGCTAATCCTTTGCATTGCTCTATGTTTAGGGTCATTTTCATGGTAAAATTTAAAATTCTACCCTAGGCTAGCCTCTGACATTTTTCCTTTTTGATATGCACAATATGTAACTCCACCCGTCTTTCTTTCTTTACTCTGACCAGTTCCTTTGTATTTGCTGATAAATTGTGTTCCTATCGCTTTGTGTCACCATGTGGTAACTGTGTTTCATTATGTTGTGGCATGATGGTGCATTGCACTTTGCGGATTGACCAACATGTTTTTGTATCTGACTGGAGGACCTTTTTCTACATTTTTCAAATGTTCTTCAGATGAGGCCAGTCAGGTGGGCCATGACTGGCCTCATCTGGGCTGTGGATCTTCGCAGCTCCTCCAGCGTGAGTATGGGGCTATGAGTTACCTTACATGTCTTGACAGGTTTCCAACTGTTCTTTTTTAATTTCTGAAGCAATTGAACTGTGGTCTATGACATGTTCAAAGCCTAGATCATTCTGCCATTCTTTGATTTCTCCACAATGTTATTCCAGACATAAGTGGTGGGTTCTTTGGTCTTCATGATGTTGCTTGTTCACTATTGTCCTTTAACAAACCTCTAAGGCCTTTTACAGCAGCTGTGTTTAAGAATGAAATACACATACATAGGTGAAGGAATTTCATTTGGAAGTATCAAATTAAGAGTATTTGCAAGTTTGAGATTTTCTTTACAAATCAAACTCTGAAAGTGTGATTAGGAGATATATTAAATATTTTCTGTATTCATTGGACTTCACCATCATGTCTGGCTCATAAAGTTCCAATAAAACACACTGGATTTTCTGCTTGTACTATGACAAAATATGGATTAATTCAAAGGGTGCAAATGCTTTCGCAAGATACTGTATATGTGATTAAATGTGACAAGCAAGTAGTAATACACAATGGGCTTTTAAATTCGTCATGTTTGTCCCTGGAGGATTACTGGCAGATTACGGCTCAGTTTGCATGTATGTATGCATGCGTGTATGTGTAATTTTACATCTAAATAGCTCAAACTCCAGGAGGTTGTACAGTCGCTCTGGGGACTGTTCTCTCTCCTTATGATCCCCTGCTGGTCCAGGCAAACGACTGAGCTTCTTGTCACCATCTCCAACCTGTGCTTCCTTCCCTGCATCATATCTAACTCAAACACACACATACACACACACGCACACACACAAAAAGAAGCGCACATACCCGAGGGGCTAAGGCTGCCCTGTCTCATCCCATTTCGTCAGTTCCTTTGATCCCTCACCCTCCCAAAAATACACTTTACCCCCTCCCCTCCTGTCAGCGTTAACTTCCTACCATGCTATTTAAGCTTCCTTGTCTGCCTGGAGCGTCCAGAGCTTTGACGCTAGCTACTGCTGTCTCCTAATGGCAGAACAGGCTGGGGGGTGTCAGGCAACAGGAGCACCACAGAAGGCCCTGAGGTACACTACAAGATAAGGATGGCTCATTACTGGCGAGGAAGGGTTAATGTTCACAAGCGGCTTCGAAAGGCCCCTCCCAGACCGTTGTTGCTTGTTATGGAAGTTAATGATGTCAGTGGAGGCCCTGCTTGTTGATTAGTCTAAATGGAGGACTAATAGAAGCACGTGAGCGTGATTAATGAAGGAAGGGGAGTATTTCAAAGACGAGGCCGCGCCACGTCGGTCCTGGGTGGTCCCAGGTGAAGCGTGTCTCCAGACAACACTGCAGGGCACCTTATCAGCTGGTCGCACTATCCTCCATGCCACCCCGATAGCATGACCTGACATCGCATGCCACGAAACCCACTTCAGCACCGAGACAGGCCAGCCATTGTGGACAGGCCTAATTAGCTGTCACAGCAGGTGGAGCAGGGAGCAGGGACACTCTATGGTCTGCTCCCTGACAGCAAGGGTCCCCACAGATCTTCCACAGACGCTGGAGCACACATGCACATGTGTGCTTACATGTCTGTTTATAACTGTGGGGGCATGCTTTTAAATAGAGACAGAATTGTGAAGGGTATGTCAGGATGTAGTGCACATATAGTCCCTCATTGACAAGCAGAAAGGAGATTACTCCATTGACAATGTGCATAAGGAAAAAAAACAAAAACAAAAAAACAGGTAGGTGTGAGTCTGCAAGTCTCTGTTCGGAAAACTTTAATTACCTTTCAGTTAACTCTTTGCCAGTGAGAGCTTTGACAGAATGGAGAGGCACTGGACTACCACAGTGAAGAACATTAAAAAACATAAAAAAATACAGGATAGGTCACAGGAGAGAAAAATTCAAAATGTATAATGCATACATTGAAAACACACAGGGTTCCTGTGATCAAATAAGTCCTAATGCATGCAAAACTAAAAAAACAAAGCTCCAAAGCAATCCTCCCTGTCAGAGATATAGCTTGAAGCAGATGTTTGTTTGATATAAAGAGCACTTGAATTCGATGTAATGTCTGTCGCAGGAACCACAAATAGTGAAGACGGAGAAGTAAATAAGCAATTTTGGCTGCAAAAATGTTTTCTCTTGGTAGATCTGTGAGCATAAACAATCATTCAGCCTTTCTCTCTCCTAATAATGGGCCATTTACACGCATTCCCTGCATCATCGGACCCCTGTCACCTCCCTCCCACCACAATACGTTGCTTAGTGTGTTTTCCTTCAAACCCCCACGGAGTTTGTCCCTCTTTTTTAGCTTTGTGGATGGAGGGAAGATACGGTGCATTCTGATGCTCTCCTATGCATGCTGTTTGAGTCGTTACTGATATCTACCCTGAACACACATTGCAAGCATGCACACACAGTAAAAGACACGCACTGTAGCTCAACACACTCCCCTAGTTTAATCTATTACCATTTTTATGTGGCTCAAATATTCAGGCTGTTAACCAATGCATCATTATGAGGCTTATAACTGCAACAGCCAAAGGATTTATAGGCTTAAATAAATTATGTGATACAATAGTGCAAATTTTATGAGTTGAAACTTTGCAAATATTTTTAAGCAATACCAATAAAAGACAAATAACCCGAAAAGATGTGAGAAAGGGATTTATCCCCGCACTGTTAAAGGCTGGTTTTAACAGTGTCATACTCTTTATATTGTACTTTATGTTTACATTTATCTTACACACATTTAACTTGAATACAATTTGTACATCATGTTTTATTTTTTATGCCTTGATATTTTTTTTTTCCTGTTCATGTGTTTTAATGTGTCTTAAATCCCTTACTCTTATACATACTAACGTGTGTTGATGGGAGTTGTTTCAGCAAAACTCATAAAACAACACACCCAGTGATGTATAGTGCATTTTTAAACTCATACGTTTCACACTTGGTCACTATACATCATGTTCGATGTTATGTGAGTAGGTCTATTTGATCCCATTTGGCAGATGGATCCAATCGTCCACACTGATATTGGGTTCTGACACAAAGCAAGCTGACGACAGGCTCATTGATGATGATGAGTTCTGTTCTATTGCACTGAGATCCAGTCCAATTTCAAAAGCAAATTCAGCCATTCATCTTACAAATAATTGTGGCACTTTATCAATTGCTCCCAGTCTTTTATCTATCACTTCGATTGATGTGATCATTTTCCCAAACAGCCTTCTTTGCTAACAGCATCTTGGAACACAATTGTAGGGCCTTGTGTGTGTGTGTGTGTGTGTGTGTGTGTGTGTGTGTGTGTGTGTGTGTGTGTGTGTGTGTGTGTGTGCGCGTGCTGGTATAGGTCTAAAGGTATTCAGATGCTGAGCTGCCACTACATCCACATATGTGTGTATAACTGGTGTTGCATCGAAAGTAATCAAATATTTTATAACATTTATATTTTCTTGTTTGTGACGGCTAAAGTACATTTGAGTGTGGAATAGGAGTCTGCTTACATTAAAATAATTCATCTTCAATTTTAACATTATTAGCATTTGCTTTCTTTGTTTGTTGCACTTGGTTTATTCATGAGCTCCTTCTTTACATTATTAAAACGACTGTAAGTTTGAGTATGAATGTCAGGAGGTTTATAAATCTGTTGTTTTTTTGTCTGTGTTCAATACAATCAGTCTGGTGTTTTATGTCTTAATATAAATGTATAATTACATTGTACAATTTTATTACGGCTATTTATTAGTTTTTATGTTAGTACTGAGAATCATTAAAGATTTATTTCCTAACAGTTATATTTGAGTGACACATTACATGGTAATGTTTAGACAGTAAAAATTTATGATTTTCAATTCAAGAAAATAAATATATACAAAATATTGTTAAATGTGAACTTAGAGGACACACTTTTGGTTCTGAACCTGTAACAGGGTTCTGACCATGACGCTGCTGACCATGAGATATTTTGGAAGTGACTGGAGAGCTGGAGTCGGGTTGTCCAGAACTGTACCGTACTTTACTGGTCTTGAGTTCTTTGCTAAAGTATAGTGGCTTCTTTGTGTCAATGGGTAACTTTTCAGAGTACAGAAATCACATGGTTGGCTCCACAAGGTTATATTTGGTGACCCTTTCATTTAATATCTATATCCTCCCGCTAGCTCAGATTATAACAAGTCAAAAAATTAGTTACCTTAACTATGCTACAGTATAGTACAATATTCAGAATAACTTTTTTTTTTTTTTTCACTTTTCTTTAAATTTCAAAGTTCACATAAATTGCCTTTAAAAAAAATATGGCTTGGGTCAAAATTTTTTGGATTCTTTCTCTAGATTTATGCAATATTTGCTGAAATTTAAGGTCAACCCTCCTAACTGGATTAATGCTACTGTCAGGTTTTTGACAGCCTTGGTTGTACCTTTTTCCAAACAAAATTGGGTTTCACATTGGCCTCTGAGAAACCAGGTGCAGGGAAGCACAAAAGTAACAGGTAGTAGATGGATGATAAAAACAATTTATTTAAAGAAGAAACACAAGTTACCACAGTGCAGGGAACCCAGTGATAACCTAAAGAGTAAAGAAACAGGAGAAGGTTTGACAAAACTGAAAGACAGATAAAAACTCAGAGTTGATTAAGAGCACTGACACTAAACACCGGAAGTCCAGAAAATAATAATATCCAGGTTTATTGCACTGAACATGATTCAACTGAAGAACTTAGAAAACCAGCTCTTTAATCCAAAAGAGGTTGAAATTATCAAAATCTAAATCTTTAAGATGAACTCTAAAATCGGAAACAAAAAAGAAAAAAAAAACTGTCACTAACCAACGATTGGCATTGTATCATTCGATCTGATCAAATATTAAAGAAAATAAAATAGTATGAAATCACAATACTGTAACACTCCTTTCATACCTGGAGACAGTGTGTCAATGTGATCTAGTAAGAACTGTACCATTTTTGCTGCTTGGTGTTTTAGCAGATCAGTATTTTTATTCCCCAATTGTTCTGTAATTTCTCTCAGCTGACTCCTCATCAGCACAGTATTGTGTATGAGCTGCAGCACAGACCCGACCGGCAGGTACGAGTGGAGCAAAGCGGGACACACATTCATAAATCTGACAGATGAATTGTGTCATTACCTTCCCACTTATTATTATTCTCTTGCATTTCTTTGCACTGCGTGCCACTTTAACTGTTTCCACACGCTGGGTCCAAAACATTTGTACTGTGGCCTTGCAGAAAGACAGGTGCTCCCGGGGAGGTGCTGAGTTATTGTTGCCTTTTCTGTTCTGGCTTTTTGTTTGTCTGCTTGAGCCCGAGCATTGGACTTGTTGTGCTTTGTTGCATGCACTGAAAGCAGTGTGCACTATTATAAACTCAGATGGTTTTGATTTTTTACAGGTTTCATTCACTGTAAGCAAAAACACATGTGATGCTACGGGGGAAACCTTGGATTAATAGGGACGCGAACAGTGGAGGTGGGGGTTGTCCTGCTGTTTTGGTGGTGTTTGTATTGGGGCTTGTGTCATGTCATGGGACGGTGGATGTTAGCTGGTGACCTACGGTTCTCAGGGACGTTATAGTTCTGGTGTTTATCTTTCTGTGGCTGCTGCAGCTTCCAGGAGCTAAGACTACCTGGCCTTTGCTGCTTTTCTCAACTCCAGGTGAAAAACTAGTTACACACGCAACTACTCTTCTGTAAAGTGACATCATCTGTTAACTTCTTTTCTTTCTAGCTGCACATTAAGATCAGACTTACTTCAGAAGAGGTGGGACGTTGTGGATGCCAATCATTGTGTGCACTCTGTCCCATGATGGAGGCTAAACCGCTGCCACAAGTTGGCCCTGCTGTTCTCGTTAGTTTTCAGAGAGTTTTTTTATTTTCCCAGGAGTAGAAGAACCTTCCAATTTAATTTAGGAAGGTTGCACTTTCAGAAGTGCAGCCTACAAAATTAATACTTTTAGAATCCAGTAACTTTATGTAAGTGCATGTATTTAATATAGTGATTTTGGGCTACTGGGCCAAGTCCAAAATATGATATTTCCACTATCGGGTTAATGCTCAGATATTCAAGGTTTTCTTCTGCCTTGAATGCATAGTCTCATTTGTGAATCTCATGCGGTGAGAAAGTCTCAAAAGTTGAATGCACAGGCAAGCTGATCCATGCGCCGATCCGTCCACAGCTGCTGTACGTATATTTGCTGATTTCTATGTGTAGTATATTACTACTTGTGCAGTTTGAAACCTGTGAATTTGAGAAACTGCAGATTTGTGAATGTTGAGGTACACATTTATGCAGTATGTCATACACATTTCTGCTTGCTGTATGTTTATAAATCCTGTTATACGCGTTATGAATGTTTTTGATACTAATTTGACTCTGTATAAATGTGCCCAACTAATTTCAGCATCCACATTCCTAATTTCTAACCAAGTATTTTTTTTTTTGAAGAAGTTACATGAATGATCAGGGCTTTGTGAAACACTTGAAAGTTTGAACCAATCGAATATTTATTCAATAGATTTGCACCAAAAAGGGTTATTGAATTAAAATTATTCCTCTTTTGTTCGATAGACAGTTTTCGATTAAAATGTGATTAACTGTGATTAATAAATTATACAACCTGGAATTAACTTAATTAAAATTTTGAATTGAGTCCCGCCACTGAGAATAAGATAAAGCACATCAATCAGACCACCTACCTGTGCTGTCTAAGTCACTGTAGATGAAACTGGCTGCCATAAACATAAGAATGTGTCAAACTAGTCACAGTTGATTGCTGTTCACTTCTGCATCCAGTCACTTTGTCCTCTCTTCACTCACAAACACTGTAGGTGCTGAAATGATCAAAGAGATGGCGAAGCATTTGTTTAGTTTTTGAACTACTGGTCCCGATCTGATGAGACATTCTTCAAAAGTTTAACATCTGACAGCTTGAATCATGTTGGAATGACATTTCTAAATCAATAAGGAATGCTGCAGATGGTAACGGATGGTAAGATACTGAAAAATGAGTCATTCCTTTAATGGATGGGCTAAGAGAGAGAGAGAAAAAAAGCCTTACTGAAGTTATAAATGTTTAAGAATACACTGGATTAGAAATCATTTCCAAAATATATCTGGCAACCAGAAAGCGAAGCTAAGTTTTTTTTTTTTTTTTCACATAAAATTTATAAATTCTGTGGCATTATGAACCTGTGATTTATAAATGGCATAAATACATTTATAATGGCTTCTTTAAAAGTTGACAAACTTTGTCAGAACAGAGTTGGAATATTTTAGAAGCAGATCCTCCTTTGTGTTTTACTTCAATTGGTTGGTTATCAGGATCCACTCATGTTTGTTAAACTTGCATATCATTTCTTTGAAAATATGTTAGATTTAACTTGGTAAATTATGAAAGTGGAACTTTTTAAATCGACAAAAAAAAAAAAAAAAAAAAGATTCTTATTTTTATCAGAACAACCAAAATAAGAACAACAATTTGCAGACTGGGTCTTATTTCCCTTTTCCTCTCATTGTTTGTTGTTCCTTTACTCTCTTCAGATCTTTTAAACATTTCAAATGCACAAACGAACACACACACACACCCTCATACACACATGCACACACTGAATGCCCCGGTATAGTGTCCCTGCAGCCCATGAAAGAGAAAGAGAGGAGCTCTCGCCTCACAAGAACAGACCTCATAAAACTCCCTGTCACTTTGACTAATTTGTTAGTCTTGTCTCACTGTGTCGAATTGTCACCCCCTCCTTCCTCTAACCCACCTCTAGACTGATTCACCTTGCCTTTTTTTCCACCCTCTTCACTTTCACAGGAAGAGGAAGGAGGGAAATAGGGAGGAAAAAATGGGGGGCAATAAATGTAATATAGTGCACTGGCCATTGGTTTCAGTGATCTACACAGCCGTCCATCCACAGTAAGAGGAAGAACAGAGGCTTTATGGAGCAGAAGATAAAACACGAAGGCTCGATCTCTCATCAACTGTCTGTCTTTGTAAGGCCCGTGCTGTCTCCTCGCTGCAGGAGGCCTGTTAGGTACAGATTGGTAAGAAATAAATATAGAATCAGAGAATAAGACTGTTATTGATGCAGGCTGGGCTACAGTCCCCACGACGTGATTGGGGTGGACCAGGCTAAGCAGGGTGCGGTGTTAAAAATTGATTCAGATGTTCGGCTGAGCCTCTCAGAGGACCAAGGAGTCAATACGAGATACATAGAGATAAATTTAATTAAAAAATACTCCATGGGGGGATCAATTGCCAGGTAATTATGGAAAACGGGACGGAGATTAGAGACCAACACAAACAGAGGAGCATCACAACAGGGATTACTCTGTCAACTGGATATTAGCAACTTTTTATTCTATTTCTTTATTCATTTAATGGTTTATTTTCTTTTTCTTTTTTTAAGTGTTTGCTACACCTCCCCCTTTTTCCAAGCCGACAATGAATATGTAATCTTTAAATAGGAGCTCTGGCTTATAGAGCTAAAAATAGACTCCATCTCACTGTCAGCAACCCTCGGCTGAGCTGTCAGCACCCCTTCTCACTCTTCCTCACAGTGAGGCAGACACAGCGCTCCTTCATGTGTTTTCGGGGGAGACAGGCAGCGTGTGATCACTCCAGCTCAAAGCCATCCCCACCAACATGCGCAGCGGGCCCAACCTCTCCTGTCTCTGTAGTCTCATAGGGAGGCCGCTGTGAATTTGCACACCAATTTGAGGGGAAGACTGATTCCCACCGTGCTGGCCCTGTTTCCCCTTCCAGACAGAAGTGATGGGCAGGATGTCCTGACGTGTGAGCATTGGGTGATGGAGACAGTAATTTGTCCTGCTACAGTGTGTGGGGGATCTGAGAGCTACTTTTTCAGTGATATAAGTCAACCGTGAGATGGTTCAGTTTCTAACTAAAACTTTTAATTTTGTGTGTGAATCAAGAAAAAGGAAAAAAAAACCGAACAGAAGTACAGAATTTTCTTTGGAATGTACATGCTAAATATCACACATTAGCAAAACAGTGTTGGGAGTTCTGTCACTTTTTTTTATGAAGCTGGCGTTTTTTCTTTTGCTAGAATTTAGAGGCACTTCATTGCAGAAATAGAGGTCAAAGGACCTATTACTGGCTTGAGAATGATTTCTGTGTTTCAAAGCAGTTTATCCAGACACCCAGAAAGACAAACCCCTCTTCAAACTGCCTCTGGCCGATCATAAATCCTCAGTTGAGGTCGGCTTGTCCGGAACATGTTACCTTTCATAAATGAAACTGAAATCATCACATCTGAGTCAGACATCTGATGGGAATCCAGTTGTTAGGTCCAGTTCTGGATAAAACTAAATTTGAAGTTTATAGTTTCCAAAAAAAAAAAAAAAAAAAAAAAACACAACAAAAAAAAACTATTTTCATTCACATCAAATAATTTATGTTTAATTAGTTTTTTCTTTAAATGATGTAGATCACAGTTTTGTAGCCGTTTGCTGTGCTCACATTAACTATATTTTAATGTGTTTTATTTCTCAAGAAATGTGCTTTCATTGAGAACACATTTCATGTGCTTTCTAAATGTTGCAAAGACCTTTGCAACATTTAGAACTCTATTAGCATGAAGTTAATGTTCCTGTTAACTCCATGCTTTTAAATGAAGGTGGTGTTTATCTTAATCCTGAATCTCATGCAGATACATTAAATAAGTTTTTTTTTTGTTTTCTTTTTATAGAAACATCCGTCATCTGCTGCTGTCACTGTCTGCTTAAAACGGATGACACAAGTCATTTGTCTCATTGAGCAGATAATGATTCATAACCCCATTTTTCCAAGAATATCACAATTAACCTATAATATTTTCAACCTCTAGTAAAATGTAAAATCACAGCTGTGCATGAAAAAAATGTCTTGGAGAACATGAGCATGATGCAATGATCCTGTGCTGATTTTTTTATTTTATTGTATTGTCTTATGCTGGATTCAGTCTACAACAATGAGCTACTTATTACAGCATTGAAGAAACATAATTTGGAATTTTTATTCATTTTGTGGATTTTTCAATTCAATTACATTCACTTTGTTTATATCGTATCAATTCCCACGCAATCCAATTATGACCTTTTTCTCCAGTTCCATCTATTTATGCCAATTATACATTAATTTGATTCAATCTTGTTTATTATTTTGAAACTTGTTCAAACATAGTTTGATGCAGATTAAAATGACAAATTGCTCAAATCCATAGATTCATACAGTCAAATTCAAATTCATCAAACATTTCTGATTAGTAAAATGTCTGTCTGAGAGGAGCGACAGATTGCATTGAATCTTCACTTCGACCTGCTGCTTCATCCTCGGTAAGCATGTTGAAACGTGCTTACTCATGTCACTCATGCTTAGTCACGTTAGACTCCCTTTTAGCATAACCAGGCTCTGCTAACTGCATTAACAGGCTGCCGGATGAGAACAGTGAAAAGAGGCGGGGAGAAACATGAACATTCTGGGAAGGTGTGCTTTCTGTGCAAAAGAAAACAACGAGCCAACAAAGCTAATTGCAGCAATGACGTGTGGAGAGCCTGTAAGTCCAACCAAGGGGTTTTATCAATTCTTTGCAAAATCAGAAGAGAGGTGGAGCTGTTTTGAGTTCAACAATCTAGCATGTGGAGGAAATATTAATCTATTCAGGATATTCACAACATGTTTGCATATGGTAGCGATATTGGGTATTCTTATTTTTAATGTTATTGCTACCATATTCAAGTCACATTTTTGTAAATGTAATAGCAGGAGAGCATACATTATGTGCACTGTATACATAGTAGATAAGACTTGTGAAACTAAAGCTGTACATTTTTTTCAAAATGTCCAAAAAATGTGTTGAACACTGTTTTAGTTGTTAATCAAATTATTTATGCTATAGTGTCAATTTTACGTGATGGCAGAATGCTACCTCTGTTTTTCCAAATATCATTGAAATAAACAACTGAGAAGGACATATCTTCATCTAAGTGAAAGGTATTTAGTTAAGAAGAAAAATGTTGAATTGTATGCTGGATTACACAGGAAACAGCTAAAAAGGCTCTTTGTGTTCTAGAAATCTAGTCACACTCAGTGTTCTTTGTTGAGTGTTTAATCAGGTGCTTTCTCTGCAAAATTCCACTCCAGAACATCCCATGTTTGCATGTTTGGTTTTTTTTTTTGTTGTTGTTTTTTTTGTGGCGTCAATTTGCATACTCTTTTCCAGTTCCCACAATTGAACAGTTAATCATGGGTGTATTTTCTCAGTTTTCTAGTTGAGTTCACAGCAAGGAGCAATAAAAACAAAGAATTTCAAATTGTTGATCAAGTAATTTTTTTAGAACTTAAGTTTATTGTGTTCAGCTCTTTCTTCTGTCACATGCTCGATAATTTTACCCATCCAGAAACAGCAAGGCATAAGAATTGCAGTCAGTTGAGGCATTAAGTGGATCAAAATCACTCGTGCTTTTTGTGACAACTTTTCCTCTAATTTGAGTCGTTCATCTTGCTTGCTTTGTGAGCCGTGCTATTCACAGATCACACTCAAACGCAGTCCAATAGTGTCCTTGTCTACCTTTCACTTTGATACTCTGTGTCAACCAGAGAGGCTAGACAAACGCTCAAAAGGGAAATATGCACAGGAAAAACACCTGAGTGTTACCTCTGAAACTTGAACGCTGTCTTTTCTTGGGAACCGTAAGCAAGTTCTTCTCTTCCACACAAGTGATTCTTTCTCCCTCCGTGACTGCTGCTGACTTTTATTCATCATAGTCGAATGAAAGATATAGATTTGCCCCTGGAGATTAGATGAAAGAAAAAAAAATTGTATAGACATAAAGGAAACAGAGCATGAAGAGGGGGAAATATAGAGAGTTGGATATGGGGTAAAGAGAAAAAAAAGAAGAAAAAAAGAAGAAAACAGGAAAAAGAGAAATGGCCTCTGTAAGTGCAGCAGCACAGACGCACAGACTTGTGAGTTGGCCTGCAAGACAGCATGAGCTGCCTATTTGTCACCATTGATCAACCCATTAAGGGGCTGTGGTGGGAAGCATATTGGTTTTGGGGGCCAAAGGGACATCGAGAGACAAAGATAAAGCAAAAAAATTTGGTGTACGGGTGCAGGGTGGGGTTGGGGGGTTGAACTTTCGGGCAACACACATCTGCAGGATGATAAGAAGTCTGTTGTCTTCATCCACATCATTTCTGTTGTTAAATTTGCTGTGAGCAGTTGTAAGGTGGTTGATGTCATTTGTCTCAAAGCATCTCTGGAGGCCATGATGTATGTTGTCTCCGCTCCTTGTCAATGCAGTACTAATAAGAAGCTAGCTGGTGTCTCATAAATAGAATGTCACTTGTCATTTTCCTCAGTGTGTGTGTTTGTGTGTGTGCATAGGTGTGTGTGTGTGTGTGTGCACAAAGAGTGGGTGGTAGGTCTTGGCCCAAGGGGAAAGCAGGCAGCCTCTTCGCCCAGCCTCTGATGAATTCATATAATTAACTCTGCCTTGATCTGTTGGCTAATCCTGCACTCAGTAATAAGGGATTAAAATGTCACCTAAGCCACCTGCTGTTATTGAGCCCCAAGACTTGTGTGCCTCTGTGTGTGTTGCAGTACGTCGGAGGAAAAAAAAAAAAGGAAGAGAGAAAGACGATAAAAGTAAAGTGAACTTAAAAATGTTTGTGCAGCAACCTCACTTGTTAGAAGTATTCCAGCTGTCCGCTCAATAAAATGTTTGCAGAGGAGGCTACGGAGCTGCTCAGAGAAGCATCTGTACTCCAGCCATATGCATGTGAGTGCTATTTACAGGTGCACAGTTGGGCATAAAGCTCAACGCCATAATTTGGCAGGAAGCTGAAGTTGTAGTAGATTCGCTCTGAAAACGTCGACAGAATCTTGAAAAAGGGGCATAAAAGTAGGACAAACTGGATAGTGGGAGTTAAATTTTTTTTTTTTTTTGCCTCCTTATCACCTCCTTGGACCAAGTAAAGAAAAAAATAGTGTGGAAGAGAATTGCCAATTGGTTGGCAAACAGCCTGCAGACCAACGACCTAGCTGCCATGTCTGCCTGCTGGCTACCTCCACTTTGTTGCTTAGCAACTCCAAGTGTACTTTGGGGTTAGTAAATGACTCTTGTTGCTGCAGTGGCTCAGGGGCTACTAATGAAGCCTTCTGACCAGTCACTGCCGTTTAAGACCTGGAAGCAGAATGATCACAGGACAGGGATTTTGGGAGCGTCATAAATCTCTTATAATATTCATTTTCTGCCCCCACTTCAAACTGCTATGACTACATATAAAAATGTAAGCATGACATCTTGTAACCCCCCCTCAATAGTCTGTGATACTCACTCCGTTTCTGTCCGACTATGAATTCCTCCTCGGACCTTATTTTAGATTTTTTAGATTTACATGTAAGCATAATCCGTGCATTATTGAAAATAGACATAATAAAAGCCCCTCCAAAGAAACGGTAAACACACATTTGTATTTTTTTTAATGTTTTTCCAATAGCTTTCAGCTCAGTAAGTGACATAATTTAAGCATTTAAGCAATTCTGTATTACAAAGATAATGTCATTATGGTACAATTTCATGTTTTCCTTCAAATATAATTTCTTTATTAGTAAAGACGTAGTAGTCACACTGAACACAATACAGAACGTGACTGTTTTTATATTTTCCTTTTTGCAATGAATGTTACATTTTAAAAGCATGTTTTAGCTTGATTTAAGAAATTGAATATTACATGTTCACTGCTGACCAAAGAATAGAAAAAATACAAATTTGTAAGTAATTTGTATTTTTATTGACACAAACCAAACAATTAAGAAAACATTACTTTTATGAACCATCACACCCCAGTACAGTAGCTTCAAACAAAGGCACATTTTACATTCAGGTCTTCACTCTGTTTGTCTGAAGATGGAGACAATCATTCACCAAAAAAAAAAAAAAAACATCAGAATGGCTTAACTGGTGATCAAATTGTGAGAAGGGGTGTACAACATGAGAAAGTTTAATTAACTTTTCTGTTGAAAAGTTATGAATTGGTCCTTCTGTTGTCAACTCAGTTATTTATACATTTATGACCTACTTTTCAGCGGATATTAATACTACACAATACCTTTTTTCTGTACAAATCTTTCTTCACTAGCCATTGATAATGTGTTTGTTTTCTTGACAAACTTTCCTCTAGCGTTAATGCGTAATGCCAGGGTAGTGCAATACGTCACCATGTACATAGCCATGTCCATGCATGTCTGGCATCCTGGGTCTATATTTTTGCCATGTTTCCAGTTCATGTCAAGTGTTGTCAAATGCTGTGTTGCCTGAAGGCACAACATCCACAACGTTGCCCTGCAGCTGACTGATCTGAGTGGGCACTGTTACCGGGAGAAAACCTGGTCGAAATGTCTAGTTAGAAAGACAGACTCACTAAAGCCTGAAGTACAAATAAAAACAATGCCAGATTTGATATGTGAAGGCACGCTTTGTAAGCTGCATCTTACGGTATGACTCTAAACTTTTAAACTGTTTTTGTCTTGAAACTCTATCGAGAAAGAACCTATCGAGGCTTTATTTTTTATGTTCGCTTCCAAACATTTTGGGCTCACTTCTACATCAAATTTTCTCAAAGCTTGTTGATCTCCTTCCTACTGTTAACCTTTCAGAAAGTGTTTTATAGCTGTGCTGCACCTAGACTCTCAATAGCTCCAGGGAGAAAAAAAGATGGCCACACCAGGTAGAATAGACTGACCATGCCGTTGCCTTAATGGGTGTGAGGTGCAGAAGGGCGTAGAGAGACAAGCCAGACTAAGTGCAGAAGAAATTGTGGAGGGTCAGGGATGAGCAGACTGTAGTTGGTGACTGTAAGTCTGGACCCAGTAGTGGACAGAAGAGCAAGGGCCAGTCAGAAAAGACCACTCCCAGTGAGGCTGGGAGGAGCTGATGTAATGATATTAATCTCCAAGTGCCATCTGATATCCAGCTTGGCTCTGTCATTGAAAAGTGCTAATTCTGCTGAACTGTGAGGGGAATTCAGGCTCTCTGGAGACTTTGTCCTGGATTAATTAAAGACACTGGCATTGAGCTTTGCGCAGATTTATCTGTTTTTCATCATTGTCACCATTTAATTCCTGTGCTTAGCACACAATGCAGAGCAGATGTGGGACACTGACACCAGAAACGCTGCCATTTGATTTTTTTTTTTTCTTTGCACTTTGTATATATTGTAGTTACCTCCTGTTGTGTTTGGTTAAACTGGAATTTCCTTTCTCTTCCTTTTTGCTTCTCCAGATGAACCGACCCATTCAGGTGAAGCCAGCCGACAGCGAAGGACGGGGAGGTAATTAACCTTCGTCTAGTCTCTGGTGAACAACCCCTAAAAAAAAAAAACACTTGCAGACAAACGCACAAGTACTCTGCTATAGCACTCATGCAATCCTTAATATTCTGCTCTCACCTTAGACACACACTGGGAGTTAGTAGAGTTCCCCATAATATAGGTCACTTGCTTCTATTGACTTCCCATCTGCACCAGCAGAGGAGCTGTCTCAAGTTCACAGCCATAGAAAAAACTTCTGAGGCAAAGCAGAAAGGGACACAAAGTGAAAGCGAAAAGAAACAAAAGAATGTAGCAAAAGAAAGAAAAAAGAAAAAATGCAGGACCTCCACAAGGCTATGTCTACAGCCATAGCCTACTCCAGAGACGGATAGATACTAAAAGACACTGAAAAGTATAAACGCATTCCTATGGACACTATTGATTTAGGGATGCTGTAGATACTGTGCTAGCACAACTAAGTGACCATCAGACCATCAGTACTCAGTGTATCTATGCTTACTCTTTATGTGCATAAAAAATAAGTATGTGGTCTACCTAGCAAATAAAAGTATAATTGCAGACAACCACTGTAAACCTAAGAGGTTTAGGTTTCAAAACAATAAATTATACCAATTTCTTTTTAAAACATTGTATGTTCTTAAAAAAAACATTCCAATTATCATTCTCAATTTAAGCTTGTTTGACATATGTTATGCTTGTGGAAAATATTGGCAGAAAAAAATACAGTACCTTGCAAAAGTATTCATTCCATTTTTTCTGAATTTTTCAAATTATACATATGAATTTCAATTTGTTTTTCTGTGATTGGAGGGACTGCATCTGTAAAAATCATCTTTCAAACCTTGCCACAAATTCTCAATTAGAAGTTTCAACTATGTCCAGGAAACTTTAAAACATGAAAATACTTTAATATAAAAGCTTAAATTTAACTCTTATTGCATATTTAGACTTTTTGTCTTGCAAGAATTTCAACATCTACCCATGACTTCTTACAGCCTCAAACATGTTATCATTCCAGATCTGCCCTGTTCCATACTTTGTTGAATAAAAAAAGCACTAGCATGAGCTTTCTACCTCCTTGTTTCACTGTGATGATGTGTGTGTGCGCGTGTGCGTGGGTGCATGTGTGTGTGCGTGCGTGCGTGCGTGCATTAGGATGATGTAGTTTCCTGTGACGCATAGCGTTTTGCATGTGGACACTTTACACTTTGGGCTCATCTGACCGGAGCACTTTTTTTTCACTTGCTATCAAGGACTGTTACAGAAGTGGGTACTTTGACTAAATTGTTGTAACAACTGAATATGATCTGATCTAAACTATTCCATTGCAGTTCTGGTTGTACATGGGATTGCACTGATATTGGCATCTTCCATCTTAACTCTGACAGGCTTTCTTTTCCCTGCTGAAGAAAAGGATCACAATGGCATGATGCTGCGAGTGCCGTGTTTTACCACAGGAATTGTATGTTTAGAATGATGTGAAGTAAAAAAATTCAGATTTGAGTATGTTTCAAGAGAGCACCATCTTCATGTTCACTGTGTCCCCTATATGGCTTGTTGCAAACTAGAAACATGACTTGTTGAGGCTCTTTCAGCATTTTTTTTAATGTCTCACCAGATTTGTGAAGTGTATGACTAATAATTTTCATGAGACTGACTTAAGTCATTGATCTCTGCAGGTCCTCTAAAGACCACCCACTCTGTTTTCTGATTAATACTGTCCTTGGTAGACCTGTCTGTTTAGGTTGACAGTCATGCTGTTGTAGATTTGCTGTTTTGCAAACCTATTAAGTTGGGTGATTCTCACGAACATGGTACAACTTACAACAAAAATAAAAATGCATTGTATGCACACAAAAACACACCTTCTTTATAAAATAGAATCTAATTTTATCTTTCAATGTAAAATTATAACCTCTATGCATATTTTTAAAGGTATTTTTAGACATTTTAGTCTGACTTTGAAGAAATAAATTCATTACCGTAACACAATTTTGATGAAGAAATATGAAACCACAAAAACATTTTTCCACTTTTTTTGGACACCATGGACTTCAGTGTCCACAAAGGAGAAGGTACCAACAAAGAATAGTCATTAATAACAAAATTTATTATTTTAATGTAAACAATTATTTCATTACCGTAACATGAATACAATTTTAAAATCTATTTTTGTTCTAATTTTGTGTTAAATCATTAAATTGAAAAAACAACACAACCATAATATAAAAGAGTCTGACCATTTCATTGAGGAATTAAAAAGTTCATGTAATTCTTTTATCTAATCTAAATAAATTATCATAAAATGAGCATAGCGGTAATGAAAAAACGTATGTCGGTAATGAATAAGAATGTTTCGGTAATGAACACTTTATAATTACACTAACATTTAACTACACATAAATAATAAAATGGCATGTAACAAAACATACATCTGCAAATGTACCAACGGCTCTTTCCATGGCTCTACCAACGTTGAGCCATGGAAACAAACCCACAACTGACTTTTTTTCATCTCTGCTAATGTAAGGTTGGGCAATTGGACGAATTCATCAATCCTCAGGAATAGTAGGGCTGTAGTGATTCAATAATCTCACGACACAATACAATACACGATATTCTGCTCACGATACCATATATATTGCGATATTCAGCAAAGAATACAATTCAATACACTTTTGCAATTTTCTGAAAGATTTTAGAGGGACAGAGTGATTTTGGTGACATTTTGTGACTTAGAGTTGGATTGAATTAATTTAACTGAAAACTGATTAAAAGCACCAACTACACAATACCTGGCTCTAGTTGGACATGGACACAGACTTAAAGTCAACAGCTGGACAAAATGAATCAAAGAAGTGGTGAGAAGACATGTTTCTTTTAATTGAAACAGTACAAACTGTAGCTTACATGCATTTGTGAAGTAAATAAAGTGCACCAAGTACCTGCTCTGAATAGTTTGATACCTTTTTAACCTTGACACTTAACATCTGAAGGAATCACTCTAAGCCTGATGACCTAATCACTCTCCTGGCGAAGCAAGCAGTGAGTGAACAAGATGACAGTTGGATGTTACAATACTTGCATTACTATATCGATTTTTTCTAGGAAAGAAAATATTGATATATATCGCAAAAATCGATATTACACAGACCTGGATAATAGGCTATGTCCTTCACTGGGTGTTTTTTTTATTTATTTTTATTCATTTATTCTTATGTAAGGGTGATTTATTTATTGAGGTGGCTCGGGCATCCTCACCAGATGCCCAAGCCACCTCAACTGGCTCCTCTCAATGTGGAGGAGCAGTGGCTCTACTCTGAGTCCCTCCCAGATGACCAAGCTCCTCACCTTGTCTCTACAGGAGAGCCCAGAGAAAAAACATTTTGGCCTCTTGTAGCTGTGATCTTGTTCTTTTGGTGATGACCCAAATCTCATGCCCATAAATGAGGTAATGGTTGTAGATTGGCCAGTAAATTTAGAGCTTTGTCTTTTGACTCAGCTCTCTCTTCACCAGGGCAGACCAGTGCAACTGAGAAAATGTTGCATATTGCTGAACCATAATGGAAAGCCATTACTGCTTACAATGAAAAGCAGTATATGCTTCACTGTGGACGCTGCACCAATCCACCTGTCAATTTCTCACTCCATTTTCCCATCCATGACTACAGATATACTGAGAACTAAACCTGTAGATCATGACCTGATGAAGCCAACAGGACCACATCATCTGCAAAAAGCAGAGATGCGAAGGCCACCAAAACGGACCCTGTCCACATCTTGGCTGCGTTTAGAAATTCTGTCCATGAAAGTAATGAACAGAATCGATGACAAAGGGCAGCCTTGGCGGAGTCCAACTCTCACCGGAAACCAGCCCGACTTACTGTCAGCCCCTACAGGGCTCCCTGAAGGACACGGTCGAACACCTTTTCCAAGTTCACAATACGCATGTAGATTGATTGGGCGAACTTCCACGGACCCTCCAGGACCTGCTGAGGGTGTAGAGCTGGTCTAGTGTTCCACGACCAAGACAAAACCCACACTGCTCTTCCTGAAGCTTAGATTCGACTAATCCAGATAATCCAGAACCACAGAATAGACATTACCAGGGAGGCCCAAGAACCCTCTGTAGTTGGAGCATACTCTGTAGGTGGACCACCCCCCTGGGCTGCCAGTCCAGGAGAACTGCCCCCAGTATACATCTTCTTTCACTCATTCACCTTCCAAGTAAAATTTTGATAGTGGAATATCCTTAACTGAATCGAAAAACCATCAAATTGGATCATGAGTTGAAATGGATCCCTCTGAATCTAAGCATTTTTGGAAATTTTAATTGATATCCAGCACTACTTCCTTTTTCCCTTCACATTAGGTAATTAATATTTGTTGCCATAAAATAGTATAACCATTTTTCATAAGTAGGAAGTAAATAAAAAACTGCTGTAATTGTGTAAAAAAAAACAATAAGAAGGAGCATTAAAGTTTAAATGCACTATGTATTTATCTATTTTTTCATTTCAAAAAGACACTGTTCATCACCGTAATCTTGTTTTTCATTACCATAACAGGTCTAAAATTACGCGGTAATGAAAGTTGTGCATTACGGTAATGAGTGACAATCGCATGAGATAGCTTAAAATGGTAGCATGCCATGGTGAGTCAGCTAAAATTTTTTCACCTACAATACAAATTCCCTGATATCTTCTCTACAGAAAAATATCTAATCATTTACTTTTTAAGCACATGAGGTAATGCACATTACGGTAATGATCGGCTGTGGTGTGCGAATAGGCGTATGCAAGGAGAAACATAACAATTATCATAATCAAAATATGTCAAACAATCTTATTTTTTAGCCATATTTTGTCTTCTCTTCTTTGTGGTACATTATGGGTCAAAATAACTCAATTTTAAAAAATTCTATAAATTTAACAGGACTTCGAACAAGGTGCTACGGTAATGAGTTTTGCACCTCTGGACACTCACTTTTATTAAAATATATTTTATTATTTAATAGGAAATCATTAGATATTACAATATTGAGCTAGTTTACATTATTTTACAGAAGTTGGTAGTATTTTTTTATAAACCAGCTCGAATAATTACAATGATAAATTGAGGTGAAAGCATTTTTTTTTACTGTGGACGCATTACGGTAATGAATTTCTGACTCTAAAATTAGTTAAAAAACATTTAAAAAAATATTTTGGTAACTAACAATTAACTGTGCCAAATATTAGAAATGATGATTGTTCAAATAAAAGTGAATTATTTTTAATTTTCATGAGTATGACTTTAAAATCTTCTTAGACATTCAAATGACTGGGTTCGTGAGAATCACCCAGTTCCCTTTTCTATTTCCAATGATGGACACAGCATCCACGATGCTATGTGGATGTTGAGGATGAGCACTGTGAGATTTTTTAAATCATTTCATATTGTTTACAAACTAACCCTGCTTTAAACTTCTCCACAACTTTATCCTCGGCCTGTCTTGTGTGTTCCCTTGTCTATATGGTGCTGTTCAGCAATGTTCTCCAACAAACACGATGCCTTCACAGAACAGCTGGATTTGTACCAAAAAAAAAAAAAAGATACACATGTGGGCTCTATTTACTGATTGGGTAAGCACTGTAGGCAGCTGGCTGCACTGGAATGTAAACTGAGGTGTCTGATGGGAATAAATACATATGTCAACCACAGTTTTAAGATTTTTATTTCTAGTATAGAATAATGAAATGAAAAGATATAGCAATAGTATAATCTTTAAATTAACCAATGAATTATCTTTACCAGATTTACAGACCTTATTTTGGTTAACACATTATTTGCCGTATGATTTCGGTAAAGTCTGTAGAAAAATAGCATGTTTACATGATGACTTTAGGTAATCACATAGTAATCTATGGCCATCTATTACAGATGGTTTGCAGTAAGATTACTGCAACTTCTTGATAAACACATTAAACAAAACTGTGGTGGACCGCTATGTTATTTAAAGCTTCAATCTTGTTAAATTATGCAAGTCGACTTTGACTCTGTTCTGAATCTGTTGCATGGCCTCCTTCCTGTATTTATAGTCTGACTGACACTGTGATTGACTTGATCATTCTGAAGCCATTTGTGACTAACATAACTGAGGTTAATGTGGATTAAACCAGCTAAAAATTCACATGGGTTGAATTGGATCTTATTGCATCGTTCTGTGTAAGCCCTGTGATTTCATTTTAAAATGGTGCTTTAGACTGCCTGGGTCATATTAGTCTCAGCCACTTTGTTGATTTATGTGGTCAAGTGTGAATGAGATGGTTCATTTCCTTTGCCACACACACCCCAATGTAGATCTTATTTTTGTCATGGCGACACTTTAATTAACGGCCATCTAAAAACAGGCAAAGTCTGACCGACAAGGCCTGGGAGAGAGCCAATCAGCATTCTCACCAAGATAAATTGGATCTCTGGGCTTAAGAGGGGAGGATGGATTGGGTCCCAGTATCAATTACTGCCCCTTTTTTGAGAGAAAGAGAAAGGAGATGAACAGACAGCGTGAATGAAATACAGAGGGTTCTTTCATTGGCACAACTCCTGCTAGTCTGTCAGATGAACTTTCTATATAGGAGGACAGGATAGGACAGAGCGCAGAATGAAATAAGACCGAGCAGACAGGCCCCAACAGAGATATTGAGCGTTAATGGCAACAGGAAGTCAGCAGACAAGGCAGAAGAGGTAAACCACAGTCACAGCTGACAATGAAATGAGATTTACTATGAAGGCTTGTGGTTAAAAGAAAATAGACAGCCCAGCGAGGTTTGACTAAGGGAGAAAAAGTATATCGGGATTCATCTTTGGAAAGCTGGTGACCAGTCAGGCACCAGTCCCAGTGGAACCACAAGGCTGTCAAACCTGAGGCTGAACCAGGACATTTGCACCTCTAGAAGAGAGTCACATTTATCACTACAAAGACATCAGCAATTATCTGTCATGGAAAGCTGTGCAGGGTCTCGATTACGTGCCTGTGCAGGTATTAGGGCCCATTACTCCATTTCGACGCTCCAGTAGCCCCTCTTTTGTTCACTCTGCCCCTGCGAGACACCGTTTCTCTGGGGATATGGGAGTGTCAGGATAAGAAGTCAAACCGGTGCTCATAAAATGGTGGGGAGGATGGAGGGGAGAGCTGGCAGCTCACAATCCTGCTACTCGGCTGCCATTGTGGATCACAGGGCTGATTCTCCGGCTGTCTATTTCAATGACTCACGTCTTGCTTCATTTTTCTCCTTGGATTTACAAGACAGAATGGAGCACAGGAGAGAAGCCCTGCAGCTCTTAAATCTATTTCTGTCCCTTGAGTCAATTGACCTCTTCCCCACAAATACCATTTCTACCAGTTTTCCTGTATCACTCTGGCATTTTTATTTATAATTTCACCTCAGAGATACTTAGAGAAACGTACTAAAGTAGTCCTTTGATTGGTGCTCTAAGGGCATAGGAGAACCTGCGTCTTAAATCATGTTTGTTACTGTACAGAACAATCAGAAAAGATCAAAAGGAAACATTTCTTGTTTCACTAGCTTCTCCTAGTTTCCTTTCTTGCTGCCTTTTGTACTTAATGTTTATCCCAGTCCAAACAGGGAAGGTAGACCGAGTGATACAGAAAGGAGTCAGGATTCAGCACAAGGGCCACGGAGCAATGCAAAAGAGTGAACGATGAAAGACAGAAAGAGCGAGAAGGCAAGAGACGACAGGATGAGAAAGTTAACGGAGGGTGATGGAGGCAGCTGAGTGAATCTCAGCAGTAAATCATCTCAGAGCCGCCCCATCCCTATCTCCACCTCGCCAGGAATCTTTTTCCCCCTGACCTTGTCTGCTGCTGTGTCTGAGAAGAAAAGATGGGGCAAGATTATCTATGATTGGAGATGGCCATTATCTAAACACAATCTTGGAGCCAGGTCCCACTCCTCATACCACTGCTATGCGACTGGAGACCACACTGATGAGAAAGATGATGGGTCAGCCAGCCACACTCTCCGTTTTTATTAACTTTGATAAGATGTTTTCAACACTGCCCTGAAATGCAATCCCTATCAGGATTGACTTTTTCCACAATGCGCCTCTCAGCATATTTGTCTGTATGGTTTTCTTACCTTGTTTTATTAGTTAACCACTCTTTGATTTGATTTGGCACTCATACCAGGAACATTTCAGTGTTTACATGTGATACCCAACAGCCCGAGGAAAACCTTTTTAATAGCTCATTCTTGTCCTTTGGCTGACTGGTTGAAGGGAGTCTTTATGAGAGTGTCATGTTTGTCCCTGCCAACCTACTGCCCTTCAGAAAGTTGACCTCAGTTGGGCAGCGAAGAAATTGGCTGGACCTTAAGATGCTACGCAGAGTGCTGCCATGCCATCCTTCAGCAGGCTGGGAGGAGTGAAGGCTGCTGGCTGTCTCACTTTGCAGGCCGCATGCAGGGGCTGACTGGGGGCATTTCACACCCCAAGAGGCGAGCACACCACTTTACATGCAAATGAGGCCAAGAGATCCCTCTGTGCCTCTGGACACAGTTGTGTAAAAATTATGAGGAACTCTGAAAGTTTTTGTTTATGCTGCAATTTTTGCCAAGTTAAGAAGAGACATGATGACAGAGAATGCATGATCTTCCATAATAGTTTTGAAGGTTTTCACTTAAATATTTAAGCTCTATGATTGAGTTCTGCTTAAAAATAAAAATGTTTAATAAAATGTAATGAAGAAAGGAGTTAATATTTAGGTTTAAGCCACATAAATGATTCTGTTGGTTTTTGGCCCTCTGTATGAAAATCCATCTAGCAGAAATTGTGACAATCTGAGTGTTTTTCCACTATAGTACATAATCCCATTCTTTATGGCAGTGTCAGTTAAAGAATTGCATGAGAGAGTTTTAGTGTAGATTATTCGTTATTTGATTGTTAGTTGGATGGAAGTCAAATATTAATTATAGTTTAACGTTGGGTTTATAGTAAGCTGACTGTGTTGTAGTTTTATGGTATATGGCACTTTGTCCATGTTCCATGTTGCACTTAATCGGCATTCAGAAATATGCCCAAACTTAGTATATGTAGAACCTTTGATCACTGTCTTTGCTCCAAAATTATTTCAGAGGATATAAATATTCTAAGTACAAAGGCAGATTTGGATTTGACATCACATTTCCAACTTCAAACAGCTTTCTAGGGTATTTTGCGACAGGGCTGTTTAACCATTTTGTTACATTAAAATTTGCCTTTGAGATATTTGTTTAATTTCATAATTTTGTTTGCATTTGCCTGAATTCTGATGTGTTAGGCTCAGACAACAAACTTATCCATTTAGATTTATGGATTAAAAGCACCTGACTAGGTAAAGGAAAACATTATAGTATGCCTTAACAAAATCCCTTTTTTTTGTATTTCTGTTTTCTTTTTATTTAGCAAACAGAACTGTATTTATTCTGTGTATTTATTGATCATGACTTGTGTATATTATGTGCAGTCAAACAGGACTTAACCTCCCGCCAGACCCCTAAAGAAAAACAACAAAAAAACTGAAGTGGATGTGCAAAAGTAAGATTATACTGTTAAATTTCTGCACTTTTTTTTAAGTTAAAAAATACTAATTGTTCAAAATGTGGTGATGACTCCAGGGTAGAAACCTCCTCCCATTGGACTGTATTTGCATGGTTCCTTTCTGCTGGTGGCATCACAGCGTCAAATGTAACCTCTAGCAAATGGTGCAGGAAAGATACTAATGTACTGTAAACACCAGCAGCTAACATTTCCAATAGGACTAAGTCTAAAACATTGAAACAAGATGACTTTCTTGTTTGAATGTGAAGGAGATGCTGAGCTACTTCTGTAAACATGGATTTGAGACAAAAAATAAGTGTGCCAGGTCCAAATTGGCATCACTGATAGGCTCACATGTTGAACTTAGAGAAAAAAACAAAACATTAGCATTCTCTTTTGAATCTGTTTTGTATCCAATTCCCATGTGTTCCAGGATGCTTGGTAGATTTTTAATGCATATAATTACAATTAATTATTCTTTATCTATGGATCTTCATCATGTCTATTTTTGTTCTTCTCTGGCTAATCTAATTACAAGTTTGTGTTAACAGATGTGACACGCTCACTGAATGGATTTTGTGGCTGTCAAAATGAAGAAAGAAAATACAGCACACTTCTTGTAACAATACTATTTGATATTTCTCTGTTTTTAATGTTAAAACACCGATTTCTTGGGTAATGTCCAAATTCAGTCTTAGGTATGAATTTGGTCCCACCCACTTCTTAAGACTCTTCTTAAGATCATCGAAGATCATCAATAATTAGACCATAATTTTAATGTTGTTCTTTTTCCCCCTCAGACATGGTTTATTATAGAGCCCCACAGAGTTGTGGCTCAAGCTTCTGCTGTGTGATAAAATATTTTGAGAAGTCTAACAGCTTGTAATATTGTGTAACGGTTTATAGTGCAAAGATGGAAGACATTTGTGAAGCACAAGTGATAAAGCCTCATTTAGTGCTACAGAATTCATCTGGTGCATACAAGTCACTAAGTAGCTATGAGTTTAGAGAATTTACAGAAGAAGGAAAAAAGCTAATTTGAAATGGGATAGCAAAGGAATCAGGATTTTTGAATTTGACTGTGTTTGTCAACCCCTTGTTAAAAGTCATTTTAGGAAATACAGTGGCTTTCACGAGTGTACACCTTTTGAAGGAAATTTTGAGATGCTGACTTTATTATGGCAAATATTCTGTGCAATAAACAGACATAAAACGATTTTCAACAGCTTAGTACAGCAATCTGGTTGTGTAAGTGTGTTAACTAGTGAATTAACTAAGTCGGCCTTAAATTATAAACGTCCACAGCAGATACTCAGATATTTATTAATATAGCTACAATTTCAAGAGGGCTCCCAAATGCCTATCTGCTGAGGTTTTCCGGGGGTCAAACAGTTTTTTGACCCCCAGAAACAGGCCGGAGGTCAAAACAGGCCAGTAAACCAAGACAAAATTTTATTTAAAACAAATGGGTCATTAGGGAGATTTTGAGAACATTGCATCTCCAAATAACTTTGGAGAAAAGATTTACTTTTTATAGGAATGTCCTACATCAGGGGTCTGCGACCTGTGGGTCAGAAGCCGCAGGTTGCACACAAAAGATTGATGCTTTTCTCACTAGAATTAAGTGCTACCACTTGTGTGCGTGCACATTGTGTGCATGTGTGTGAGCTTGACTTTGACTTGTGGCAGGCCTCCCAGGCAGCAGCGTACCGGCACTGGGTATTCTAATGAGTCTTTCAGAAGCATAATATCTTTGTTGTGCTGCCTAGAACATTACTCCACATTTGAAATGTACCCAGCGGTCTAGTATGCATTTTCTATCATTGGATGCAGCTGTCCGTGCTTTGTGAACACTCGCTGCAACCAAGCTTCCCGACTATCCTGCCTGAGGCCAATAACTGATAGAACTATGTGAAAAAAAGGAAGTAAATATTTACTGTGACGATGGGGCAGCAGAATTGCTCTTTAAAGAGAATATACCCATTATTGGCAAGCAGCAGCTGAAGCTTTTTTTTTTTTAGAATTTGCTTTAGAGCAACTGATTCTTTCCTTGAGGAGACCGAAAAAGGAAAAGTTTCCTAACAAAATTAAAAAGAAAGTTATAAAGAGAGCAAAAGAGAAACAAAAGGAAAAGAAAGCAAAATAAAAGAACAATCTATATGCATATACTGTAGTCTACAACACAAGTAGCACTTTATTCCATTGAGAGAAGCATCAATCTTGACAGCATATGGCGTCTGTGCAAAATCCATTAATTTTTAATATACCGGGTGCTGAAATGAAAAGGCTTCCTGAGACAAGCAATTGTCAGATGTCAGTAGTGTTTTGATAACTTTTTTGATCTCCCTTTTTATTTGCATTCATAAAATGGGGCTGTCCACATGACACCTCAGTTTGGACATGGCTGAAGACTGACACGGAACCATTTTCCACACAATTGCCTCCACCTTCAGTCTGGAGAATAGAAAGTGGGGGTGGAAAGAGGCAGAAGGAGACGTATAGATGACAGTGCCCATGGATGTGTATTGGCTGCTGCCTGAAAATAAAAATCTACAGTTTCATCATCAACATTCTCTAGGCATTGTGGCACACTTTATCATTTTTATGGATAATATAAAAGTATTTGTTGACAGGAAACCTGATGTATGTGTATAATATCAATGTCATATTACTTTGAAAAGACATAATAGAATACACCCATCTAAACATCGATTCTTTAATGGAGTTTGAGTTTAAAAGACTCGAGCCAGGCTTTAACCACATGCTCAGACATTATTGTTTTAAAGAAGTGTTATTGTTTGAAGAGCAGATTACAAAGGTCTCTTCAGCGCGGAGGACAAAAGTGCTATAAAGCTCAAATGTTCTCCAGCTCTGCGTTTAAGCTCTGTTTGAGGGATAAAATGAGCCCTCCTCAATGCGAGCTAAGCACGAAGAGGTCAAACAGTCGACTCAATGAATTTCGTCTTGCTTCTGTATCCTCAGTGAGCTCCATAGGAAGGTCCTCACCCCTCTTAATGCAAATACATGACTCTACTTCAGAAAAGAGTCCTTTATTTCCCCACTTTTGATAGAATACTTATTGGTCCTGTTTGAAGTCATCAAATCTTTTTTTTTTTTTTTTTTTGCTGGGGGTGTACTACAGACTATTTATTCATATTCATAAAATGGCAATTTAAAGCTTATGAATCGCCACTGGAGACAAGAGGGAACATGGAAAATACTATACGAGCTTCTTAGGAGGCAGGTGCAAAGTGGACTAATTAATAGCAATCTATATACTGGCCGGGGCATGCAGAGGGCCAACTGAGACTCTCTCAGGTCCGGCAATGAAAAGATACCAGCTCCAAATTCATTTTCTCACTGTAGCTCTCCCAAAGGAAGGCGGCAAAGTACACTCACACTTCCTTTAATGCATTCACTGGGGTGTGATTTATTTCTGCGTTTGCCAGCGCATTTGGAAAGTTCATTACCTTGCTCATGGCTTGTTAATTAGCCTTGTAAAGCTGCCATTAGATCCTCTCAGGCCAGGACTCAGATGAGACTTTTGTCCCAAAACATTAACATTGTGCAGAAGGCGTGTAAAGGTGCACTATGCCCATTTAGGTTCTAATGTGTACATCTTGGTAAAAACATGAACATGAACATGAACCTTTGAAACCATGGGTGTTGTTCAAGGTTTTTTTTTTTTTTTTTTTTACTCCTCTCCCACCCGTTTACTTTTTATCAGAAAGACTTTCCACTAACGCATAAAAATGCTGCTAGGTATTAATTTTCTTGACAGTCTTTGCCGAATCCTGTTCAAAATGGCAGGCTGTCGAGATCTCCTAGGGGTTTCTTAAACACTGACGTTCCAAAAGGAGAGCGGCAGTATTAGCCTCTGCTTGTGGGCTGGCGAAATCATTTTGCGGGAGACAAAACTACAGAAATATACACTGACACTTTTGGAACAATCACAGTCTATGGAGAAGTTAATTTGTGCTGCCAAGTGGTGGATATGAGTTTTTATTAGAACATTATAGAAACGGAAAATGAGACAATTTCACTACAGAAAAAAAACAGGAAGCCCTGGTTCTTTATTTTTAGAACAGCTGCATCTAATGGGGCCTGGCAGGTACAGGAGGTGTCACATCTGTTGAGGCCCAGGTGATGCTCCAGCCCTCTGCTCCTCCCCACTCCTTGCCCGCTTCCCACCAGTCAAATGACTCACGATGAAGATCAACAGTGTCATTTCTAATAAACTCTTCTTCCTCTTCCTGCCACTTTCACTCAGTCCTGTTCATAGGTTCTTGCTAGTAGCCATTTCGTTTCACAACACAGTGAAATAGGAGATGCATAATGTAAAAGATGTGAAGAAGATGAATGCTCTGTCTAATGCCAAGGCACTGGTAGGATTAATTGGAATATTGCAGCTCCCTGACTGGTTGGGAATTTTGTGTTATATAGTCCATAGGTCTAGGTAAGAGTTCAGCGCTCTAGAACTGGAGAAGGATTTACTTTTCAAATAGATACTCATTTTACTCTCTTAAGCATTTGTTGATAATACAAACAATGAAGTAAATTTCACTCTTTATTGCAGATTTAAAAAAAAATGTTATAATAAACATTTCAAATTTAATACAACAGCGAAAAACAATTTGTTTGATAGAGATATGACTGTGCTGACCATTTTACCAGAAACTGTAAAGCAGTTTAATGTCAAAGTGTGTCCTTCATATTTGTACTTTAATATTTTGCAGTATGTGGAAAAAAATGCATATATACAAGCATATCTCAAGATAATATGCCCATTGATTAATTCACTTATGACTATCAAAAACATAAGGGTATTATCTAAGTGCGAATTGGCTAATTTTATCTGAGAGTGAGAGATCCATGAGGCCTTCCCAGGGCTGCATCTTAGTTCCTATTGTTGTGCTAGTTTGTTTGTTTTGACTGTATTTGTCCCTTTATATGATTTAACCCAAATCATTTCACTGGCTGTGTGTTTCACGTGATTGTCCTTCTGCAAATTAACTTTTTCATTTGTCTTTTGCTGCTTCTAAAGTTTTCTTTCAAGATAGTTTTTTACTTAGTTTAGTCTTCCCATCAGCTCTGACCAGCTTCACTGTGGGAATTGTGTTTTTCATTTGATGAGCAGTGTTAGGTTTCCTTCACAGATGATGTATTGCATGTAGGTTAAAAAAGTTAAGTTTTAGGCCTATATGACCAAATTTTCATGCTTGCTGTGTCCTGAATATTGCTTGTAGCCAAGGACCTAATTTGTTTTTTGTTTTTTTATTTCAGCACAGGGTTTCATATTGCCACACTTCCATAAAGGCCAGATTTGTGTCATGCTGCTAATGCTCTTTTTTCCCCAGCATGTCAGTTTAGGTTGGAGGCCATGTTTTGTTAGGCCAGGTTCTTGGTCAGAGCTGCGTAAAACTTCCCCACAGTCTAATCCCTGAACTGTCTGGTGTGTTTCTTTCACTTCACGGTGCTGATTGTTCACTGATGTTCTCTATCAAACATTTGAGGCCTTCACAGAGCACTTAAATTCACAATGTGAACAAAATACACAAAAATCCTTACTATATAACTTCTGAAGGCAATTGCTAGAGCTGGATTTTACTCAGAAGTTTAACAGTAAGAAGGTTTTACTACATGTTCAAAGCACAATTTAAACCTTTTATTCGAAAATTACTGTGAAACAATCTATCCTTTTTCTTCAACTTTCATAACTCATGCACTGCTACTTTTTGTTGATTTGTCAACAAACTATGAAAAAGCTCAAGCAGAATGAATACTTTTGCAAGGTGCCCTACGCTTGTATGAAAGCCATACAGATGTCTGTTAGCTTTTATTTTACATAACAACCTCCAAAACATGGCAGACTTTAAAAAAATCTGTTGTTCACCTTGTACATGAAGTTTGCTGTTGTTTATTATAATGCTTACTATTTGGGTGATAAAAATGTACATGTTGTTGTTGGATGTTTCCTCACCGACAATCAAAGAGCTTTTCTGCTCCTGCAAAATATTACCCTTCTCACTTTTGGGAGGAATCCGCAGCTCTCCCAACTTTGTCTGTATCAGACATCAATACAGAAGACTTGAATAGATTAGTAGATGCAGGAATAAATCACCCCCATGCATAGATTGGGGGGATTGGGAGGGGAAGTGAAACGCTCGACAACAGTGAGATCAACAACAACAACAACAGCAGCAGCAGCAGCAACAACAACACAGCAGACTGCTGATAAAAAAAGCCTCTGCAGAATGGTGCCATCAGCTCTAGCATTTCTTTCTTCTCTTCTTTTCCATCCACCCTCCTTCCCTTTCTCCTTCCCTTCTCCCAATCCAGAAGACAGGAAGCTGTTTGTAGGAATGCTCGGCAAGCAACAGAGCGAGGACGATGTCCGGCGGCTGTTCGAGACCTTCGGCCAGATTGAGGAGTGCACCGTCCTTCGAGGGCCTGATGGGGCCAGTAAGGGTCAGAGCCCACACACCTCCCCCTCTTTCTCTCCCTCGCTTATCTTTCTTAATCCCTATCTATTTATCTTTCTTTTATGTTCTTTGCATTTTCAGAGGTATTGTCTTCCTGTGCTGCATTCATCATCATTGTCTGCAATGCTCTCTGAATAACTCATCCTCCCCTTCAGCTACTCAGTTTTGTTTTTTTTTTTCATATTCTGCCTTTTATGCGTCACACTTGCATTTCTATCATATCTCGTTGTCACCACACTCTGACACCTTTTTTCCCCCACTTTCTTTCATTTGTATTGTTTTTCTCCATTTCATTTTCTCGCCCCATCCCCTGCTCCTTTCTCCCTCTTTTGGTATTTCATTCGTCATCTTTTCCGTTTGTTGTCTCTTGATCACAGTCGCTCGTCTCATCCTGGGCTTACACTCACATAGCAGCTTGTTTCTCTGCACCACCTCTCTTCCTGCTCTTCGTGTTATCTGAAAAGTGGAGAGGTGTAATCATGTTTGTTTCCCACACTCCCATCATCCTTCCCCAGAGACTGTTATTGGACAATATTGTCCTACTGTAAATAAAGCACCTTTTCTGAGCTCTGCTGCTGTCACTCACTTCTTGACAAATTTGAGCTCGTGTCTGTGGCCTACATTGTAGTTAGGTAGTTTAAAGATAGTTTTAAAATATAGGATGAATTCCCAATTCTGACAAAATCTGAACTCCCATCTACAAAATCATTCCCATCTAGTGTTATTGCCAGTTCAACTTTAAAAAGATGTGTGGGAAGGCTCCTAACTGGTGAGGCACTGACTGCTCTGGAGTCAAATGTACAAATATACAAAATAAATAAAAAGTATATTTCAATTTTGATCTTAATTAAAACATTTAGTCGATTTAAAAACTTTCAGTTATTCTTTAATCAATTCAATACTGCTCAGCAATATGATTGCAAAAGAAGAATATTTTGTATCAGGTCAAATTTAATTTTTCAAAAATGTAAATTTTTTTTTTTGGCTGAGCTCTCAAGTTTTTTTTTTTTTTTTTACTAAAATTTAAAATCATGTCTGACCTTATCTTTATTTCTATATAAAATCCATCCTTCTCTGTGGATATCTTTGTGTCTCTGTTGTAAAAATCGTCCTTGTTCACCTTCATTTGTAAAAGTCTGGCTGTGTCGCTAATAGCCAAGGAGGAGTCGTGTATGTTTTCATCCCTTTCATGTGTAGAAGAAGAGCAGCATGGTATTTTCTGCCTCACCCTGTGCATTATTTCTGTTTATTTATTTTTTTTTACCGATCAGAGAGACTGAATATATCACACACATTCTTTGAATATATCAGACAGACTGGAGCGTCAAAATGTGTAGTTCATGTGTAATTAAATGTACATCATAAAGTCAGACAACATCGGGCGTGCCCCAACTGCCTGCATCTGTCGGTGTGTGTGTGTGTGAGGCACAGCTCAGCACTGCCTCACCTGAAATTATACAGAAAACACATTTACAGAACAGTCAAGTGGACAAATTAAATCCTGTGTCATTTTTAGCATTTTACTTGTCATAACAGATGAGGCATTGACAGCACACAAGTGAGCAAGAACTAGCTCCGAGTTCATTTCAACCAGGTTAAGATGACTATTGACTTTGTCCATCTAAATGTCTGTAGCTAAGTTTATAACTCCAGCAGGAACTAGTTCTAAATCACTGAACGTTCAGTATTTTGTCTCAAAGGAAGCTTAAAAATAAATATGCATACCATGATGTCATTCACCAATTAACATCTTGATTTGTGACCTTGCCTCTATGAGAATATTTACATCTGATTAATTACTTTTCCTCTCTTTGCTCATTTAAACTTTTAGTATGAGTTAATTAAATAACAGCTGCTCTCATTCACGTCTTTATTGCAGGGTCGTAATTTTTCACTGAAAATGGTCTATTAAGACCACTTTTACAATTCAGTCTACTTCTAAACAATACTGTTAGCATTTCTCTTTGATCAAGTCCTAAATCTGTTTATGCACATCGGTTGACAAAGTCTTCACTCATGTAAGCTAAAGAAAAACCTATGTGTGCTGTTCTTTTGGCAGTGCTTACCTTCACAATGATTTAAGAGAAAAGTGACAGAACACTTTAAGCTGCTGCTTCAGTCCTCTCCTTTCCTTTTCCAGAGTTGCAAGCTAATTTCCACCAAGAATCGGCAAACCTGAACAACAGAACATTATCTTTCAGGTTGGATTACTTGGACATGTGCCTTTTGCTTATATTGTTAAATTTAACACACAGACAAAGGCATCATGGTTAAGTTTAAAGAAGAGGAGGGGCATGCAAGACTGCCTGTGTGCTTAACACAAGCTCTCATGTTGCATCTGTTTTTTTACGAAAAGTTTCAAACATTGTTTTATTCATTCACTCCTTTTTATGTCAAGGTTAGTTATGCTCACTTCAAATTTGTCATGTGAAAAACCGTGTCATTCAGTTAAAAGTTAGAAAACAAGTTAGCGTCACCAATAAACACATTTATGCACAACAGTGGATTCTCAAGACACTGATCTGAATTTCCACCTGTTATTCTGTCTCCTAAATTAGATTTATTTATGTAGGTACAGCCTCTGAAAACGAGGGAGGGTAGGGCACATGAGGTGATGAAGTGTATATTCTAGACGAAGCATGATTATACAAAATCGCACACCTGCATCGGTGCCTGCATCTGTTCATTTCACTGTTGATCCCAGGTCTGTTGCTCTCTTTAGCCCATCCAGCCCACCATCTTTTTTGCTTTGTGGCTTGTTTCTGTTTTTCCCGTCTTGCTCCTGCTTTCCCCCCCACTCCCTTTCTCTTTGTCTGTTTAGATGCCTCAAGCTGATTGACAGCATATAAACTAAAGTAAAGCCCATGCGGCGGTGTCAGACAGGAACTAGTTTTCCTCCTTGTTTGTGCTTTCACTCATTTTCACCTTCCTGCACCTCACACCTCGACTCTTCTCTTCTTTCCTCACGTGCTGCGTCTTCCCTGGTTTAGTGTATGTTGATGTTATCACTGACTAGAGCACTGTTGCTTTTTCGAATTTCATTGTTATGAAACGAGGAGAGTAAAAGCTCGGTATTAACTACGAATGCCACAATCGCACAAAGATTGCATACATAGGTATCTAGTTCTATCACTGCCCGTGCAACAGTCCCACGCAATCATTACCGGATGTTACGGCAAATTATTTTGCCAGCCGCCTCACTCAGGATGAGGTTCCCGTAATTTGAGTGAGACAGACCTTGAAATTGACAGCGCTATCTGTTCCACGGCTGAGGCTTTGTCCCTGTTGATGTAAATTTATGCTACTCAGAGGCTTTTCAGCACCCCTCTTCACCCAGTAAAAAGGCCGAGAAGTTTAACATCCATCTCTCTATGGTGCTGCTCCTCAAAGTACTTTCAAAGTGCAACACTTGCTGCCAGAGTTGAATAGAGCTCTGAATTGTCAGCAATAATAGAGAGATGGCTTTTAGGTCTATAATTAAGTTGTGTTATAAATGTCAGCCATCCAGAGGGATGGAATTCATGCATACATATTATTACCCCGGGAATTCAAAAGGCAGTGCAGATTCTCTCACTTGAAAGCAATACAATTTCTTCCCCCCACCCCCAAACGCGCTCTGAACCACCAAATACCAAAACTTAAATGTGCACTATAATTTATGAGGTCAGAGCACTTCTAGATCTTTTGAAATATTGTGCACTTTGTCCCCTAACATTGTTTATTTATTTAAATTTTAGCAGAAAATGCATAGTTGTGGCACTGTCTTTTGATGAGAAATTGGAGGACATTATACATTCAACATGGTATTCCATTTATTGTGTGAGCCAAGCCTGGCAGTTCTGTTTGGCCTCAGTTGCTGGCATCACTTGAACATCAGCACAATATATAGTAGCCTTGTAAAGAAACCAAGAGCGAAGTTACTTTTCCTTTAAAGGATCAAATATTTTTTTTTTTAGCTAAATCAAATCCCCATGTTTTATCTCTGCTGCAAAGGTTAAATGTGTTTGTTGGAGAAGGTCTTCAAAGAGAGCATTAAAGTCAAATGGTACACAGTAGCCTGATGCATTTCAGTTGGACAAATGAAGACCTTTCCTGCCTCTACCCGGAGGGGTGTTCGAGTGAAGTAAAAAGGGTGCTGGAGTGCTGTGACAGAATCAAAGGCTTCTTTGACTCTTCTGTTTGCCTCTGTAGATCTCTACAGCTTTGAGGGCATTTCCCAGCGTAGAAAACACATGGCCTTTACCACTCACCATGTTTCCACATGCAGTGATTTAAAAACGTTCACCAATAAATGCATGTCATTTGTGTTTTCACACAAAATTAATTATTTGTTGTGGTGTTTAGAAAATCAAATGCTGACCCTATGATATAATATCTCAGAGTGATAATCCTGAATATACCTAAGAATAAAATAACTAAAATAAATTTGAACTCCTTCATCTACGCAGAATATATATTTCAATATGTATATTGACATTTTGCAAGCATGGATATTTTTATATCAAACAAGGGCTGAACCCAGGGAAAGCCTTTGGTTCTAGATCACTGGCTCCAATTAAATTCATGCAAAGTAAGTAAAATCAAAACTTACTTTGATTTTACACATTTCATTTTCTCAGTTTTTCAAGTCACTAGTTGCTGTTGTTTTTAGTGTTCTCCCAGATTCAGGTGCATCTCTGTACATTAAATGAACAAAAACTAATATATTTTAGTCCTTTAATTAAAAAAGTGAAATTCTACTACAAAAGAGTCTGGGTGTTTGATGAAAAGTTCTTAAGGCCTTGACTGCAGCGGGAATCAGAGCTCGAAGAGTCACTGCACACCGGCATGTTTGGAAAATGAGCAATAAGCTGCATTCCATGTTTTAAGCTACTAATGAACCAGAAATATCAGATTGCTTAACTTGAAAAAGGAAGAACTGTTCTTTTTTTGTCAAAAGTCTTCTTTTCGGCTGAAAGTCCATTTTACATTTCTTTTTTTTTTTCAAGATCCCTGAGCCCGGAGGGGCAGAGAAGTAGAGAATCCAACTTGCTTGAGGTCCAGGGTGAAGTGTCAGTCAGTGATGAAATGTCATTTCCTGGTGTTTGTCCAAAAGCCCAAATCCAGCCCAGCTGTCTTCCAGGAAATTTTAGAACACCTCATCCTTCCTTCTGCTGCCAGGCTACATAGAGATGCTAATTTCATGTTCCAGCTGGGCTTGGCAAAAGTACCACTGGCAAAAGTACCAATATCTGATTTAGTGACCATAGTATAAAGTTGCTTGACAGGCCAGAAAACTAGTCTGACCTGAACTGGTCCAAAATCTATGTAGCATTTCAATAAGATCATAAGACAGAAGTAATGATGTAAATTTGCTGAAGTCCACCTTTAAACCCACCTGGGCTTTTTAAAAACCTCAGCACTGCCACAGGATAATCACACTGATGCTGTAAGTCAAGCACAAGGAGACTTAACCAAGTACTGATACATCTTATATTAACTATAAGCCAAAACCATCAAGGTAAGAAAAGTAAACCCTAAGAATATGCAATTTCCGAGTGTTTAATTTTTTTAATTGATTTACTGAAACCTTTATTATGGCATTCTAATTTATTGAGATCCATCGTCTGAATCATGCTGTCACAATGTATATTTATTCAGTCTTACCAAAGACTATAATCAGCTTGAAATATACTTATATCATCTAACTACAGTCCAGAATTATTCAAAACCTGCTCCCTTGTGGTCAACCACTTCTGTTCAGTTGTATTTTTCTGCCTCAGCTAAGCAACACCTTTAAGATGATTTGAATCCTCTATAAAACCCACCTAATTCTTTCCCCTGTGAGGAGAGAGACGATTAGAAAGGCAGATCCGAATAGTATGCGTTTGCATAATCTGTTTTATGAGTGACTTTGCACAAATCCCACTCTGTAAATATTGAACAGATAAATAATGACAGACACGCTAAGACAGTAAATGCTCTGGCTTTAGGTTTTAAAGCCGACAGGGGTCAAAACAGAAATGGACAGAAAGAAGAATGTCCCAGGCAGCTAATGCCTTCTTTGTAGTAACACTGATTTAACACAAAACACAAATGATAGAATATGTTAACAAGTCAGGAAAGCAAATGATAGCATAAAGTCAGTGGTGATGAATATGCAATTCAAAGCCATTTTACTGACGTGCCCATCTCTTTGTGTGTATGTGTGTGTGTGTGTGTGTGTGTGTGTGTGTGTACAGGCTGTGCCTTTGTCAAGTTCTCGAGCCACGCAGAAGCGCAAGCCGCCATCAACAGTTTGCATGGTGGACAAACTATGCCTGTAAGTACCAGAGTCTGTGCTGGCTCTGCATTACAAACCTTCCACTTTTTTCCCCAGATAATGCAATGTCACCAACCTGTCTGTGCTAATTGTTTTCTCTGTGGTTCTGAGGATAGCACTTCCAAAAACCTAAGCCTACAGTCCATTCAATGCAAAAACAAATTGGCAATGGGCAAATTTTCCTCTGCCTGCTCTCTCCCTCCGCAGGTGGAATACATATTTTCAAAATGCAATAGAATCTTTGTCCTTCTATTCCTTTGGAAAGTCAAACACTGTGGCAAGAAAAACATTCAAACGTGTAACAAATACCCTCTGCACACACATATTTGTGGTCACCATAGTTACTCAAACCACATCATGAGCCAAGATTCAAACACATTTTACCAATGTGTTATTGCCAGAGTCAGCATCTGGTGCTTTAAAATAAACAGCAGGAGGCCCTATATCTGTTTTCCTCCTGTGGTCCAAGATATTTTCTGGCAAAAAAATAACATTTACATCAAAATCTTGAAGGGAGATGAGTGCTGCATGCTACAAAATGATTTCTGAATGTGATTTGGTTGTCACTGAGCAAATCATAGTTTGATTGTAAAGCCAGGACATGGGGTGATTTTGTAGAATGCTAGCAGGACAGAAATGATTTTTGGCAGACAATTAGTTCTGATATCAGAGATTTGTTTTATTTGTGGGGACAAAATAGAGAAAATTGTTAAAAAGCTTAAAAATGCCCATTTTCTACTACTCATTATTGATGAAATTAGCTGTTTAGGAAAGGATTTTAGGTGGGATTCTGTTCAGCGAAATTGTGCAGTCAGTGTCTTACCAGCAGCAAATAAGCCTCAAGCATCTGCTTGAAAATATACAAAATTTAATGATGACATGGGATTCTTTTCTAAGAATCATAAACAATTATAAAACATGACATTTCAGAATATAGAACTAATAAACAAAATACACTGTAAAATTATTAATGTAATGTTTACAGTAGGACTAGGATGTTTGACATTTCCACTAAAAGTCATTTACTGTTAAGAGTGGCAAAGACGGAGCTTAAATGCTTATGTAGAACTAAATTACATAAATTATGTTCTGTTGATTTTGTGTTATTTTTTTCTCAACATACTTACATGTAAAGTATTAAGTGTAAAGCTGCTGATTTTGTGGCACTTTGGCATTTTAAATTCTTTACAATTGGATGAACTATACAGGAACAGATGAATTGGGCAGCTCTGCACACCTGCTGGCACAACTGCTGACATGGGCGACATCTGGGTCAATTGTCCCAGACCCCAGGTCTCCCTAACTATTAGTCCATGGGTGAGAATATATATATTTTTTTAAAATAGGCATATTTGTGAAGAACAACACAGGTCTAATATGTGAGCTACAAAAACAAAAGTAATTTTTCATTCAAATTTTCTCCCTGCAAGTGTCTTTGCAGCAATGATCTGTGACAAACCCAAAAATCATTGGGCCTCTGACACAACTTTTGATGTTGAGTTCATTAAGCTGCTCCAGAAAGTATAAAATGCACGTTGCGGTAAAAGAAAATAATGTACTTCTACTTTAAATTTTTACTATATTTTGCAGAACTTGAAGTGCACTTTATTTTCTCTATAATGTTATCCTAATCACCTGACTGTTATCTCCCCATTCTTTAGCTGTCAGCAAGTCAAGAGTAAAATTTACAGACGTCTTTGTTTATGTGTGGATGGCTCACCTGTTTATGTGACCATGGTTTACAATACACAATATGTAGTTTGAGGATAAACAGAAAAATATTATTTATCAATATTAATATTGACAAACTTTAAACTAAATAGCTAGTTAGAGGGTCCAGGACAATGGCTCATTTCTTTTATTTTAACTCCAGTCTAACATTTTTCATAGCTCTATAACTCTAAATTGCTGCTGTCAGATATGCATTAGTTATTTACAAGAAAGTGTGTTAATATTTAGAATGAAATGAAATGAAGTGTCAGAGAAACAAGTTAAAATTAAGACAAAAAGAAAAAGAAAATATCATAATAAAAAATTAAAACTTTAATTCATATTCTTTATCATTTTTAATGTTGCTTGCCTCACATTGTCTACTCAGTGGATTTCATCAGTTTGTTGTTTCTCTGCTTTTCTAGAAAAGTGGTTTTGGTGTCAAACACTTTACGTGTTTTGAGGGGGTAGTTTATCCTGCAGTCCTGCTGTTATTTTAACTCTACATTGCATAAAATCCTTTATTTTGTTCTGTTAAGCTGGGATAACAAACAGTCTCAATCTTATAAAGATGTTCAGATTTGCCATTGTACTTTTCATGATGGCTGCAATATTTTATGCTTAACAATAAATATATGCTTATCACCTGTTGGGAGGTATTTAACCTGACAACTTATTCGCTGCTTCTGCATTAATACCAACCCACACAACCTGTCTACCCATTTTAAAACTGTTGTGGTTTATATATTGGCTTCTATTGCACATTCTGGGAATAGTTTCAACCACACAGCATACAGCAATAAATATATAATTAAATACATCTGAATAGTTTGTAATAAAGGAAGAGAAGATAAAGGGCTTCACAGAAGTCAAAACTTCTTTCAGCTACATAGTAAAAATGTCTTGGTGACATCTCATCAAAGCCAAATTACTACCAGTGACAGTATGGCCCCTGTCACGGGGCCACTTTTTGTTAAAGAATATTAAAACATTTAAAACACTTAAAAGTACAGAGGCTCCATTACAGAGACTACAGGGAGAGTTAACAAGGGAGTCAATAATGTTAAAAAGCACCCTAGAGTTAGGATGGATCTCCAAAATGAGGTCAGATTAATAAGCCTCTTTGCTTCCTCAACTGCGTTTTGATATTATAGTGTTGGGTCTCTGATGATAATGAGGGAGATTTGCACTTTATAAGCCCTTCAATACCTTTTGGTTATTCTACAGTTATTCATCAATGCAATCAATTCCAGATTTAACCCACAGATAACTTTGGCTTGTATTCAGATGAACTTCATTCTAAATTCCTACTGAGAAACTGTTTTTTGTTTTTTTCTTCTTGTCTTTCAGAACATATTGTTACGATAGCAGAATTTGCTTCGTAAACATAAGTTGAGTTTGCATGGAAGTGGTGAAACTCCACTGACTTTGAACAAACCTTTATGTATGAACTTGGGAACTTGTTCTCATATTACCACATTAAAATCAACTACCTGAACTGTATTTCATTGGGGTTTCATATGATAGACCAATACAAAATTGTAGATAACTGTAATGTAGAAGAGATATGACACCTAGTTTAAAATTGGAAAAATAAATTAAAACATCTGGGTAGGTGTGTTCACCCCCCTATTCATAAATAAAAAACAGTCCAAGTTGCATTAAGAATTTGTTTAATTAGGAAGTAGAGCATTTTTATTTAAGCAACACATTGTCCTTTAAACATACCACCAGAGTTCCAATTAAATAGAAAACAGATCAAACCTTGGTAATGTGCTAGAGTTGATGCATTAATACAGTTAAATATACAAACATCATAAGCCTAATGTTACACAGGAAGTATTGCTTTGTTAAACTTTTTTTTCTCCTTTTGCTTAATGAAGACTGCAAAAATCAATTTTTATAATTTTTGTAATTTACTGAGCACCTTTCTGCCAGTGCTGGGTGTCCATTGGTTACTACAGCACACAGCTAGACACACAGGAGCATCCACTTTTGGCAAGCGTTTGCTCCTCCACACACTTCACTGATGTTCCCGAAATAAATATTTACGGATGCTTCCTGGCAGCCAGATCGGGTCCTTGGAGCCAGATGTGCCGGAGTTTTCACCTCTTTTTTGATGCTGCCTCACTTTGCATTACACTAAAACAGAGAGTGAAACATTTAAGTGGTACAGTCAAAAAGTGAACTATTAGCCATGGAAAAGTTACTTTGCAAGAACTTCATTTAAAGACAGGTGTCTTTCCATTTAGATTTAAGCAAAGTCTAAATACAATTTTTTTCATCAAATAAACTTGTTGGCTTAATCCCTAGAAGGCAATTGGAATTGCATTTGGCAGAGTTACATTACTCCCCTGAAAATACTGTGTGTTAACACAGTATTTTAGAGCACTGGGTCACCTAAAATGTTGAAGTTAACATATGGATTCTCAAACAGACCTACACTGCATCAAGAGACAGCCAAAAGTTTATAAATAATCTACAGTAAATTATCCATAGCTCTCTCCATCTATCCTTGCACCTGTTATCTTCATCTCCCCAAATCCAACTTTCACTCAGATTAATTGGCAAGGTGGTCATTAGTATCCAGCGAAAGCTTTGGACGCAATGGGAGATGCAGTTAATTTGGATAATATCACTGCCACATGTCGTCAACAACAGACTAACAGGAGGCAGGATTCGAAGAGTGGGCTGCTCTGCACACCGCCTGGTGCCAGCTGCGAGGTCTGAATGAACCTTGAACAAAGAGTTGTCTCTCACTCTGTCTCTCTTTCCCTCTTATGTCTCTCTTTCCCTCTTAATGTTCTCACAGCAACATCTGTGTTACCTGGCTCACACACATACTATAAATAATGCTGCAAGTGAAACACAGTGGCCCTCCGTGAAAAGCTTTAATGAAGCTTAAGGGCACTGGAAGTCACCAATAGGGCACACACTGATAGATTGGGTCATAGCTTTAATTGAAGTTTATTGTGGGTTTCAGGTGCTTTGAAATGTAACCCAAAGGGTGATTGAGCACAGAGCAGGCCCTCTCATGAGTTCAGCTGTTAAATTGCTGTAAGACTGCGAACACACAGGTGGCAGAACTTCAAAATGGCAAACCCAGGGGTAAGCACGCAGTAACCAGCAAATTGCACACATTGTCGTGTTCGGTGTTGCAGCGTGGCTGACAGGGCTTCAGGAGTTTGTTGGTGTTGGCTCGTGTGTTGTAGAGTTGTGGTGTAATGAGGGATGTATCGGAGATATATTTGGTCTGACTCAGTGTCCTGCACAGTGGTAGCCGTGGATATAGAAAGTAGATCCAGACCAAGTCAGCTTTCCCTCTGCTAATGAGAGATGTTCTTCCCATGAGGCTTTTAGAGATGCAGCGAGGGTCAGAGAGTTGAATATGAGGCCCTCAGGGGGGGTTAGCTAATTACCAAACAAACTTGTTATAGTGTGTTCAATTATTTTTTTCATCTCAGTTGATGAATTTAGGTTCTTAGATCTGTAAAAAGCAGACGAGTGTCGAGGTCTTACTAGTTATTTAATTGTAGATTTTACACTGAATGCCACTGAGACGAAGTAAATAGGTGATATTTTGTGCTTTTGTATTCATTTCCCTTCATTGGCCCAGCTTGTTAATGGTATTGTAAGCCTCTGTGAAGGATAGAAAAAAAAGTGTCAGTTTACCTGTTTTTAGACACTTCACCACAGTGTCTTTCTATCACAGTAATGCAGAGATAAAAGCATTATCCCATTTCTCTGCTGCAGTTGAGTTCTAATCCCTCAATTACCATTGTGCATTTTCCCCTTCTGCGCATTATGTCCCCTATACAAAATCCAATATAGGAGATTTTCCGAAGTCAAGTGTGTTGTTCAAAAAATTTGATTAGTTTTTGAACCTGTGACAAATTCCTTAGTTGTACCTGTCAAAAGTGATGGCTCCCTGTTGGCCCTTATCAAATTTGGAGAATTCATTTTCTCTCCAGGTACTGGAGTCATGCTGCGGGAGGTTATTATTCTGTTTGTTTGTCAGCTCGTGATTTTCTGCAGCCAGCAAGGAGCGGCTGGTTTGTATCCATTGCTTGTTTGACAGCACCTGTTCCTTCATTACCTGGCCACGCACTTCTTTTTCTTTAAGTGGTTTGGAACGTTTGATCTTTTACAAGGTTCTGCAACCTGTGACTCGGGACGGCATGTGGCTCTTTGGGCTCTACGCCGTGGTCAATTACTTCGGTCAGGAATTATTTTAATATCAGCATTGTGTTTTTTTTTATACAGTGCAATAAAAAAAGACAAATTTTTACGATTCTCGAGTGTGGTTTGATGAAACATCAAACTTCTATTTTCTAAGAAGCAAGGTCAAATTTGCTCTGACCTTATAGCAAAATTGTTTGTATCATGCTGGTCTGATTTCACCTTAAGTCTAGTTGGTAGTCCTTATATGTGACATTTTTTTTGTCGTAGTTGAGGTGAAAAGGGTAAAATCTGCAGAGACGATTGTACCAGTTTAGAATATTTGCCAAAAAACATTCAGAGCGGGTCTGTTTCAGTGCTGAGACAGAGCTCTCTGTTAGAAGGAAGCAGGCTCAGCCAGACTTTCTTCATCTGGAGTCACGGTGCAGTGACTACAGACAGCCTCAGGCTTTCACTGTCACAATACTCATAATGCATTCTTCATGAGGTATTAAAAGAATATAAGAATACACAGATACACAAGGCAAAGAATGAGTGAATTTAAATGCCACGCCTCTGTGCTGTGGGCAGGCTTGAGCAACAACGCTGCAGGAAGATGTTTGCACACTGCCAACCTCATTAAATCTCACCGTCCAGTTCCTTAAACCACACCACAAAGCTGAGAAAGCATAGGAAAAAAAAGGTCAGGAGGTGGAATGAAATGAAATTAGAAGGGGAAAACCAGTGCCGTTAACACTGCCATATTCAAGTATTGATTTAACTAATTAAAATGGCACCAAGGGAGAAGCAGCAGATGGGTCTCCTCTGGCCTGAGGTGGGGTGCTGGCTGGCTCTGATATGTTCCCATCTGAGATGTGCTGTCCTGGGGGTCTCTGCCGATGCTTTCCATCATTCCCGACTCTTCTTCATAGTTATCTGCAGCCAAAACATTCCCTCTGTAGTGCTGAACGACTGTTCGTGAGACTTAGTTTGGGTAACTTGCAAAAACTCTCAACAAGAGTTGGTTTTCTACATTAGCATATGCATATTTATCACTTTCATGCAGAATTTATTAGATTATGACAGCTGGAAATGTGGTGCATGGAGGGTTATGATGTAAACAAATCACTTTTATCAGAGAACTGTGAAAAATCAATGCGTGGGGATGTATGTTTGCAGGGTGTGTGTATGCATGCAAGGTCAGGTTTTGACTTATTAACAAAAGATGCAAAAATGACATGATTTTTAAAATACCATGACATTAATAATAATAATAATAATAAAACAGTAACATCTTGAAGTATTAAAGCTTAACCATCAAATTAGATACTGTTTAGTGTACCTGTAACATTTTGTCTAAACAAACTTTTATTTTAAGAATTTACTAATGGACTTCAGTTTGGTCTCTTTGCGCTTTAGTGCTTGTATTCTGCAAAAGAAACAGGTGTACTCCATAAAAGTTGTCTTCTGTCCATCCCTATGTACCCTGCAGTTGTCTGACATTTTTAATTTCCAAGCATCAAAAAATACTGAAATTTTAATCAAAACGAGCATTTGCTCTGACCTTGTCAGGATGAGGCTTTTTTTCTTCTTCTTTTTTTGTGAATCAGACTTGTGATTATGGGGTCCTCTCCTCTTACAGTGCCTTTGCTTTTATGATCTTACTAATCATATCCTCACTGCCCCCCTAGCTGTTTCTGTCCTTCTGTCCTGGTGGTACTCCATGCTCTTTCCCAGCATGCATTGCCTGTAATTAAATAGAAGCCTGGTCCTCTTGACAGTGTCTGTAGCTGCTTTTTGTGCCTGGTAGCCTCATCATCCTCTCTTGTTCCTTCTATATCTGTCTTTCACTCACACGTAGACTCACTTCCCCCCACTTTGTCCAAATGAGCAACTGATTCTGGTCTGTGTCTTTCAAATGATTTAATTGGATGCAAACTCAGGAGCACGGACATCAATACGGAACTATATCTGCCATAAGGAAGAGCCATTAGTCAATACTTCGCCCTCTACATGCCGAAGGCTTTTGTCAGACCTAATTACCCGATACTATATTCAGTGAAGCTTTACCAGTGGGGGACTGGCACTCCTGTGGGATCTGGTTAGGATCACAGTTCACTCCCAGTGTATACAGTGGAGTTGGAAAGTTCACAAAAGCAAAGAGCACTCACTGTTCTCTTCCGATGAAAGATGACAGCTAAGTGACTACACAAATACAAGGTGCATATTAATTTCCCTTTGTCCCTTTGGTTTAAAGATATATTAGATCTTAAAGCTAGACTATAACGTAAACTGCAAATCAAATGAGAGATACCTATCCCAGCTGTCAGCTAATGAAAAATGAGATTTACACTTTATAATGCAATGCACCACTTTTCCTTTAAATCACCTATGTTTTGTCAATCTTGAGTATATTCATGTATTTACTAACTTTCGGATGCAGAAAAACACTTTAAATATGATAACATGTACTTCATTAAGTTTGAAGTAGAGAAAATAGATTTCTAGCTAATCATCCTACTTAATACTATCTGCAAAACTGATATTAGCTTTCTGAAGATGGCCAACGTTAGTATGTATTACATTCATTAGACATAAAATACCTTGTGAAAGTATTCATACTCCTTTAAATGTTCAATTTATGATTTCATGTGACAGATCAATAAAACTAAAACAAGTGAAAGGGAACTTATATGCAGTTTTGACATTAGTTTTGCAAATCAACCTTTGAAAAGTATTCTGAATGTGTTTGTCTTTAATTTGACACACATTAAAAGCAAATTACTTTCAGAAATAACCCAATTAGTCAATGATGTAGTGTGTATTTGCACTGGTGTACCTCTGAAATGAGAGATTGTAGAACCAATTTCACAATAATACAGCTCAGGCTCTGTGGTCCAAAAAATGTTATATCAACCCCACTACAAGATGCTGGCAAAAATGGGTAAGAACTTGTCATTATCCACAGTAAAATGTGTGTTTTATTGAAGATATGCATCTCAATACACAGGTGAACTCTATTTACTATTTGGACCATTCTGATGGCCATACGTTGAATTTCAGACTAAACAGCATTGAATGCACACAACACATTTCTGACTTTTATCCATAAAAGCTCTGCTATTTTTCTTCCATTGCTTTGTGTTGGTCTATTGAATAAATCTCAATAAAATACCATGAAGTTTGTTGCTTCGACATGACAAAATCTGAAACTCATTCAATGTCGTTGGGTACTTTTGCAAGACACTGTGCCATTTGAATGAATTGAAGTGATACACATTTTTAATATGATAGTCTTAAAAGCCTCAGTTACATATTTCATTAACCTTGTAAACTGAATGTGTGCCCACAGGGTGCCTCGTCCAGCCTGGTGGTCAAATTTGCAGACACTGATAAGGAGAGGACCCTGCGCAGAATGCACCAGATGGCGGGCCAGCTCGGCATCTTCAGTCCCATGACCATCCAGTTTGGGGCCTATGGCGCCTACTCTCATGCTGTAAGTCTCAGCCCAGCGGGAGAGGAGACGGTGAGCTTTAAAGAAAGACAAAAAAAATGTTGTTGTTCTGAGTTTTGAAATCATCCTCTTTCCCACTAGGCATGTGACACTCCCTATGAACCGTTTCATAGGATGTTAAAAGACTTCAAGATTTCTTTAACTTCGAAAGTAAAAAGAAAAAAAAAATGAAGTGTTTACTTTTACGTTGATTTATTTTCTCACTTTGTTCTTTACCTAATGAGTTTGACGTATTTTTTCTCTCTATTTTAAATTACATGTGTCATGATTGCAAACCAATGCTGCGTATACTGTTCAATTTAAATTCATCTTTCACATTCCTGTGTTTACTGAACTGTTGGAGAATTTAAACTGCTAACTTCAGCCTGCCTCGTTTAGATACACTTTTCTGCTCAAGAAGAGGTGCATTTTATTACAGAGAAGAGACCCGATCACCCCTTACGCCCTTTTCTGTCAGCCCAGCCCACCCCTATTTCATATTCACACATGAAAGTCACAGCCTGAGTTAGGAGTCTGTGAGATTTTACACTCACACAGTAGCTAACAACTCATGCTGACAGGTGAGAATCGCCCACTCGCACACTATCTCTCAAACTCTGCCGCTGCAACCACCCCCCTCTTTTTTTTTTCCATATACATTGCAATCATATGGATATACATAGAATTCAGCATCTCTATCACTTTACATAACTTTTATCTTCCTTCCATGTAATGAGCAGAAAACCAGAATGGCCTTAGAGTAGCCAGCAAGCAAAGCTGCAAGGCAAAACAGATCGTTCTGTTCAAGAACAAGGCATGGGCCAAGCAAACAGATATGTGAGAGTAAACATGCTCTGATCCTGCAGCGATTTCACCCTCCTTTTTCTTTTCTGTCCTTCCCTTCATCCCTCTCACCACTCGCCTCTCCCCCTACTGCTCTTTAATCCTACAGCAGATGATGCAACAGCAAGCAGCCCTGATGGCAGCAACACAAGGGTCCTACCTGAACCCCATGGCAGCCATTGCTGCCGCGCAAATGCAGCAAATGGCAGCTTTCAATGTCAATGGCCTGGTGGCTACTCCTATGACACCGTCCTCAGGTATGCACCAACATTTAACATCACCTGGCACAAGTCATGCTCAGTCAGGGGAGTCTTGTCCATATCTCGTGACTGCTGGGAAACATTTGTTGATTGGATGAGTTGCATAAGTTATACCTTTATATATTTCTTCAAGAACTTTAGCTGTTGCTGTTGTTCTTTTAATTCAGTTAGTTTCAGATTAGTTTATTTATTTAGCATTAAGCTATAAGAAATGTCATTTCAAGAGATGGAACTAACTCATCCAGAGATATAAATTCAGGTCAAATCAGTACTCTCCAATCATACATCTAATTGACTTACATACATTACAGTTGAATCCAAGTTTTAAAATAATGCAGTCAAATTCAACTTTGAATTTCTTCAGTGCTCTGTCCAATTAAGCTGGACTTTTCTGGATGAATTTCATCCGGGCCAATCAGCATACAGAAGGAGTTGTGAATAATGACAGTGGTTTTCTGTGTTGTTTTACTTTGCTATTTGGCAGTAGCAGAGGAAGAAGGAATTAAGTTATTCAGTCTGAGCTGGTCACACTTCTAAATTTTAAACAATTAAAGCCGCAGCAGGAGGAATGTTCAAGACATTTTATTGGTGGCAGAGAAGTCCTAGCCCTTCATCCCATGCAGTGTAGGATCCTTGTCTACAGTGCATACAATTTCACCAAAGTTATTGCGTGATCGAGTTGGAGCATTTTGGCATATATCGAAAACTTTGACCGTTGCGCACACATGTCTGCCGGATGTCCACTTTGAGTATTCTTTGAGTAAGTGTGAAAATCTACGAAGTGAAGTACGCCTTAGTGTCTGGAAACTTTTAGGATTACCAAAAGTTATGTCATCAATTTTGTCAATTATACAGTTTTTTATTTATTGAGATTGTTACAATTTGAGACTGATTTAACGTCAGAAAATATGAAATCAAACGTTGCGTATATTTTTTGCATAGTGTATTTAAATAAATCGTTAAAACTGTATATCTGCAACAACTAGCTGCAGGTTGAAAGAATAGAGAACACACAAAAAAAAAAAAAACACAGAAGCAGTGGTTCAGGGGTGCTTTCTGTGAGGAGGGGAAAAAAAAAACTTCACTCACAGAAAAGTTCACAGAGCTAATGGCAGCAGTTGCTCAATTACTGGTTTTATCTAAGGGTGAAACACAGCTAAGCAAAGAAGAGCTAAGCCAGTAATACTTATCTATGAAATGAAAAATAAAGCACGCATTGTTAGTTCTTTTTGGATCTAAGCTCTGTTTTGCTGTAAAAACAGGCACTGCAAGTACTAAATTAAAGGAAGCAGAAGCTTGTGCTGAGAGAGGCTTGGTGATAGAAGATGTAGAGTAAACCCGTACAGCATTGGCAGCCACATTATAGTTTCTACTTCCTTTCCGTACACACATTATGTTTCCGTTATTCCTCTGCCTGTCACGTTCTCCTCCTGTGTCTCTGATGCTGTGTGTTTTCTGGGAACACAGCCAATCCAATAACTTGGCATGCAGAGTCCTTGGCTTATACAATATAATAGCAAAGATTTGTGTGAGATAATCCCGGACCCCAGTCTGAACTATCTTTTTGGCCCTTGTCATAAGGAGCTTTGAAGGCTTGACACTAAGTAGGCAGGATGCCTGAAGGCAAGGCTGTTGCAAATGTATTATATAAAGTGGCTTGATGCTGTACCTGGCATTTGTAATCCACAAGGCCTACATATTCTTACTAATACCTATCAAAGATAATCCTACATGACTTAAATGCCCTTCACCTAGTTAAGAGAATAAAATACAATTTTGTCAGCACAAAAGGCCACTGGCAAGGTGACAGGCTGGGCTCAGAAGAAGAAAGTACAAACCCTTATTTTCAGCACTAAGGTGCATCGTAGCAAATTAGAGTGTTATGGAAAAGTTTATTTCAGTAACTTCATTCAAAAAGTGAAACTCATATATTACATGTGCTTATTTATTTTATTTTTAATGGTGATGGTTTATAGCAAATGAAAACCTAAATTTACGTTTCTAGGAAAATTACAATATTACATACAACAAGTAAGAAGCATTTTATTACAAAAATCTGTTATTGCCATGCCTGATGTTGACTGCTGACATGATATGATAAATCTATGGAAAACTCCATACATTATATTTAAATGTATGGAGTTTCACCTGCAATATACATTTTGGCATCCTCTCAAAATAAAAACGCCTTAGATTAGATTTCTGACAAATTTCATGTCTCCCCTTCCTTTGGCAAACATTTGTTTAAAAAAAAATACAACACATCTTTATTGGGAATTTCAAGCAACACATTTAGAAACAGGTAGCAAAGTTGAGAAAATGTGCATTCACCCCACAGGCTTCTGCAGTCAACTTTCCATGATAACATCAGCATCTACTTGCAGGCACCAGCACACCCCCAGGCATTTCTGCTACAGCCGTGCCAAGCATAGCCACACCTATTGGGGTCAACGGATTCAGTGCTCTCCCGCCTCAAAGCAATGGCCAGCCTACATCGGAGCCCATCTACACCAACGGTATCCATCCTTACCCAGGTGAGTTATATCTGTTTTATGTAAATAAAAGGAAAGGCGTATTTACGTAGCTAATAATGCTGAAGTCTGCTGCTTCATTTGCCACAATGTTACCCGTTTCTTCTGAGCCGTAAATGCTTCAGTGTGATTGCATTGTACTTGATCTGATAAAAAGGATCACCTGTTTGCCACAAAATAAAATCTACACGTAATGAGTGACAAATTGAATCTCTTCATTTTGACGCGATGTTAGAAGTCTCTTAATTTCACTTTTCTATTTTTTATTATTTGAACAGAAGTATTTAAGGCTCCATCAACTGTGTCTTTGGCATATTTCTGAGAAGTCTGGCCCAGTATCATGATAAATCCATCAGTTCATCCATCAGTCAATTATGGTTAATTTGATGTGCCTCAGCCTGTCCTCAGCCTCTTAATGTTGCCTGGGACGGATTTCTGAAGAACTGACAGACATTCACTCCCCATCTTTGCATTATGCAAAGGCAGCTGCAATCGTAATGAACTACAAAGTGGTTTGTTTGGCACATTGTTAATATTTGATGCAAACATCTGGGGCAAGCAGGCATTTTGAAGAACTCAAAGATATGACAACCCAAATTGCTGTCACTCCCTGTGTGATCCCACCTCCTGGCGGGTCTCTGGTTTGGCCGGTTTCTGTCTCACTCTTTAACGTGATCTCTATGTCTTGCTGTCCTTCCTCTCTTTGACTGTTTTGCTTCTGTTTCCTTCAAAGTCACCCTTCACTCTCGTTCTCGCTTTTCATCTCTCTGCAGCACAGAGTCCAACGGTGACCGACCCTCTCCAACAGGCTTATGCTGGCGTCCAGCACTACGCAGGTGATCCAACTCTCCTACCTTCTCTACTTTCTCACTTTCTCCATCTGTCTGTTTCCCTCTTTTTGCTCCATTTTTTGGTTGGTCACTCCGTTTGGCGCCGTGACAGGAAGAGATGACCAGATGACTATTTTCCTCTTCAATTAGGATGATAGCAAAAGGATTTTATTTGACTTAAATTTGTCTCACATAATCTTTCATTTACATTGTCTCTCTTTTATTGTTCGTATCTATGTTCAGTTGAACTCCACCTCACTCCCTCTTTTGCCATTTTTTTTAATGTAGTGATCCACCAGACAAATGAGCCCTAGCTCCCAGTCATAATGCAATTTATTTATGCAATGACTTGAGGACCCGAATGAACAATAGAATAATGATTCGAGTTTTGTTGTCAAATATGAAAATGGAGATGTGAAGAATTCCACTCTGGTTCTCCCTTTGCAACAGCAGCCTACCCTGCCGCCTATGCGCCAATCAGCCAAGCGTTCCCCCAGCAACCGACCATCATTCCCCAGCAACAGAGGGAAGGTAAGAGCGAGCAAGCGCGCCCACCCAAGATAAAAGGTGATAATTGCCATGTTCCATTCTAATGTAGCTTCACTGCTTTGAATTAGTGAGGGAGGGGAAAAAGCTGGCTGGGGAAAATGTGAGAAAAAGGCTCCCCATTTAAAGAGAAGAACATTAGCACTGAGATGGAAAGTTACTCTGTCATTATTCAAAAAACTGCACTAATTCAAACTCACAGTGTTGGGCTGCTTAATCAGTCCATTACAATGTGTTTAAGTGGTTATAAATATTCATCAGATTAATTAGCTGCATGCATAATCATTTATTACTATTCCTTGTGTAATGTGCACTCTTTTGCCACTGCATAAGACGTAATAAACCATAGGATATACTTTGATGGTAAATCACTCTTTTTGACGCCATTCGTCAGTCTTAATTATTCAACTGTATGATTAAATGAGACAGCATAGAGTGGGATGAATATTCATGGTGAGGAGAAATTGAGTGTTTTCAGGATTGCTTGAAGAAAAAGTTGTTAGTGGTGAGAATGTGTTCAAGGTTCACAGTTTTACATAAAGTGCGTCGCTGTACTTGCTGCAGTAATTTCAGTAATTTCAGTTTTGTTTTGTGTTTTTTTTATTTCATGAAAATTTCTCTAAAACTAAAACAGAGTTTTATACTTCAGCAAGAAAGATAGAAGTCTGCTGGCCCTCACACAGACACAGCCACCGTCATGGCCTCACAGAGCGAGCTATTCTTGGCTTAGCCAGTGGCCTGTCTGAGTTCTAGCCTCCACTGGGTTTTGGCTGCTGTCCCAGCCTGTCTCAGTCCACTGCCACATCTTCCTCCCTGTCATTTAGCAAGATACATCTGAACCTGCACAGAAACACTCAAATCTCAGCTTCTGTCTTGCACTGAACAGTTACAGCTTCACATCAGTTTGTGTTTTTTGCATGAGTCACCAAAGGGATCCTTCCAAGTCTCAAGCTCTGAATTTAACAACAAACCCCACTAAAAATATTTGCCAAAATGTCCTTGGTGTCATGTTGTTACAGATATATTTTTACATAGATTAATGTGTAAATAATGATTCATGCAGCAAAATATATATTTTTTTATTTCAACATGGAAAGTTGCATACAAGATAAATGTTCTATAATAATAATTCTATAATCATAGAAATGTTATATATATATATATATATATAACTATTATTATTATTATTATTATTATTATGTTGAGCCGTTTTTAAAGCAGAAATGTCTCACTGAAGATGGTGGAATAGTGGTATATTCACAAAATGAAACAATTTCAATTGAAACCATTATCAGAAAAGTTGAGAGAAGAAAATACTGGAAGAATTACTGAGGTCAAGACAAAATCAAATTGAGGCAAATGTGAAAATGAAACCCAATGAAATTCATTACTAAAGAAGATGAAACAATCATTCTTCTTTCCGACCAGATTTAAAAGGACCCTTGAAAATGTAAAAGTGGAAAAACTCTGAAGGATAATGATATTTCTTAACATAATCCAAAGTATTAAAATATATAAATAATCTTATGTACAGATTTTTTTTAACACAAACACTGCAACTTTCTCTGGACTAAATGTTTGTTTTTCAGGGTTTTTTTTAGCTACTCTGCATCTCTGAATGCATGCTCCTAGTACATGGTTATTTGTTTCATCTGTTCCGTCCTCATCTGATAGTTACAGCTTTACACTTCATGTGAATAGAAAATTGCTTTTCAAGACATTCAGTTACAAATTGTAAACACAGATAACTTTACAGAAGGCATAAATGTTTAAGAAAAGACAGCGAGAAGTGGCCTTTCAATTTCAAAACAAAGTGTGTTATGTTTTCGAGGCTAATATAAGGACCTACACCTTAGAGGAAATAACTTCATCTTCTGTTAAAAAAAGCACAATTCTGCAAACTTCTCTGTCTTTCCGTGTGTGTGTGTGTGTGTGTGTGTGTGTGTGTGTGTGTGTGTGTGTGTGCGTGCGTGCCCTTTATCATGCTGAGGCATAGCGGCACTAGAGCCAGCTACCACGGCAGCCCTCTTATCAGCCTTCTCACCAGACCCAGTCTCATCTCGTCATGCTATCACCCTGAGCAATGAGACAGGAGAGAAACTTAGACAAGCAGCCAGCTCCAAGCTTACTGTCCCTGAGTCCATCAAGTTGGTCTCGCTCCCTCCTTCCCCCCCCTCTGTGTCCATGGCTGGCTTTCGTGATCTTTCTCTCCCTCTCTCTGTTTCCCTCCAGTTCATTCCTGCCTTTATCCAGATTGGCCAGTATAAATGTGGCAGCTGGGTAGATGAGTGTGGAGGGATGGGGAGAGATTGGAAGACAGTCCTACTGTCACACAGTAATTGGAGCAAAAACTTGGCTTATGTCTTAATGTGCGCTCTGCCTCCTCTCTGTGTTTCTCCATGTCTCAGTGCTTCACTCTCCCAATAACTGTCTCAGCTTTTCTCTCTCAATCAACCCGTGGTGTTTCTGCTCTTTCTCCTTATTTCTCTTTTTGTGCTGTCATGCAGTGGCTTTCAGAAGTCAACATACTGCTGTTGAAAAAGATTATTTTGTGATTTAAAAACATTACATCATGAATCATGTCAAAAATTCTTCCAAGTTTAATGTGACATGTATCCTAAATTATTCAAAAAAAAAGAAGAATCTGTGAGGAAAACAACATTAAAAAGCTGTAATAACTTTGTTGCATAATACAAAGGTACCAGTCAGTAGAAGAATACAAACATCTGTGATTCACAACACATACTGTTTGAAAGCACTTGACAAAAAGAAAGTACATTCAAAAGTTTTCTATTTAAGGAAACCAAGCAGATTGCATCAAGTTTCTGAGTTGCAGCATTCACTCCTTCTGGCAATTCTTCATTCTGCGGATACATATAGTGACAACGGAAAGGAGAAGGAAAACCGGCTTTTAAAGGAAGAAACCTCCAGCAGAACCAGGAGTTTGCTACCCCTTACCATGTCAAGAAAAAACGTCTACAGAAGTCAGAGGTTTCCCAAATGTAAACTGCAGCCACATAAAATAGGTGTTTTAACAGGCTTATATGTCAGATTAACTTAGATATGTTACATAGATAAATTAGACCCAAGTCCAGAGAGTCTAAAATACCAGACAAACTGTGGAAAACAGCACCATTTGTATACAAACACTATTATGCTATCATACTTGCATCACCATCCATACAATATAACAAATCAGCAATAGAAAAGGTTTATCAGATGCAAAGTTGTGGAGTGACCTAACCAGTGACCAGAACTAACTAATTTTTGGATTACCTGATAATTTGGATTTGGAAAACTTTTGCATCTTAGACGTGGAATGGTTACAGGCTAAATAATGTAATTGATTTAGCAGGTAATAATTAATTGAACAGGAAATAATTACAGCACACAGACAGAATCAGGTTAATTGTGAAGACAATATATTGTGGCCTTTTTTATGTTTCCTTCTGACAAGACAGAAACAATAAAAGGGGGGAAGAAAGGTTATTTTCGTGGGGTAATATGTGTATTTTTATGTGCAGTCATAATAAACATGTCGGTGAAATTAAAAGATCACTTTAACTGTACTTGTATGTATGTATGAATACTTTTGGGCGTAACTGATTGCCATTTTAAAAGCAGAGGAAGTTTGTATATAGTTTATCATGTTTTTTTTTTTTTTACCTCACAAATCCACAGAATTTTAGTAGAGGTATGTCAATTTTTAAGATGTAGCATATGTTATTACCAGCATATTTCCTTATGAACTGATCAGATACACAGGAAGTGTATAGCTCACTTTCAGGAAATGCCAGTGGCCATACTGTTATTAATCTATTAAACAGCAGCCTTCTATATGTTATTCAACTGGATTACACATAAACATAATTGGAATATTAACATAAATTGAGGTTTAACATGTAATCATTACATTTTTGTCTTGGTCATTTTGCAGATATATTTTTCCCACCTGTGCTGTTAGAGTCAGTCCATCTCTCACTGGGCATCTCCTGTTTATGCCTCTGTATAATCCTCCTGCTGTAATTCTCTCATCACCAGGGCCAGAAGGTTGCAACCTGTTTATTTATCACCTGCCCCAGGAGTTTGGAGATGCTGAGCTCATGCAAATGTTCCTTCCTTTCGGCAACGTCATCTCTGCCAAAGTCTTTGTGGACCGAGCCACCAATCAGAGCAAATGCTTTGGTGAGTCAAAAAGACACAATGACTGGATGAAAATAATAAACCGGGGTTGTTGTTGTTGTTGTTTTTGTTTTCATGAAATCACAGAGTTGCTGCATTTTGTGCTCTTCTCTAAAGATGCATCCTATAGCTTTTACACAAGGCAGCCACAGAAGGGATGTCTGTAAGCATTAAGTTAAACTTTGATTCTATCAGTATCAAAGTTCAAACAACAGTTTAAAAGCAGTGCTATATGTAGATGTGTGCACAGATGGAGAGTGGGAGAAATTTAAAGCAATGCTTGCTAATGCATCACATGAAGGGAAACCAAGCAGCATACTGTATGGTTGATAATTCAGATTAATAGCCAATGCAGAAAATAAGATCGACTTAAAAATCGTGCAAATCCCTGCAGACCTCTGCAGTATGTGGATTGCTCAACACAGAATTTGGTTAACACTCGGAAGTGCATCAAGCTAAAGCTAGGCAGCTCTAAGCCGCACTTAACAATTTAGTACATTACTAAGAGAAACGTCATCAAAGCCATTGGTGACTCTGGATGAGCACCAGAGATCGCCAGCTCAGGAGAGACAATCTGTCATGGGGAGAGCTATTTATTGACAAGCCAAGTGGCTGACACAGCAGCTCGGGTCAGACTCGACCAAAACTGAACACACCATCCCCACTAAAATGTGTCAGTGGTTGGGTCTTTCAATGGGGATGTTCTTTCTCCAGCAGCAACAGGGAACCTCCTCAGACTGCACAGCATGGTGGATGGAACTAAATAGAGAACAATCCAGAGAGAAAACCTGTTAGTCGGAGAAAAGCCTTGACACTGGGACCTTTCAGTAGGACAAAAACCCTAAACGGGCAGCCAAAGCCACAAAGGAAGGGCTTAGATCAGAGACGTGTAACAATAGCCTAGTCAAACTCCAAACAGCATTTTCAAAGAAAACTGGTGGCAAGACCTAATAAAATAAATGACAAGAGACACTATCCATCTAGTTTGATTGAACTATTTTGCATGGAAAAACAGCCCACAATTTCAGTCCTAGATGTGCAAAGTTGATTGAGACATGATGTGGTGAAAGGAAATGGCTTTCAAATCATTATTGCAAGCAAAAGTCAGAAAAGTTTGCAGACACCTAGTTTCAACCCTCCCGAACCCCCTAAAGTTAAACATTTGTCTTGGTGCATGAAGTCCAAGACAAAGGTTTCCATAACCTCAAAATGATGCTACAGTTAGTGATTTTAACATGACAAGAGGTGGAAAGACTTGAACTGTTAGGAAGCTGGAGTTTCTGCTCAAATTTTTCAACTAAATTTTATTATATGGAGCAAATATTTAAGATTTGAACATTTTTTTCTCCAATATTATTGTTGTTGTTATGCAATTTCAAAGAAAAGCTAGACTGGATACCTTCTTGAAGTTTTCAGAGACTTTCCCCGACAGCCTCCAGCTGGGGGCCTCAGCAGCATATCCCATCCCCCTCCTCCTCTTTTGTTCCCTCTCCCACTCACTGAACCAGTTCATCTGGGTGGAGGTGGCACAGGTGGGAATCCATGGACTTAAAGAGATAATAATAGACTGGTGGGGAACTTGCTGTTGATTCAGTTGGACAGCAGCACCCAGGAGACAACCAAAGGGAGAGAGAGTCTCCCATCATTGGCTTTCTATCAGTTTCTCTTCATCGTGGCATATCTGAAACTGTCTCTCTCTTCTTTCTCACCTTTCTCATCTGTCCATCTCAGGACAGGCTCTCTCTCTCATCCACTGCATGTGTTCTCCACTGAACATATGCCTCTCACTTACACTATCTGTCAGTCAACAAGGAAAGGGGCAAACAGGAGATGACCTCATCACTCCCACAATAGAGAGTAATTAAGATGTAAGCTGAACAAACGCTTATTTCAACTGGAATCTTCAATTCTGTCATTTATTTCTTTGAATAACAGAACCTTTGGAATATCTCAATTATTTCTTTGAATAAAAGTGCTTATCTTCTCAAATGCTGAATTATTGCATTCAAATCTTTACTTGCAAAACCTAGTTTCTCTGAAGCAGACGTGGAATAATTTCAAGATTGTGCAAGATGCTAAAAGGTGTTTATGAGAATGAGCAATCTGAACATGATTTTACAAAGAAATGTAGTGAAAGTTTTTAGGCTCTCAATACATGAGAAGCATCAGAGTCTGTTTAGACATCTTTCTAGTTGAGTACATCTATCTGTTTTGAGTATGAAGACTAAAATATGTGACATACATTTGGAAATGAGCACACTTGAGTCATTATTTTGTAAGCTCTTTATTACATTGAAAATAGCTCAAACTTACTTGGATAGGACTGGGAGCACTTATGAAAGTTCAAGTCTTGACACATAATTGTTACTTGATTTAGGCCGTTCTTCAAGTGTGAATGTGCTTTAAACCTTCACGTTGTACCACCAGCAGCACACATCAAGTATCTGTCTTGCTGGAAGGTGATCTGCTCCCCAGTCTTGTTCCTCCAACAGGGTTACCACCAGATTTCCCCTGTTTTTAATGCAGTCCATCTTCCTAACATCTCCGACCAGCTTCCTGAAGAAAAGTATCCCGCATAATGAGAGATACGTTGATGTGCCAGTTTTCCTCCACTCAAAAATAATTAAAAACTAAATATTAAAAAATAATTGGGACACCCTACGACATTTAACATTACTGAAAAATGTAAATAATATTTACATTTTTAATAATATTCACTCCAAAATTATGGATAGATTGTAAAGTTTTCTATGAAATAAAAAACAGAGTAATTTCTGTTCAGAAGTATTTAGGGCACACCCACATTTAATTCCTCTTAAAACGGAAAAAAAAAAGAAGAGGTTTGAAGACGCTTTGCTGCAGCAGAACCGAGTAAACTCACCATCATATAATCCATCATGGATTCTACATTTTTGTCACACAAAATCCCTGGAAAATACTTCTTATTTACCCCTTTCATTCCAAAGTTACTTTGAATTTTCATAACAACTATGTTGATTTTGTTTGAGTGTGCAAAGGTATCGCATGCTGGGTCTTTGACAGAAAAGAATATGAAAATGGACAGATCAAGAGTGTAATACTGCCACTGCAATGTGCACGTACTTTAAAGTTTGCTTCCTGCCTTTTGACCTTCAGATTTCTATCATTATTTTGTCACAAGGATATAAATGTAGAGTCTGCACATTCATTAAATTCAGGGATTGCAGGAGTGTGTGTGTGTAGGAGTGGGATCGCTACCAACTGACACGCCCTTTCCCTGCTCAGTTTGTTTAAAGGGTTTGTAAAGCAGCAGCCTTATCTCACCTACACTGACAAAAGCCTGCCCTCTCCCCCCAAATTAAATTGGACCCATAGCGGTGTGATCAAATCAGCTGGCAGGCGGAAAATTCTGGCCGTCAATCACAGAGGTGTCTGATAAGAGGAGGCAAGGAGTCCCGGCGGGGGCAGCTGTTGGTTCACTCTGCCTCAGCACCTAAATGATAACTGCGAGCAGCAGGCACCTCCGTCCTACACACCTTGCTCCGAGCGTCTCATCACAACCCCGTGCCCTCTGCTCTTTACTCGGATAGATGCTCAGTCACACACACAAAATGAAGACGTATATTTATAGAGAGATGCGTTTCGTGTAAGGCTCAAACAATCCGGGTATAGCTGCTGCACATCTGGTTTGAGACATTTTTGTTGGATCTAATCTATTAAATATATAGATGTATATTTTTTTTCACCTCCTGGTAACAAATACCTCTTTTTCATTTGATTTCTAATATATCTGCTATTAGCCTTTGAGTTATTTTATGCAATCTTTTAAATTCAAAGACTTCCAATTAATCTACTAAAAAGTGAAACAAAGACCTATTGTTCTGTCATTGTTGAAAGTTCAAAAGGATTTTTTTTTTTTTTTTTTGCTTTTCTTTCATTTAACCTGTCCTGTGTTTTTGTGTCTTCTCCCCTTCCTTTCTGTGTTCTCAATCCCCGTCCCTTGTCTCACCTTCTTTCTACTTTGTGGCCTTTTCGCAGGCTTTGTGAGTTTTGATAACCCGTCCAGTGCTCAGGCCGCTATCCAGGCTATGAATGGCTTCCAGATAGGCATGAAGAGGCTGAAGGTGCAGCTAAAGCGGCCAAAGGACGCCAACCGACCTTACTGACTCGTCTGCTGTCCATAAACAGGTGCAGTACCACTTATGGCGTAGCATACTATGGTACAATGACATTGCACTTAGTCATTTCTTGATTTACAACAGGAGCGGTCTCAAATTATCATGGGAACCATTCATTGCAAAGGATCTTTTATTTACTTTTTTGAGTGAGAAATTTTTGTCTTAGTAGCATTTAGTAATACGTTTTACCATTTTAATCATCTACATCTCATTGCCTCTAATCACTTGTTTCAGTTCACATCAGATGTGATAAAGTTTGGTAAAACTTAACTATTTCATTGAGATTTAACTTAATCTACGCACTGTTAAGACTCATGATATGACTGCAATACTTACATTGGAGGGTTTCCCTGCCAATGTCAAGCATCTTAAACTACTTTTACCTCCGTAAAGTTTAAGTCAATATATAATAGAATAGTAGAAACTGACACATTTATTTGAGCTATTAAATTCTGTTTACATATTCATAAGTATTCTTAGGCATTAAAATAAAATGCTAGCGACATCTAGTACCCCACTTCCCACTTCCAGCCTCACACCCATCCCATGACCCCAAAAGGATCTGTGAGTATAGACAATGGTTGGGTGGGTCATTATTAGCACATTTATTTTTGATAAAATTGGAAATGTTGCATATTGTTTAGTTTAAGAATTGATCAACATTACAGGTTAGCTTAGTAGATCTTACTATTAGTTAAAAGCAAATATTAAATGTTAGATTAAAATTTGCCCCTCCGAATCAATAAATAAATAAATAAATAAATAAATAAATACACATTTGAGATCTGAAGTTGCTCCTTGCTATCGTACATTTTCTACCTCAAAATCGACATGAGTGAAGACACAGCATCAACTTTGTCTAGAAGTTGACTCAAATGTAATGCCGAGCTATTTTGGGCGAAACATTTTTGCCAATTGGGATTGCAGCTAAACACTCCGAATCTCTTGCCAATGCTATGCCAATCAGTCAAAGTGAGAAAGCACAGCAATGTTGCCCCAGAGCTCCTTGTAGGTACAAATTTGATTTAATAAACCACAGAGAAAACACTTTTTTGTGTAACCTGATAAAAATCTCTAGAAGGTGTTTGTGTAAACATGAGCCTCTTAGAACTGAAGATTTTTTGGCACATTTGTAAAATGAAAACTTATGACATGAGACTGTTACCTTAGCAGTAATATTTTATGCATCACATTTATTTAATTATTATTTTTTTTCCTATGGCCAGTTATGGTTTTAATTTATACACAGGGCATTTGTTGAATATGTCCCTAAATGTGTTTAAATATTGTGTGAACATATTTCTGGTACTCCTGTGAAGTGCAACAGCAACTAAGGAATCATACTAAGCAGCACGGTTACCTTTCTGGGTGATCTTCTGGTTTACTTGCCGCCGTATATCTTGATTACTTCACATTTTGATCCCAGAACATATGAGCTTTCATATATACCCAATATAGACATGGCTTGCTCTTAGCACCAGGATCCCTGAATAGACTAATTTCACAGTGTCACAACTGATTCAAATAATCATCGCCCATCTGTTTACAAACCACAGCTGCCAAGCACAAAAATAATATAGATGCATGCTCTCAAATCCCAACTGGCAGGACTACTTTTCATTACAATAACATAAGCCTGGATTCAATCCCCCCATAAATGAATGCATGGTATTACCACTTGCTTGTTTTAGATGTGCCTCTTTAAAAGCCACAGGATGGCATATGCAGTACAAATGATGAATGCACCTTCTATCAGTTCCCTGACAGCATTGAATGGAGCTATGGCCTGCTAATTGTGGAGAAGCTTTCAAAGCTGACACACAAAGAGGAAAAAAGATGGTAGGGTGAATTTGATTTATCACAGTCACAGGGACAAATGGTAAATATCCTGTGACTCTGCCGGATGACAGAGCAGTCATTAGGATATACTTTTAAAAGTCACAAAGTAAATCCATTACCCACATTAACATTCCGTCACTTAATCAGGAAGTGTGTTTGTGCCTGTTTGTGTGCGTGTGTGCGTGTGTGCGTGTGTGTGTGTGTGTGTGTGTGTGAATATTTCAACGTCCTCCTTTGTCTTTCGTCCGGCTCAGTCCATTTCACTTTCTCTGAAGTTACCAGACCATTTCTGTAGCTGTAGTTTAGAAAAAAAAACAAAAAAAAAACAGCAAAACTGGCAATAAGCCAAGAAAAACACTGAGTCCATTTTTTATTTGTGTTTATTTTTTCAAAGTTTAAGGTTTTTAGTTTCTTAAAGGACAACAACGATTACAGGAACATCTCAAAAAATGTGAAAATTATTATAAGTTAATTAACTTTAAATATTAAAACACTATATATTCTAATAATACACCAAGAAATATATTCTAAGTGGTCATTGTTAAGCTAATAAAAACCAGGAGATTTGTTTGTTAAATTTTAAAAAGTACGTAAGACTAACAAAAAACATTTTAAGTACAGAAATACTATATTATGTTCAATATAATCAAGGAAAAGACTGCTGTGCAGTTATTTAGCAGACAACCACTGAGATCCTCCACAAGAAAAAAGCCAGAGAGATCACAAAAGCACCTTACATGATCTAAGAGAAAGAAAGAGAGAATGATTTCTGTCCCAAGGTCCTCTCAGATTGAAAATTGTGCATTTCATTTAAAAATAAATGTAACGTAAGAGAGATCCACAGAATCAAATATACTTGAGGTCCATTTTAAGGTTCCCACTGTCAGTGATGAGTTTGGGAGCCATGTTCTTCTGGTGGCAGTTAATTGAATTTCATCCACTCCAAAGTCAGCACAGCTATCAACCAAGGAAATTGTAGAGGACTTCTTGCTTTCGTCTAATGAAAAGACTAACAGAGATGCTGAAATCCTATTCCTGAAAGATATTGCACCTTTCCACACTGACAAAAACATCGATGCCTAATCTGATGGCCTTAATATCTCTGTGCTTGCCTGGTCAGCAAACTTCCCTGCCCTTAATCGTGTAGCTTCTCTACGGGGTTTAGGTCAATAGGAAGAAAAGAGACACCAGATCCAACAATGCAGAAGAGCCGAAGGCCGTTAGACAAACCTAAGCTTCCTTTACACCCACAAAGCCAAAGGGTGATCACCTCCAAGCCACCAAATGATTCAGCAATTCATGCAAAAGAAGCTTCTACCAAGTATTAAGTTCAGTTACCTTGTAATACTTTTCATTTTTCTTTTAAAAACTTATTTTTTATCAGTCTTGCATAATATTTTACTTTCCTGAAAAACTTAATTTAGGGTTTTCATTAACTGCATGCCACAGTCATCAAAAGTAAAAAAAAAAATAAGAAGCTTAAAATGCATCACCCTGTGTGTGAGTGGATTGAGTTTCCCTATTTCAATTTAATTATTTAAATTACTTTTTAACATTCTGATTTGCAGAGATGCACATCGACAAACAAAATATTGAAAAAGAGCAGTAACTTGTCTATATTTTTTTAATTCAGTTATTCCATAATCTCAATTGCTACAAATGCAAACTGCAAAATGCTTCTTTATAAAAAAATAAAAAAAACTTCAATATGTAGATAAGTACAGAGGCTGCTGTTTTCTCTGACTCTGACGATGTTGCTTTGAAGTTGAATTAAAAACAAGATCAGACAGCATTCTTCTCTTCTGGTCTCAGGAGCCTCGCTACTCTAAAATTCCATTCTGTGTCTTAAAGATAAACTTAATGCAAAAAAGCAGTGAAGCACTCACTGTACAGCCACCCTCACAGCAAACAATGCAAGGCAAATCCAATTACTGAAGACAGGACAAGTTTCTGAAATATGCATTTCTGCCTTTAGGGTTATCTTTGTGAATATAAACGTAAATTCAACCTCTTAACCTGCAAATGTTGTCAGTTTGGGAATGTTTTACCACCAGACAGAAGAACAAATAAAAAACCTTTTTGATGTTCTGTGCTGAGCTGAATATCATTTGCTCTGTTGTACTGTCTGTTTTCTAGTTTAATGATCATAATGAATACATTTGATTTGACAGGCAAAATAAGTGAAATTGTGGCGCACAAACATACAGGGGGTTCTTTGAAATCTGACTCAAGGAAAAGAAAATCCCACTGTTTCTTTCTTTTTTTTTCACCCCCACCAACCTGGCAACCTGACATGGCCAATCACAGTGTGAGGTGGCCTTTCTCCGCTATAGCCACACACCCCACCGACACCTGTCATGGGGCCAAGTTCCCACAGCTGTAAGTTGAACCCATGGTGTCATTTTCTTCTGGATGACGTCATGTGGTGGGACTGTGACTGCGTTGCATGACGTGGCGTTGGTTGACATCTCTAAACTCTATCTCTTTATATTCTGCCCTCCTTCCATATATATATTATATATATACTTTATATTGTACATTGGCAGTTTGTGGAGTGCGGTAGTCGATGAATTTCTTGGCTGGTACCTGTAAAATGACATGCTGACTGGTTGGTTTGTTGATTATAACTGGAAGTGGCCTTTAGCTCTTTGTGCCATTGTACCGTGTACCTTGTCCTCTTGTGGGGTTTGTGTGTATGGATGTACTGTACTTTTTATTTTTCTATCTCTTTGCATTCATGTCCACAGTGTCCTTTCACAAAACCCTAAATTTAATTTTGCAAAAAGGACCTTTTTCTTCATCCACTCAACAGCTGTTTAGATGGGAAATACCCAGGGTGACCCTTCGTTCGCGTAACCGATTGCATTCCCTTTGTGTTTCGGTGAATGTTGACACTACACCTTTCTGTGCATTCCTTCTACACGGGGAATTCGTCTGCAAAACCATTTTGTTTGTCTAACATAAGAATAATTTCCTATTTATTTATTCATGAGGATGCAAAGCGAAAGAAATAAAAGAGATGAAGCAGACCTGTAGACCCACATAAACAAAATCAGTTCCCTTAAGATACTCTAAATGTTGACTGGTTATCATGCCACTTGAACTTTCATGTTGTCACTTCTCAACCACAGATCTTAAGGGATTTTTCTGCTAATCTGCATTGTATACCAACACAAATAAGTAACATAATTGTGAAGTGGAAATGAAATAGCAGATGGTTCTCAATATTTTTTTAATAAAAAATCTGGACTTGTGACATACTTTTTGATCAGCCTCCCTATGAGAAAACCACCTTTACTCCAAACCGCTGACATTATCAGATTTCTTTGAGTGTCAGTGAACATCAGTTTTCAAGTCTTGCCACAGACTCAGCACAGTTTAAATCTGAACTTTGAACCATTTCCAGCATGTACTACACACGTGTCCTTTGTGTGGATATGGTTTGATCGAAACCTCTCCATTGTGGCTGTAGTGACTTTAAAGGGTGATCGTTCAAATGACAGATGTACATCTGCCCTCTCAGGTCTTTTGGAACCACTAAAAGATTTCTTTGAGAATTGCCCTCTTTTGTCCTAACTGACCAGAACATCTTCAGGTGCACCATGTTTTCGAAATGCTACATTTAAAGGCTGCGCATTGCGAAAATTTGATCAGATCTTGATCAGTTTATGATAATCAATGATCGGACATGTAAAAAACTGAAATGTAGGAGGTAGAACTAAAAATACATTAATCTCACTGTCATTTTGATCATATCTAAATCCTTTACGTCCTAAATAAAACAAACACAGCCACCCTGAATTTATACGATTTTTAATATTATAAGCAACTCTAAAAAGACTAATGCTGATCTGAGAGAATAAACTAAAATACACAGATGGAAGAACATAAAAAATAGATTAAAATTGACCACAAAGAAATAAACTGGAATTGCACAGTACTAATAACAATCATGAACGGAAAGAAATGAAGTGAATGTAGCAAAACCTTACAAACATTAATAACAAACTAAGAAAACCAACACCAATCTAAACTGAAACACCCAAGTATGTGACACATTTCCTTCATTTTACACTTTACAACTTTTCAGTTTGTCCTTCACATAAAACCTTTAATAAAATATATTCAAGTTTGTCGTCACAACACAAAATATTACAGTTTCATGTGTATAAATTACATTGCGCTGTAGTTGTGTTTTTATTTTTTTAGCATGTCAACAGATAAATAAATTCCTATTTTCTGCTGTTCAAATGTCACACAACTTGACATGTGGAAAACTGACAGCAAACAGATTCACAATGAAAAAGGTCCTTTCTTTGCAAGTTGGTTTGTTGATGCACCCAAGGCCATCCTGAAAGGAGTCATCAAATTTCCCTTGCCCTGTTTCAGAAGAGCTGCAGGCGACTCACCCTCCTGTAGTTTTTCTATTCACTGAACTCAGTGGGAGGGTGGGGAAAGGGGTGCGCAAACAGTGAGAAATAAAGTTTTCTGGCCTCAACTCTGATGCTCAAGTATGAGGAGTCTTTTATGGTGCATTCTAAGAAGGTGGTAACATGCGGGTTTTAATATACCTTCTAAAGAAATAAAGAATTATTGTTTATGATCTGACACACTTGGTGTTTGAAATAGCCTTCAAGGAAGCTCTTTTCATGTGGAAAAATAGATCAATTTTAAAAACCACTAACTGTTTGATTTGTGCTACACATAAAGGTAGAAATGCCCTTATAACGTACAAAAGAATGCATCTGTAATTGGGATTGTTAGAGCCATATGTCACTAATGGCTGGGCTGGCTTTGTTACTCGCAACAAATAATTTTGAATCTAGGCCGTGTGTCAGAAAAAGCAGATCTATTATGAAACTGTAACAAGCTCATTTACAGAAATGGAAAGGTAGAACAAAGAGAGCACCCAGGCGTGTGTTCCCGTCAGAAAGTCAGACCCTTTCATGTTCATTCCCAGAGTGATTTGCTGTGATTTTGCTTCCTTTCTTCAAACTGCATCATAGTTCACAACATATTAGCCCTGATGGGCAGTAAACATATTCTTTTATATCCAAAGCTTAGCAGCTCCAACACATTCAGTACTGGTGCATGATGTCAATCCAACACATAGACAGGGAAGGGTTTCCAAATTAGAGGCCATTTGTTGACATGTTCACATTTCTTTTCTAACCATCGGTTTTCTGTCACTCTAATTATTACGCAGTTTTAACTCTCTTTAACACTTGTTTTCTCCTTTTTATCTCTCATGTTCTTTTGTAGTTTTTTTTTTGTTTGTAGGGAATTAACAAAGAGATGAATGACAGCAATGTCTCAAGCAGCTTTTCTTTTCCGAGCAGTAAAAACCCAGTCAGTTTAAATTAGGCCTTCCTTGGATTAGTGCTGTCACAGTGTAGATGTCTGTTCCATATGGTTTTAACACAGATCTCCCACCCCACCTCTAGCCCACTTATTTCTGGCTGTGATTGACACACTGTTTTTTTTTTTTTCTTCTTCTTCTTCCCGTCTGTTCCTCTCGCTGTTGGCTGTGCCTGTCAGTCTGTGTGATAACCAGGAGCCAGCAACCCTGAGCATGTTTGCTACAGCCTTCCTGAATCCACTCACCTTATTCTTTCCTGTCTCTTTCTCTTTTCCTCTCTCTGTGTCACAGGATGAAGGGCCACAACACCTTATTTCCACAAGTGCAGTAAAAGTACAAAGACTCCTCGTTCTGCTACATATCATGAAGAAAGGGTGGTCCCTTGATCCTCCTGGAAAGCCGCTGAAAGATTGGGTGACTGAAAGAAGGATCCCAGAGTTGTTGTTTTTTATTATCATTTTAGTTTTTTTTCTTTCTTCGCAAATGCCTCTCTTTTCCCTTTTTTGCTTTGGCATCTGTGGAAGAAGATTTTTTGCAGAGACCAACTTTTTGCTGCTGTTTTTTAGACATGATGAAAAGAAAAAAAAAACTTTATAGACTCATTATGCTCAAAGCATGCATACTGACACAGGATACAGATAAACTCACTTAAAGAAATATAAAAAAAATAAAAATAAACCAAACATACAAGAAATTAAACAAGCTGCACTTAATGAATGAAAAACTAAAAAAAAAACTCTGTACATGTATAAATACGTGCAAATGCCAACACAAGAACTGAAGCAAATCCATGCGTGTGTGCGTGCGCACACACACACTAATATACACAAACACACACACACACCAGCCTGCTGCCATTTTGGTTTTTGTGCCTACACAGGTGTTGTGCTCTGTGACAGGGCAAGCTCTGCATCGAAGTGGAAAAACAAGAAGAAGAAGAAGAAGAAGAAAAGGAGAGGAGTGGGGAAATCCAGGATAATTTACATGCATCATTCCTTAGGAAATAGGGACCAAAGGACTAAATGCTTTTTAAAAGATTATAAATATATAAATATATAAATATATATTTAAAAACTCATACCTTGTAGCTGCAAGTATTTACTCATAGTGGAAAAAAAGAATCATTAAATCAATATCCAGTGGCTTACTGTAAGAACGAATAAAAGAAAATGGAAATAATGTATTAAAAAAAGACATGGAGTCGTAGTATAGGGGCTGATCTTTTGCTCTGGATGCTGATTTTAGCAGCAGGTTGTAGAATAGTGATGTAGACTAGAAAAAAAAGTACATTTGCAAATTTTTGCTGTTGTTAAAACAAATCATTTAATTTCCCATTAAAAGTTGGTGAAAGGAGTAACAAAAACATTTATCCATGCCTTTGGATGGCACATGTTCATTTTTTTTTCTTAGATGTAAAGGTAACAGCCACTGGATATCCCACTCATCATGATGTATAAGGCACTGCACTCTCTGACAGCTAAAGAGACTGATCTAGCAGACTAAAAAGGAAAACAAGAGACAAAGAAGACTGAACTCCGTGATGTCTGTGACGGACAGCGTGCAGATATTTAAGGCTTCTCATTGGCCTTTGTGTTCAAGCGACAATCCACTGAAAAGACCAAGTCAAATGGACATGGGGTGTCTTTTTCTTCCCGCTCTTTCTGTTCATTCCCCTTGACCTTTTGTATTGCATCATAAACTGTATATTTTGAAGCCACACATGACTGAAATGAGATGGATAAAATGGCAGACAGATGACCATGAAGAGAACAGCGAAAAGGCACGAGAGGAGGAGTAGGGCAACAGCTACTGAAACTGCCAGCAGAATGAACTGTGTTTAGCAATGAACTAACCTTGTGGTTCTCTACTCAAGTTAACGCCGGGGAAAAAAAAAAAAAAAAAAAAAGCAGGGACGTCTGAATGACAAGCCTAGGCTATCTGTGTCTAACGGAGGCATTGCAGTTTAGAGTGACAAAAGTTTCATCTTATCTGTTAGCAGATAAAAATAAACACAAATGTAATCTAATAAATTCAAGGAGAAATAGGGTAGGCTTTTAAGGCTCATTTAGCTCAGCTGAACATAAATTATACGAATCTTACTTTAAGCATATTCCCTGACCATTTTTCCCCCTTTATACAACATGGAACTTATGAGAAAAAGCTACTACTTTAAACAGACTAAATCTATGAAATGTAGGAACCACTCATCGTCCTCGCTCAAGTCATCCATAGCTTTTCAGAGTAAAGCACTCTACTGCTGTCACTTTTTGATTTAGAGTCCTGTTGCCTTTTTTTTTGACTGTTTTAGAGCTGTACATGTGGACTCCTCTGTAAAGCCCGATCAATATGTTTGGAGTCGGGGAGGAGCGCTGGTTGTTTTCAGTCACTATGAGCACTTCCTAATTTGCTCTGCAGAACACCAGCTCGCATCCTTAAACCAGCCCTTCTGAGCACTGACAGCTGGCATTAAGAGGCAGGGCAAGGCAAGAAGGAGTCGAGCAGGAAGAGAGGAAATCAGCAGCTTATCACATTTACATCCTTCTTAAGTGATGCTTCATGGTTGTTGCAGCACAATGTTGCTGACAAAATTAGAAATGGTAGTCAGGCCTTTGGCGACAAATATTATGGATCTGCGATGTATGCTTCCGAAGAACCCGTATTTATTTCCAAACAGATCATACTTCCTGCTTGGACTCCTCCTTCTTGCCTTTTCTTTCCTCAAGATTTTGACACAACAACGCGGAGAGGTTAACCAATAGAAGTGCCAGCATATTCCATATTTCTAATGCTCCACCTCTGCCATTTAAGTGGGCTGAAGGTCTTGATCCAAGCTTTGTCAACCACCTCGTCTTATTGTGACTTTTTTTTTATTGTTTGAACATTACATACACCCTTTCAAATCACAGCTGTTCTCCATCACCCCACTGATTTTTTTTAACCTACTGAGCTACTGCCGGTGCTCACTACACTTCAATTATCTCTTGCACTATATTAAACATGCTTTTCACCATTCCCTAATCACACCGCAATCATAAGCCTCTATACATTAGCAGCAATGAAGTGAAAAATCACAGGGATAATCACCTAGACCCGATGACGGCAGAGATGGTTCCCAACATGCACATGGGTGACAGAAGGAAGATTAGTGAGAATTATGTCTGTGCCTACTCCTTGGCAAGGCTGCTGACAGCTGACCTGGCATCACTAACACAGCCACATTTACCAGGAGAGTGGATGGGGAATGCGAAACAAAACAATCCATATTGGCCTTAAAATCGCAGAGCAGATTGGCAGTGCCAAAAACTAAAATAGTAGTGCAACGTAAAGCAGAGCATTAGCTTTCCCTGCTCAACAACTGTTCCAAAAACAGTTGCTTATAAAATGGGTCAAAACCAACAATTTTGTGGGAAATGTCCAATCCCGCTCTAGTAGCAGCTGAGAGTCCTGTGTATCCGCAACAGAATTGCTTCTCAGCGGTTGGCAATAGAGGTCAACCAATTTTACAAAACAACTTGCTCAGACTTTTTTTCTTTTCCCTCCTTCTATTTCTGCTAAGAGACCTCCAAAGCACACTTTTGCTCAACTGTAACATAATATGCAGAAGCACAGCTCTTCAGAGAAGAATGATGTCCAACAAATTGTTTATTTTGTAATGGAATTATTACGTAAAACTTCTTCTTGTACTTTTTCCCTACATAACCTTTGGTATAAATGCCGAAGAATGCATGAAGTGGGTTAGAAAAAGGCTGCATCCTCCGAACAGTTTGTGTTTATTATCTGTTTGAAGCAGAAGCCGTCAGTTGGCAGAGTAATGTTCAATGAGCAATTGAATGTTCCATGCTTGTCTTGGCAATCCCTAAAATACACTCAGTAACATAAATCTTGCATGCACGCTCCACTGAACTTTTCCGTCTTAAATCAGATGCTGTGGTGTTTCCTCTCCTAATAGCAGGTTGAGTCCCCAGTGAGCCAAAATCCAGCCCAGCTTAGCCTCCTGCTGTCTAGCTTGGCTGATAGTGCAACGTTCATGTAGCATGTACCTGCTATGCCAGAGCTAAATTAGGAAATGTGAAACCAGCACTTGAACACTTTTAACAAGGGTGCTCCGATTACCTTTACACCCTGGGAAGGATGGTGCTGAAGTGTTGAGCATTGAAAGCAGAGACAGTGGCGTATGTGCACTAGAGCTACCAAAATGAGACAGAAAGTTTGTTTTTAGAGTTTTACATTTTGCTTGTTGAAATTTTACGTCTGCTTCTCTTTCAGTCTCTGAACCCTAAAAAGTGGCAACTGCTAAGTTACCAAATTGTGATTTTGCATATTCCCTGAAAGTTGATATTGGTAAAGGTTAGTTGGGACTTTGTCTCTAATAATATAGAACTAAGTAAAAGTGTTCATACAGCTTGAACTTTATCAGAATTGCTATGTTACAACCACAAACTTCAAAGTATTTTGTTAGCATTTTTCACATACAATACCTTGCTGTGCATTCATTATGAAGTGGATGTAAAAGCACACATGATTTTTGATATTGTTCTACAAACTTAAAAACTCTAAAGTGTGGAGTACAGATGTATTCAGCCCCCCCTCAAGTTAATGCTTTGTATAATCACTGTTTGATGCAGTCACATTCAGAGGTTTATTTCTAACAGCTTTGCACATCTGGCAGACTCTGTCTGCCTGGAATGGGTCATTCTATCACATTAATATGCTTTGACCAAAACTACTGCATTGCAGCTCAGCCTGTATGTTCAGGTTTGTTGCCCTTTGGGACATTGAGCCTTTGCCTCAGTCTCTTGCAACCCCTAACATGTCTTATTTTCTAGCCCCTGCCCTTAGATCCATCTGTCTTTCTATGAACTCCAACATATTACCCTGCCTAGTGAAGTAAAGAATTCCCACAGCATGATCCAGCCATCGCCATGTTCTACGATGGAGACCATTGATTTCTTTTCTGATTATTTTTATCAGGCTTGTCAATTTTGGAAGATGCTTTAGGAGATTTGCGTTTCTGACTTATTCTTTCCAATTTCTAGATGACTGATCGAACAGTGCTTTGTTGTGTGACTTAACCCGGCATCAAGCTTCTCCACAACTTTATCCCTGATCCGTTTGCTGTTCGTTAGTTTTCTTGATGTTGTTGTTTTTATTATTTCTAACAAACCCCTGGGATCTTTACAGAACACTGTAATCAAATTACACACAGCATACTAAAATTTACACAGATGATCAATTATGTGGTTTTTGAATGAATGTGGTTGCATTGAATTTATGAGGTGTATCTTTATAATGGGGTTGAGTGCATTTGCACTGCTCATTTTTCACATTTAAATTCACACACATAAAAAAAAAATCACAAATAATCCCGATAAACCTTAGTGAATTTGTAGTTGTTGGGTGAAAAAATGTAGAAACAATCAGGAGCGCCATAGTACTTCTACAGCTCACTGTGGTGTGTCATCATCTATGAAATGAAATATTGCTTTGGCTCTGTTTTGCTCTCTTAACAAGAACTTAAAAAAAGGTTTCTAAATTGATGAGATGTTTTAGCAAGGAAATAAGAAAGATGCATGCATATTATTACTTACAAGGCTTGTTGTTTAGCGTTGCATATATTCTTGGAGGAATAGAGTGGAATATGAATATCCAACCCACTGGGTGCATAACACTCTGAAATAGCGGTGATTGTCAAGGAAAGGAAGCAAAATGTAATTGACTGAAAGCAGAGAGATAATTAAAGGAACCTGTTGGACAGGAGGGAAGAAATTAATGCCTCTCATTTAATAGCTGCATTGGGAAAGAGCTGTTCCATCGTCTCATTTTGGCACCTAAAAGGGTTTTGCTCTGGAAATGGAATTTTGGATAGAAAAAGATGGTGGGTGGGAATAGTGGAAACAGGCACTGGGTGGTGTCGGTGTGGGGGGTGCTGCGTGCTTAACTGAAACTCCACAAAATCGCTCCCAATGCTCAGGGCATCAGGCACAATGATGTCATGATTAGTGGAGAGGTTCAGAGCCTTGCCTTACCCCTGATCCTGAAAAGGTCGAACAGACAAATAGGGAGACAGTGTGAGGCAGCAGAGGGGACTGATGTATCAACAAATTCTCAGTTTGGACCTAAATGGTGATGATTCAATTCCAAGAGTAACAAAAACACATCTTAATATCCAGCAGAATGCACAGAAAAAGACTGAAGGTGCGTGTGGCAACATTTAACAACACCAAGAAATAAAGGTCAAGACTTTTTTTCTGTACTTCTTAATGTAAATAGCCTTTGAAACACTAATAAGGGCAAGGCTCTATAGCAACTTGTGTTGAGAAGCTCAACTCTGTGGGACAATGATGTCACTATAAAATGTATCCACAGCAGTGCAGGGATTTAGGAGAGTTTAAGTCCTCTTAAGCCCCTTAGGTTTGGGCTGTGAACATGCATCCTACAACCGTAAGCGTCGGACCAAGGCTTAGAAATTATTTGACTTAGTGTCAGACCTACGCCATGGCCCCAAAGTGATCCGTTAATTAAGATTCCGTGTACACCGTCATGTCATGATTTTTCTGACAGAAGAAAGATTGCCAGTGCAGTAATTGGATTAGTCCAATTGGAGCTGATGAACAGATATGGCAGTGACAGTAGAGTTCATCCGTCTGTATGAACGCTCCTCGCTTGACAGTTAGAGGCAAAAAAGGAGAAGAAAACATCAGCTACGAGTAGACTTTTAGAAATTAATCACAAGAAAAAGTTTAGGCTTTTGCAGCAGTTACAGAGGCTTTTCCTCTCCAGGTACCAGTTTGTTTAGCATGTACATAAACCATTTTGGATTCAAGCATTTATTACACAAGGTTTGAAACTATACATAAATGGTTAGGCTGACACTGGAGGAAGGGACAAACAACAAAGCAATCCCAGCAGAACCCCTTATTGCTTGATCCAGTCTGCCACTGTTCTCCTAACCAGATAGCTGCATTATACCTGTACATACAATATAGCTTATTTTTAAATTCTGTTTCTCTTTCTTTATAGGTCGTACATTAGATTATGTTCAAACGTAAAAAAAAAATAAAATAAAAAATAAAAGAATGGCTAATATATTTCAGTGAAACTGAGAAAAGGAACATATTGAATAATTTATCAAAAGCAGAAGATAAAATGGTTTTATTTCTTGTAAAGTGAAACACTGTTGTTTAAAAAAGGAGGATTTTATACTCATATCAGTAAGTGTTTCTTTATTTTTTTTCACTCTGTTGTGTTATTAACCGCTGAAGCTGGGCAAACCCGTTGTCACAAGGTTTAATCGGATATCCTTTGATCGTTTTTCTTTATTTTTTGGGCCGTACAATCCCTGTGTGAAATCCCCTGTGGATGGACAAGTTCAAAGAGATTTTTCTCTCTGAAAGCTATTAAATCAATACAAGAATTAGCAAACTGCACTGTAAAAGGATGATTGATGGACCTGGTCTGTGGATTCAGAAAAAAAAGAGTTTATTGCACAACTGAGTCCTAATGGTTTAGGGGTTGTTGGAAAAAAGAAAAAAAAATCTTATTTGAGACCTTGTGGTGTTTCAGAGCAAAGAAAATATAACCTCAAACAAAACAAAGAGAAAAGGAAAAAACAGACAAAAAATATCAAATTTTGCCATCCTATTGGTTTTGGGACCTATGCTGTCAATCCTTAATGTCTTTTAACCACTGTTGGTGTCCTGTAACAGTACGCTTTTTTCTTTTCAGGGTTATTTGTCATCATTGACATATCTCTGAGTTTCATATTCTCTGCTCCTTCCTAAGGGATGTTTCAACCACAGCTTCTTACTTAATGTGACTCAATCCACTAAAGACACTGTGCCAACAGTAGATCATGTGACACCGCTTTGCTCCAGTCGAGTCGGTTTGTAAAAGTGAGTTGGGAATTCTGCCTTAAACCCAGCACTACCTGTGAAGAGTGGTCAGACACTTTATTCTGAGGATGCCAAAATCTCTTTAAAGCAAACATTTAGCCAGATTCAGTTTTAGCCTCAAGCCCATTGTGACACAAATAATGGATGTGGTTGTCCACCTCCATTTCCATTGGTTACAAGGACCAAAATGTAAACAAACTCAGCTAGCTGAGCAGTTTGCTTCAATCAAAAGCATTCATTGAGAACCTTTAAAGTGTTCATTATTCTAAGTTCATACTTTTTGTATTATAAATCATTACATTCCCAGCTTCACTATGTAATTTCAGTTTTTATTAAATGTTCACAATTTATTATAATTTTCTTAGGTATTTTAAAAATAATCATGTTTGTTTTGTTTTTTTTTCCTTTGATTTGAAAGATTTTGAGCTAATGTTTCTGCTTTTTTGTTTCAAACAGAAATGTAATTTAAATACCGCTGGCTGGGGCCCGTTTCCCTGGTTCGGGATGATATCTCCCATAGTGATCCTGAACTCTGTAGTTCTCTAGTTATTATATTCTGCTTAGACTAAAATAAAGCACAGTCCTGTAGAAGACGAAAACTCTTTTGTCTCTGTTATTTATTCAAGGCAGCCTGTTAAGAATGCATCTTTAAGGTATGGATTTATCATGTCTTGTGCAGAGGTTTAAATGAGTATGTGTCCTAATGTAACATGGATTGCAGAGGGCATGTCATTGTATTAATTGAGCTAACAGCTCTAACCATATCCGAATACCAAATTAGACAAGATGGTTAGTAGAGAATAGTTTAAAAAGGGCGAATAATGCATAATAAATGGGAGGGAGATTGAAAGAGGGAGGGGAATAAATTGTGAATTGATTAAAGGGAAATGGATATTCAGCTCTTGTCCTCAGAAGATTTTACAGTAGAAACAATATCAGATTCTATGAGTACTGCTCGTTATCATCTGTAACTAAGTAGGAGGAAAACAGTTAATCAAAGCCTCTTACTTCTCCAATGGAAAAGACTACACTAAAAAATGCCATATATAAGTGAGAAGAGTCGTTTCTCAGTGTTTTCTGGTTTCCTCCCACACACCATGCAAACTGTTAAGATAAGTTATTGCTCACTGATGATTCTGAATAGGATAAAAGACGGTATTTTTATCTCTTAGCAATAATTAAAATCTCATTCTAGGAGACAAATGCTAACCTGAAACTAAATGAAAAAGTACTTGTCCCCTCAACCTAATGACCTAATGTTGATGGCTCCTGCCATGAAGTATTTTTTTCTTTTCTTTTTTTTTTATAGAGGTGGACTTGCTGCTATGCTTGTTATTATGCTATTGCATAGTTAAAATAAGCTTTAGATTCAAGTCAGATTGCTGGGAATTCTCTTTCAGGATTTTGTGGTAGAAAGTGCAATTCGAACGTCAACCAGGTCCGGAAGCACAAAAGCAGCTGTACATAATCATGCTACTGTCACCTTGTTTAAATGTCCTCTTAATGGCATTGTTCTGAGTTTGGTTTAATGCAACAGGTCACACATCTTACAGAATGTTTCACTTTTGTCTCAGTATTCCATATATTTTACAAAACATAAAGATGCCACTTTTTGATTCTCTGTCTTATTGTTAACTTGTAAACATGGGCAATTGAGGCCTGAAGTGCTTTGTATGTTGTTCTTAGTTCTTTTGTTGCTTCATTTTTACTACTAAATTACTGCATTTTGGATTCACTCTGGTTATATTTGCAGAACATTAACATTTGCTTAATGTTAACTTAACAATTAAGTTTGACTGAAAAAAACTAATAGAAATCTACTTTTTCACTGCACTTATACTTTAGGTACAGAAAGGGAGTGAGAACTAAGCCTAAACACTAAAGGACAATGAAGAAAATATGTCTTTTTTCAGCCCTGGTTTTAATAAATTGTGTTATTTGCTTTGCACCACACAGGGATGCACCCAATTTACATTGGCTGGGCAAAAGCAGTAGAAAATTATTTTATAAGAGGAAACTTAACTGAACGTGCTTGTTGTTTAAAATGTGCTACACACTTACGTACCCTGAACGGTGTGCCATGTCACTAACATCAGAAACTGCCACTGCCATCAGGAGGAAAACTGCCATACCATCTGTTCCCAAAATAGAGTGTAATACAGTAGGAAACATCAATGGCCCAAGACACATAACATCGTTTCTCGTTGATGAGTCTCTTTTGTGTATCTGCGTAGCACTGTTGGTGTGGAAACGGATTTACGGTTACTAAATTTGCAGGTGATAAAAAGGTAATGAGTGGCCAGTTGGGGCACTAACTCTTACCCAATCACATGCTGACTTCTGAGCAGAGTCCTTGGAGACGGTCTCTCATTGTGCTGCAAGACAGTCCGTGATTCCACATGACAAACTGGATTGTTCCTGGAGCGAGTCCTGCTGAATTATTTTGGTCCTTTCGATTGCATCTCCTACTCCTGAGATTTTCCCCGACGGTTGCCTTTGAGCCATAAGCCTCGACAGCCACCGTTGTCGATACTCAATCTGTTCTGTAACCCCTAAAGCTGATGAAATGTGCTAACAGGCGTTTGTTTGTTTGTCTCTGGTAGGGGGGCCAGGGGAAAGAAAATGGAACAACAAGACTCTTTTGACAGTTCCATTTTTTGCGATGTTTTGGTGTAAGGGATAATCATGAAGTATGGATTGGATAGGGGAAAGTTATTACATTTTGTTGTCTTTATCCTTGTTTGAGCTGGATAAAAAAAGGTCAGATTGTTCAAAACATGGTTCTTTGCCATTTTCAGGTTTATCCCCAATCGTCAGTGTAGAGTAAAAACGCTGTTGTTCACATGTCTCTGTCTTGTATGACTCAAAATCTTCTCTGTAAATTTGTCAATTTGATGTAGAATCCTCTGTATAGTAACGTGGTGTGAGTGTGTGCTTTATCGGTGATGTTGATTAAGATTGAATTGACAAAGCTCTGTTACTTAAGATGAAGTCAAGTAAAAAGCTCAGCATTAATACTTCTTCTGACTTTTAGTGTCTATTTTTGACTTTAGTACCATGCTATTCAATCCCATAAATGCACATTTTGTCTAAGAAATAGATTAGAACATGGAGTAGAAACAACCTTTTATGTCCCTCACTGAGTACATTTGAGTATACAAGCAAAGTGAAAGACATGGAAGCATGCAGATTCAAGCAAAACTGACATTATGCAATTAAATATGAATAGGAGACAGTACATTAAGGGCATATTTACAACATAAGAAAAATTTGAAAAATATGCTTAGTCAATAAAATTTGCATTCTCAGATTAGAAGATGCATGCAATTGTGTTCTTTTTTTTAATACAAAATGTGGATGTATATGAAAACACCACCAGAGTATTTACGAGAACTTCAACTGTGCCAAAAACCGTATGGATGTAAACACTTAATGGGTTTGACTTTGTTGGGAACAGTGATGTTTATAAAGTCTTACAGATGCTGGTAGGCAGGACTGTCTCCTGCCACTACCATCGGGATGAGGGGGCATCCTATGACAAAGCTGGTCTTTCTGATATATTTATCTAATCACGTCTTCTCATTGGTAGATGCATTGCTGCTTCGACACCCACCACAGAGTCAGAAAGTGCCTTCCAACCTCTCACTGAACTCCAAAAGATCAGTATCCTTAGCACGTAGAGTCTGCTCTGACCCTTTCTGTAAAGAGCATCTGTGTTGTGACTCCAGTCTAGTTTAATGTTCCGGTGAACACCCTGTACTTATAAAAGTCCATTCAATGTCCACAATGCCTTGATGTTCAACAGTGTCAATGTGGTGGATTTTCACCGGCTCCTTTGTTTTCCTCGCGTTGATCAGATGATAACACCACAGGTCACCATCTGACCATCAAAGTCTTGTGTCCATTGTCTGTACTGACTCTACTGGACTTGTGATGAGGCAGACTATAGCAGAGTCATCAAATAACTCTTATAGATGGCAGCTTGGGGACTTGATTGAGGGGTCTGCAGCATAAATGGTGAACAGGAAAGGTGTCAGCACACTTCCATGAGGGACTCCGATACTGCAGACTAGCTTGTTGGACACACAGCCCCTGTTATCTTTGCAAACTATGGCTGGCCAAAATAGTAGTCGAGTTTCCACTAGAACAGATGGTGATCCACTCATTCTAGAACTGCATGATATTTAGAGTAATGAAGAAATCAAAGAACAAATCCTCACAGTGTTTGCAGGTTTTTTCAGGTGGATAAGAAATTGGTGCAAGAGGTAAATGATGGCATCATCCCCCTCAATGCGAAGATTGTATTATCCCAACTAAAGTGGATCCAACAAAGACTTCACCAGAGAGCAAAGATAGTTGAGGACCAACCTCACTAGAGTCTTCATCAAATTTGAGGTTAGTGCTAGCAGCTTGTAGCTGTGAAGAGCCTTCAGATGAGTGGTCTTCTCCATTGGTACCACACAGGAAGTCCTCCATAGCTGTGGTATCATCTCCAGCTTCAGACTTGTTGAATATGTATCCTAAGATGGAGTCTGGAGCTGATGCCAACTGGACCTGCGACCTTTTGCACCTTGATCTTTTGCAGCTCGTTTCTCACCTGAGGTGTTGAAAGAAACAAGATGGTGCAGAGGGAGGGCAGGCTGGAGTTCTCTAAAGCAGCGGGGGTGGGTGATGGCTGAGATCTGAGAGGTGTGATGTTTGGGGAAGAAAAGCAGGCGGCCATCAAAGATAAGGGGGCTTGCAGCAGGTGAGACTTTGGCTGGGAGGTGCATGAGTGTCTGATCAAACCTGTTGAAAACTTGTTAACATCATTCACCCACCCTAAATCGCAGACAGTCCTTTGTCCTTGAGATGTAGATGAATCGTTGAGTCTTGATCTGATTAGATGACTCTTCTGTGAAGAGCCATCAACAGATAAGTCTCCAAACGACACTCCTTTGAAGACAATAATATGCACATTTTTGGACAAGGCAGACAGTTTGACAGAGTAGTGAAAGAAGCCATCTGTGTGAAACATGAAAAGCGCACCTTGCACACAGGAGGTGGCCTCAAATTTAATCTAACATCTACTATGCAACCTTAACACATTACCCCAGGAAGTTTCACAAAAACTCACACCATGAGACATATGACCAAAACAGTGCACATGTTGATATTGTAGGGAACTTGCTGGGATTGTATGACACCAACAGGGAATTGAATAGAGAGTTCAACCAAAGATTCATGTCACCTCAATGGCCTCGTTAGTGATAATAGTGACCTCATTAGTGATCTCTAATGTCTTATCAGTGTGATTGTTTCCGATGACAACTTATAAACTAAATTTCAGAACTGAAGAAACCTCCTGGATGAGATGAACCGTCTCCAAGACAACAGGAGAATTCCAGTTACCTTTGAATAAAACTTTGAAGACTTATAGGGAAGAAGACATCACGAGGGGGTGACTGGCCAATCACAGGTGGTCTATTCAGCCAATAATAAATCCACATTTTTTTCTGTAGCATAGTCTTTAAAGTCAGAGACGCCTCATTAAGTTATGAAGATGCCTTGTTCATCATATGTGCTCATGTTATGTTCTCTTCCATGCTTGCTACAAGTTCCCACTCACCCTATAAACTCAACCATTAAGAATGAATATTAACAAAATAACTGACAGGTTTTTATATTAAAATATAGTCTGAACTTAACTGTATCATAAAAGTGAAAATATAAGTCTTTGATCCAATTATATCTGACTCTTCACCTGCATCATTGCTTTTTCCGGCCTGGATAAAGCAACAATATCTTGTGTCATTTGACAGAATTTGGTAAAGCAATATGTTTACAAATAGATTAAATGGCACCATGTGTGAAACTGATTTCAGGTGAGTCACACTCAAAATTACAACTAAAATTTGTATTCTTGCATTTATGACTGTTTCATTTGGGGTAATGCTATTGATTTTAGGTGTGGTTGAGAGGTCTCTGACTCCAAGCTTACTAGATTTATAATGAAGTGATGCCATTTTATCATAGTTTCCATTTTTTTATCATAATAGGAAAATACATAGACTTACATACATTGCTTTATGTGCTCTTAAATTTCGGTCATTTGCCCCCTCCTATGTTGTTTGAAAGTAATTGTGAATAATTGGCCTTTCAGCTTCTTAACTATGTCCAACAGAAATATTTACCATATTCCTTCCACTTACCATGCATTTAGAATTTGAATGTTGGTATCCATTAATCTGTCAGTGCATCCATTAGGGACACTCAAGCACTTGGGAGCATCTGCACACTTCAACAGGCATGTTCTTTAATAGGAAACATTTTGCTGAGTAAAAGCCTAACTTATGACACTCAAATTTAAAAGTGCAATTAATAAATTAAAAAATTTAATTTCTAAAATTTTCTTGTTCATGTTCTTTTGAAGGTGTTATGGAAACTTTTTTTGTACACTGCCTTCAATAGGGTGTGAATGGGTATGATCGAGGGTGGAACATTTCCATTCCAACCACCTTAACATGCAAATTCTGAAATAACAAACAATTATAACTAAATGAAAGTGTGAAGAAGACCTGGGTAAGCAAAGCTCTACAATCCCTTTGATCCTATTATGTATTACAAAAGCTTAATCAATATCCAATCAAGGGGAATACAGAGAGCCCTGTCTTACAGAGCTCTTTGTTGTCAGAGGTGAGGTTGCCATGGTGACTAGACAGGTGTCGAGAGCTTAGACTGCAGCTGTATTGATGAAAATTAAGAAGCATTGATGGGGCTTGAAGATGCCGGGATTGAAAAGGGAGATAATTAAAGCGAGGGATACAGCGGGAGATGTAGAAGCAGGAGACAAAAGAGATTTAGGCTGGAGGTAATGCAGACAGGTGGAACCTGAACAGGTTGTTGTTTATCCGTCTGACCTCGTTCACCAGCACAATGGGAGGAAGTGTATTTTCCTTCATTGTGATGCCCAAAAAACGCTTGAATGTTGTTAAATCAGAAATATATTTCAAGTCACAGTCAAATAAGGGAATAATTGTTAAAGGCTTTTAAAACAAAGCATGGCTTACTATGTCATGTTTCTTTATGAGCAGTTTATTCCTAATCATTGACACTAGATAAAGCTTAATAAAGCTGCCCCTGTATAGTTTTTATCAATCAGGTGGATGTAAAATTCACCTATAATCTAAATCTCCAGTTACCTTGGTAAGAAAAGAGAACTCACCTTCACACTTCAGTAAGAGCCTTCTTTGACAACCCAGTCTCATTCAACCGATACATTAACACATAAAAACTGCAAATTTACCTTCTGCAAAATCTCTTTTTAAGTAATTGGCACAATCTTATTTTGACATAAAGATGTCACTTCTGTCTCGCATAACATCCCACTTTGCTTCTTTTTTGGGGGGGAAATAGTTACGAGACATAGAGCCAGGGCTAAAATTGCACAGGATTCATCAACCATATACTGTAAAATAAATAGGCATGCAACAAGCATAAGAAGGCATAACCAAGTGTGTGTGTGAGAAATGTATTGGCAAAAAACTATTTATTTTACATGTCAACTTTTTTGTACTTCACTTGTCATTGAAAAAGTGACACTCTGTGAGGTACAATTCTGGCCTTGTTTGTCAAAACACTATCTCCAGTACAGAAAAAGTAGGTGTTGCTTGTTACCATCAATACAAAGTCTTCTAAAAAAATACTTTTCATCTGGTGACACTTCTTAAAACTGTATTTTTCTGGCATGATGAAAATTATATTCATATTTATAATATGTCTCCTCAGTTTACAAAACTTTTAGAATCATACGCCAGACAACTTGCAGCTATTTGCTGCAAAATGTGATCATACAAACAACTCATGGAGTAAGGTTCACTTCACAATTATGTGCTACTTTTTGTTGATCTGTAACATGGAAAGTCAATAAAACACAGTGTGTGTAGACAAGTCCAATGTTAGCATTTATGTTAAAAGAAAAGACAGAAAGATGTAGATTGTTTTAGCTACACCCCTTTGGCAGGGTTAAATCCTTCACAAATCTATCACTCAACCTTGTGAAGTAACCTTGAGCTAAATATGATTACTGAAAGCTTTCCGTGATTATATTATCAAAACAAACCAACAAAAAACCCATCTAACTTCACTTTTAGTATCACTTCAGTAGAACAGAGTCCTGGAACATAAAACTGGTTCCTGCTAAGTGTAAGTGTAAAGTAAAAAAAACGGTACTGAAACACCTGAGTCATTGCAGCAGCCCTGGACAAAGTAGAGACAGCATCACTGAAGGGCACAGACTTATGATTCTGAAAAAAAAGTGCCTGTAACATGTGTTTCTCACCCCTTGACTCATCTGAGCAGCAGGTGTCCAGCAGGTTCTGTCCATTTTGGCCATCAGCCCCGCTCAGTCCCACAGAGAGCTGTCTGTCAACACCTGGTTAACACTTGAGATAATAGGTCATTAAAGTTTCCCTTCAATCAATGAGTCCAATCGAGTAATCAAGGCCGAGATTGAATGAACCCAAAGCAGCGTGGTGCCCTGTGGGAGCCAACAGCCTTTAATCAGTATTGGATGGAGCCTTGCTTTCATCTGTGGATATACACAGAATTATTCTCCATGGCTTGGCAATACCAAACTGAAAATGTGGTTCCTGTGTTTATGCTTTGAGATGGAAAATCCTTCCTTAGTATCACAATTTTATGTTGCTTGAACTGTCAATTTCTTTTGACAAAGAACATTGCATTATAAAAGTACAACATAAAATTAGCCATCACTAAGAAAATTGTATGTAAAGGTCTTTCTGAAAAGGCCTTTATGGTTTTATTTAACTCCAGTTTTCTACATATACAACATAATTATTAACAAACATGTACAGTAGCATGGAAAGCATCAGTAATATTTATGTTGTAAAATTACATAATTTTATTTTTGTAAATGTCTGGAACACAATGATTTCACAACAAGAAAGGCATAATTTATAATAATAGTAATAACAACTACTTTTAAGTTTGTAAACAACCGTGCCCTGGGTTGTGTTTGGATATACATTGATGTGCACTGCACTCAGTTTTTAGCCAAACTGTCTGACATCTCAGCTGAAGTGAAGTTGCATATTTGTTTTGTTTATGTGGCTGCACAGTCTTTTCTTGAGTTGATGCACTCTTTATTATTTTTATGCAAAAAGAGATGAGTATCCTGCTCTTCTTTTACTCGTTCACAGCCTTATAATGAATTACAGCTGTCTGGATAAGTCTCTCCCAATAATTCAACAGCAGCATGGTCCTACAGGACAAGGCGTGCACAATGCCAGTGTGGTTCATAAAAAGACATATCACTGCAGGGAAGTGTGTCTAATTCTGCTCTGAGAGTAGCTCTCGTAAAGAGACATTGTGGCTAGCCTACTAATAGAGCTGTGAGGGGAGAATGATGCAACACGGAGGCAATGCTTTAATTTGCCCTTGGTTTTGCACAGGCATCTAGGAACAGCCACTCAGTTCCAAAGCTGATTGGCCCGTTTACCTTTAGTCATGGGCCAACCACTCGCCTCTAAGCTGTGAGGTAGCTGGATTTAGAAAGTGCTCAATTTTGTTCTGTTGTGCTCATTTTGTGGGCCTGGGTAGGTCAAACCAAGTAGATGCAATCTCTATGACTGCGGGTGTAATACTGCAGGGGGGTTTCTTTACCTCTTACAATACTTGCCGCAAAATGACTCTTTGCTTTTTATATTAGTTATAAATGTTTAACGTTCATTCTTGTCAAGTGATGTTTACAGTTCAACCCAATGGGTCCAGAGTGCTATTTGTATCTTAGCAACCTGTGCAGCAACAGAAGAAGTTCAAAGAAGCTGCTTATTAACCTGTTGCTATGACTACAGCTGTAGGCAATAACAGAAAGGACTTTATTAACCCTTTCAAACAACACCACCACCCCGTATCAACAGAGAGACAGATGATGCTCAGAATATTTGTTAAATGGAAGCTTCACAGGCTTTTTTAGTTATATTTGTTCTTCAGCTACCCGTGGAATTTTGCATGTTTCCTTCGATTGGCGCGTCCTCAGCCAAGAAAGTCAAATAATTGGACTGTCATCTTAAAGAAAACAGAACCAAAACAAAGACAATTACTTTTCCTTCACCGAGCGTTGAGAATACTTTATTGCATGAGCATGGATGGAGTGCATGCAGTGGGACACATTGCAAGCCCAGTCAATCAGGTGTGGATGTGTGAAAGGATGCAGATGTTCCCATTTTTCTGCACACCTCCGAACAGGAGCACTGAGCGGTGACAAATGCTTTCAACGAACAGGTCGGAGCTCGAGTGTGAGTTGATTTGAATTGATATTATTCCAGGCCAAATCAATGCATTTTTTCTTTTTTTTTTTTTTCACCAGCTGCAATTACGCCCCTCACGTCAATTCATCAAGAGATTTGCATGAGGTAATTGTTGCCGCCACATCTACTGATGCATTTTTATTACGTTTCAATTAGGAATTGAATCCAATTAGGGGAGTCATTCCAATCAACAAATAGGAGTATCTCCTACAGTGTGAAGAGGCTTCTGAGCTGAAGGACAGACGCTGTGTCAGAGGAGCATCGGCAGTTGAATTATTCACCATTTGTTTTGCCTTTCATGTTAAATTGTTAAACTGAATAATAAGACAACTGTTTCAAAAAGTAAAGTGTAATTTATTTATCTTTTTTTTATTTTTTGTCTAGTTTGGATCTTGTTTGGCTGCATTAATACTTCAAAGGAGTCACAAAAGACAGTAAACAACTGAGGTTTTGATTCAGTAGAACATTTTATTAAGCACTTCTTTCTCTGCTCATTTTTAGAGCTTTTAAGCATGCTTTATTTTTTTAAAGTGAAAGTGTTTCCCCCCCCCCTGAGATAAGCAACAATCCCCTTTGAAATCACAAAATGTATAAATCCTGACAGCAAAACTCAGAGGAGTATTAACCACTATTTATCTGCTTACGATTTTCCTTAATACAACACTGTCTGCAATTGTTGCAGTGCAGCTTCTATGTATTTCAAAAGAGGCTGACAGTTTTAATTTTAAACTCCCAGACCCCAGACTATGACTTCATGTTAATAGCCTTTTTTTAGAATCGGATGAAAACCTGTCCTGAGAAAGACAGAGAGGCGAACAGCAGCTGCAGAGGAACGGTGTATTTGATCAGACCAGAGCAGAGTTAAGAGAGCCAAGAGTTTGTGTACACACCACTACTGCCCCCTAGGGGGAATGCAGGGATAATCTGTTCGAAGAGCGGCAGATGGCATTTTCAGCTTCAGCACCAAAGAGGACTGTTTCCATCCTCCAACAAGGAAACTCATGAAGAACAAGCACTCCTGTGGGCTTCTATCATCACCCCACTAATCAGATTTGTATTGGATGGAAAAAAAAAATAAATGGAACTTGTGTAACTCAGCATGTTACATGGCCAAATGCATGAATAAACAAAACTGTTAGTCTTCCGCAACAATATTTTTACAGTTTAAAATTCTTTAAAACAGATGCTCATTATATAAGCATTGAAACATTCTGATGGTATTATTTTTACATGGTCCATTACACATTGTTATACACGCTCCAAATAACATTTTATAAAAACTCAAAATGTTTTCCTTGTAACATATCTGTGGTCTTACCTTTTCCACTTCCAAAGAAAAAAAAAATCTCAGCAAGGATAGTGATCTAAGTCATCATTTCTCTTTTATATATTATGATGGCATGCTTTAAGAGAAAAAAAAAAGTAGAAATATCTCTCACTCACAAATAGAAGAGAGACGCATCTAAGAGCACCGAAACGAGACATCTATTGCAGCAAATGGATGTCTGCAGATTGCCCACTTAGCCTGTTGCATTGTACCTCCTGCATTTACTTTCCATCTCTGCTCCTATTTTCATCCTTTCTTGTGTGCCCTCTTTGTGCCTATCCTCACACAGTCTCTGTCAGGTGTGCACCTCTACTTCCTGTCCCCATTGTCCTGTCTCTTGTCATTCTTTCACCCGTCCCTCATCCCTCCGCCATCATCAAGGACCCGCTGGCCTCCTATGTAGAGCCGGTGGAGTGAAGGGTCTGTATCTCGGCAACGCACCTAGCAACCGCTCCTCGTAACTATGGATTATAACCTGTTGCCAAGGGAGACTGAGATAGAGGATTGATTTTTTTTTTATTTTTTTATTTTTTTTTACTTCTTCCGTGATAAAATTCAAAGTGAATTAGGTTCAGGAATAAACAATGTGTCACCAAGTATTATGAGTAATACTGACAACTTACTTTATATCTTATAAGCTACAAATCTACCATCTCTGAATCTTTACCATCATCTTTGATACAGATCAGCACCAGAGTGTTCACTTAATTTCATGTACTTATGAAAATTTTAATTTCTGATTTAAAATCTATACCAGCATTCTAATCTGTCAGCACTGTAGATGTAAGACTGTAGATTACATTAAATATCAAATATAATCAAAATACACATTTGTTGAGATTGTCTTTTATTTGTGCTAATGATTTAAACACATACAATGTCCTGAAAAAATGTTCATACTTCAACATTTTTTAATTTTGTCACATTACATCAAAAACATCCACTTATGTATGTATATGTTATGTGATAAACCACTATAAATTAGTGCATAACTTGGAAGTGGAAATAATTGAAATATGAAAAGTGATGCATACCTCTGAGTCAATATGTTGTGGAAGCCTTTTCTGGATCACTCAGTGCAGCAAGAGAATATTTTCTGCCATCTTTTCAGTCTTTAGATTAGATAGAGAGAAACACCTATTTTTCAAAATTACCAAAGATTTTCAATTACATTTGGTTCAAGAATTTGACCGGACAATTTTACACTTGATTATATTTTGATCTAACCCAATTTCATTCCAGCATTCACTGTCTGTAAAATCCTTGTTTTGACAGAGGGAAATCTCTATATCTGGATTTATAAGTCTCATACTAGCTTTCTTTCAAGATTGTCATGTGTATAGTGGCTCCATCCATCTTCAACCTTGACCAATTTCCATGTCCCCTGTGAAGTAAAGGATCCCCAAATCAAGATGCTGCCACAGTCACATCTGACCCAGTGTGAAATGTTGATTGTCCGTCACACACAGAGTTTGGCATGTGGGACAAACTAATTAACTTTGGTCTTATATGAAGAGAGCGCATCACATTCTTCCACATTTTCTGTGTTCCCTACACAGCTTGCACAACTAAAAAAAAAACAAAAAACTTTTATGTTTGTTTCAACAATGCCTTTTTTCGGCCACACTTGAGAAGGCCACATGATTGTCTGCATGGCAAATAGAGACCCTACCTGCAGGTCCTTGAGTGACTCAGAATACTGCTCTCCTTGTCCTGTTGGCCCGTTTAGGTGGAATGTCGGGTCTAGGTAGGTTTGAAGTTGTATCACACTCATTCCAGGCTCAACTGAGAGACTGAACATTGCTCTAGGAGCTTTGCAACACTAGTTTGGATATTGTTTTATAACCTAACTGCACCTCAACTTTATGCCTGGACTGTCTCCTGTGGCTGTGTTCCTTGGGGCTCATAACGCTGTTTGCTCAGCAATGTTTTCTCACAGCACAGACTTTTGAAGCCTAAATACTCGCTCCCAGTGTGTGTTTGTGCGTGCGTCTGCGTGTGTGTTTTATAGTATTGTAGGTGGGCAACCCAGTAAGTTCATTTTCAGTAACAATCTCCCACCTTCTTTGGAAGATATCACATCTAACAAATTGAGTTAGTATTTTCAGCCACACTTCCTTGCCATCTGCAGTGCAAACACAGCATGTTTAAAATGTACTTACATATTTGTTCCACTGTTCTTAGCAGTTGGCGAGGCATTGCTTTTATTAAATGTTGCTCATTTTATTTTAATTTGGTGACTAGGGCCAACTATTGCTTTGTCTCTTTTAGACAATACAGTTTTGCATTGAGCTGTTTTCAGGTAGGGTTTTTCTTTGCTTTATGGTATTTGAATTTTGTTTGAGCATTAACACTAGATGGTGGAAGTATACAGAGCCACTGTGTGAGCTTTTTTGCAGTTGCTCTGGTGTCAAAAGTTTTTTTTAATTATTTTTATTTGCTTTTCTAGCACTGTGAAGAGATCCAGTTTCTACAACTACCCTGAAACACTTTAAATAGAGGTTATGGGGAGAAAAACTAAATCTGCCTTAAGGCTTATATTTAGTCTTCTGTGCACATTGAAGACCAAGATTCCTTGTTTGGGTCTTTACCATTATGTTCTGGTCAAATATTTAATTTTACCTAAATAGTTTAAAAATGCATTAATAACAGCTATTTCCTAGTCATTAAGACCTTATTATCTAATCTTACAATTTTTTTTAGTTGCTTAAGGAAGTATAATTTTATAGATTTTAACAATGTGAGTGAACAGACCACAGGGTTGTCCCAATGTCTGTGAGCTAAAATAAAGTGGAATATCAATGGATCACCAAACTAAGTCCAAACAAGAAAAGAGCACACTTATCCAGTCCCTTGTTTCCCTTTGTCATGGTGCCTTCTCTCTGATGAGTGCTTTTACATGGCTACACAAACTTGTCATTAAACTAACCCGCTATTTTCCATCACCTCTGAGCTAAATTACCACACTCTCCTTGGCATCCTGTGGACCAGCTTGTGGATGCGAAAGCCCACAATTCCCCTGCTATCACCTCTCTAGTCTCTCGCAAGTGCACTAATGATAGCCTGCCATCAGAGAGCTGGTGGAATGGAGCCGTAATGTCCTTGGAAGGTGTGGGCTGTGAGTGTGGTGTAGCAAAGAGGCCTGCTCTGTGTCAGGCTTGCTTGCTCTCTCCCGGTGTGAATAGCCTGCATCCCGCAGCCTCTGTGTTAATGGGCAGATAGGTTGAACCCTGTTGGCTGGATGCTTGTGATGGGGTCCTGAATCTGACAGGGGTCTGCACCATTAGCTCAGCAGTGTTCACTAGAGAGTGCTGATGCACACACACGTATAAGAGCTTGCATGCTCTCCCTTGTTCTCTCTGTTACACATACATGCACACACTACCTCGAGATTTGCTTTTAGCTTTTTATTTGTAGCTACTTGATGTTTATATGTTAGTCTCCAAAATATTTCAAATGAAAATAATGCTAGAGATTTTCTTTTTTCTTTTTTTTATTAAAGCAAATACTATTCTGATTTAAAGAATAGTAATATTCAACCCCCTTGCAATGTTTCACAAAGTTGTGCATAACTGGAAGGAATAGATGCTTGCTTTTTAAAGTTTTTAAAAATAAAAAACCCAGAAGATTGTGATTGGCATATGATTTCATCAAATTTAAATCAGCTACTCTAAAACAAAATATCCAAGTGTCTTAAAATACCACTTGCCATGCAAACAGGGACCACTTCTGTGGAATTCAGTCTTGGCACACGTACAGATGTTCTCTGAAGAAATCTGATCATGGGTTATGAAGGAGCAAACATGGTAGGTCAGTATAAATGTAGAAAAGGGTTTGGGATAAAAGAGCACAATCCCGTACCTCAGACGTCACATGGAGTAGTCCATCATGCAAAAATAGAAATAGTGAAGCATAAATATGAATCCATTAAGACATGTCTGTCCACTTAAACTGACAGACCAAGCAATCAGAGAAGCAGCCAAGTGGCCCTTTGCACCTAGTGGAGCTGGATAGACTCACAAATCACGTCAGACAATCCATTAATATGGTATCAGTGGTGCACTTCACAATTCTGGCCTTTAAAGAAGACTGGCTAGAAGAAAACCATTTCTAAAATAAAGCTCAGTTCATTTTAGCATTTTTTTTTATTACAAAGCCAATTCATGCAGTTAGGCATGTACTTTAAAGAAAGGAAAAGAGTACTACAAGCAAAAATATAAGACACATTGACACAGTGTAAGTTTTCACACATCAGTAGTTGAAAAACAGCAGTGACAAACTGCTACAACAATAGGCTAGATTACATCTCCCCTCAGCTTTCAGTAGCCTGATAGCCAAAGGAAAGAATCTGTGTTAGTTTTAAGTGGCATAATAGCGGCACCCACAGGGCAAAGTGGAGAATTTCTTTGCCATTAATGGCCATAATGACTCCCCGATGACTTTAGCCTTCTGGATTAGTCTCGACTTCTACAAACAACTTAGTGCTCCATAAAGCTATTTAAAGACTTCTAAAGCAATCACGAGAAGGTGTATGCTCTGCCAATATAAATGTAAAAAAAAAAAACTGTGTGGAGGAAAACTGACACCCCACATCACTCTGAACATAGCCTACCTTCTAAGTCATAGCATCATCATGCTGTGGGGATGCTTTTCCCTAGGAGTGATGAGGAAGCAAGAAAGAGATTAAAGAAAAACAACTAGGGAACTAGATACAGGACAAAAAAGTAAGAAAAAAATCTGCTACAGACTACAAAACACTGAGATATGGATTGAGGTCAAAGTCCAGACAAGACATTTTAGTTGCTTTAATTCCAAGGTGTGTAATGTGTGCTAACCCATCCAGCACACCAATGCAAATGCTGACTTTAAAGTCAAATAAATGTAAATAAGCTTGGTCCAGATAATATGTTTATATCCTTCACGTTTTATTTGCAACCTTTTTTGAGGAGCCTGACATTTTTTGTTAACCAAGTATATGTGTTTATTTAAAAACAAATGCTGTATTTAAAATAATTTAAGTTGTTTCACTTTATTATGGTAATTAAGTTATTAAAATAAAAACATAATTAAGCCTATTTTTTTCTTCATATTGAGAAACTCTCCTAGAAATCTCCAATGCAAGACTAAATTTTTGGCCTAGCACAATATAGTGCATATAAAGTAGAATAGGAAGTAACAAGTTTTCCGCTGCAAATTAATATTTATGGAGCTATGTTAAATGGAACTGGAAAAGGTGTAGAAATACACGCCAAGCAATGATTTTATTTTATTATTTTTCTTGGCAAAGAGTAGAACTTTAATTACCACACTAAGACTTGCAAAGGCTTTACAAATTGTGATAAATGTTCCCTGGATAATTAAAAATAAAATCCCTTTTTGATAATTGTTGTTTTTTTCCCCTATTGCTTTTAAGACAATATTTCAAATGAAAAACAAAACTATGTCTTAGAGGTTGATTAGAATAGATCAATAAAAAAACAATGAAACGACCCACTGAGACTCGGTGATTTACTGCCACCTTGTGTTTGCATTATGGAATAGATATAGAACATGAATGGCATATTTGACATTTCTGAACATATATTAAAATTACAAATAAAATAAACGTGATCTGGTACTTTAATAGGAAATACATACAGGTACATCTTAAACATCTACAATAAGGCATACAGGTGCAATATTTCCTCATGGCCATCTCAGAAAGTGAAACTGTCATTTTACATATTACAGAGATATATTGCACAGAATACAATATTTCAAGCCTTTTTATTGCAATTTATTTGAATGATTATTGCTTACAGGACAAGAAAACCCTGAATTCAGTGTCTCAGAAAATTTGAATATCTCCTTAGACCAGCGGTCTCAAAGTTCAGTCCACAAGGGCCAGTGGCCTGAAACTTTAGAAGTCTCTCTTCTTCAGCTTAACTACATACTAGTGAGACAGTTTCATTATTTAATTCAAGTGTGTAGGACAAGGGACATGTCTAGTTGAAGGACTTGAAAACTTGAGGTACATACATATCTATATACGTCTTGCATGAATTACTGCATCAATTTCTCTTTCTGTCACAAAATATTGCACTTTTACACAATATACTAACTTTCTGAGATCAATCTGATTATCTTGGAATTTTTTATTTTACTATTTAATACAGTGCTACTCGAGATCGCAAATGAATGGATTCCTAATTTTGACAGTTTTAGGAATTATTCTTTCCGTGTTGTTTTTACAGTAATGTCTGGTTTACGCTCTTTATTTATTCTGGTGCAATCACAGCCACCAAGAATAAGCGAGAAAGAAGGATTTCTGTAACATGATGTAACACACATTTTTTCCACTTGAGGGCAGTAGGAGTCCTTACCAGATTCACACTGGGCAGAGCTCCACACTCTTCTGGGAACAAAGGATTAGTGGGTGGTCCAGCACAATCAACAGAATGTTGTATGTAAATCATGTAAATCCACTGTGGAAGAGGAGGGTTATGCCATTCTGATTTTGTGCCCAGCCGACCCACTGAAAATGGACCACAGGCCAGAGGACTCCATGTTTGAATGGCTATGGAGGGAAAAACACTCATTGTAAAAAATCAACCAATGGAACTAATTCTGTGTAACTGCAAATATGTTTGTTTCTGGGATAACCGTTGACCCTGGTTCCTTGCCTACATGTTCAGACTGCAGTACTCAAAAGAAACAACAAAAATATAAATTAATGCTCAAATATTAACCAATTGTTTTACTTAAGTCAGTTTAATTTCTGTTGTGTACTTAGTAAAAGATGAGATGCAGGCATAAGCAACTGTTTAAGCAAGATCGTTATTTGCTTTTAATGTAATTTCTAAGTCAAATATCAAATTATAATCAAAGCAACACATTGCCCATTCCAGTGTGGCCATCAGTCACTTAGGAACTTAGCAGTGAGGGAGAGGGAGCAAGTAAACAATTTGGGAAAGGAGATAGGGACACAATTAAAATGGCACATGCAAATGTAGACTAAATAGGATGTGGGGGTAGGGGAAGTGGAAACCTTCTCAAGCAGCTAATTGATCAATTAAGTAAGCACGGGACGCTCCTTCAGGGGTGGAAAGGTGCTGCAGGAGAATGGCAAGATAAGGTGCTAATGACTCATGTGTCTCTAAAATATGAGTCTGGAGATGATAATCCAACAAAGACATCCTAAAGAGATAGGACAACTTTGTTCTGACGTGTACTGGACCATGAGATAAACGTGCTCAATAGTACAACAGGCAAATCATAAAATATTTATGCAGTGTGGAAAATCTGACATCCAGGATGGTATGAATCTAAGTTATCGTATGCTTTGCCTCCCTAACTTCATTTTGTGTAATAACACAGTTCAATTTTAGGCCTTCGACATGTACTATGGTAAAGACCTACACATTCTAAATGAATGTGTCACAGTTAAGGTTTTACTATGTTACCCTTTGTGGTTACAATGCTAAGGACGCATTTCATTTCACTGATTAGACGGTGATAAAAAGTTTTCTCTTACTTCTGAAAAAAGTTCTTAAAATGCTGAACAGGTTGAGCTTAATGTCTTTTTTTACTCATAATTCTCTTTACATTCTCCAGATCAGGCGTGTAGTTGGAATAATCCAGCATCTGCACAATATCCATAAGGTAATGTCATCAAGATTTCACTCTATGCGAAATACATATTACAAAGAACTGCTTGAACCTGCAAAAAATGCTGGAAAATTCTGAAAGTACATCCCCAACCTCTCTTTGCCCGTAATATGTTTGGTGACCAGAGTTGCGCAATATTAGGGAAACATAATTGTGATAATATTGCTGAATATTGAAAGTGGAATTGCTGTTTCTCTACATCCAGGAGCCAGTTGAGGTGGCTCGGGTTTCTGATTAGGATGCTTCCTGGATGCCTCCCCGGTGAGGCGTTCCGGGCATGGGAGACGCTGGAGAGTGCGTATGATGTACACCAATTTGTTATTGCATGTCATATTGTTATCAGTATCCCATATTCACAAACATTATTCCATGTTACATGTTTTCCAATTACCGTACAAACTAATCTGCATCATTTTAGTGCAGAGGCATATGCCTGTGTTCAAAAATATAAACAAAGATTTAATAAAATTTCTTGTAGGCCTTTTTTTTTGCTATTGAAGAATGATGTTTAAATAGCAAATGTGATGAGTACAGATCAAAGTTTATGGATGTCCAAGCCTAAAGTGAACCCTTTCACATTCTTAACTGTGTTTAATTTGGGTTTTATGCGACCAACATAAAGTATTGCATAATTGTGAGATGGAATGAAAAGAAGACAGTTTTGATTTTTAACAAAACCAAAAGACTAACCTGCCTCAGTCAATACTTTGCAGAACTATTTTTCAAAGCAATTACAGGTGTTTTTTTGTGTGTGTGTGTGTGTGTGTGCGTGCGTGCATGCGTGTGTGTGCGTGTGTGTGTGTGTACCAACTTTGCATATCATAAGATTTTCATCTTTTTCCACTTGTTCTTTGCAAAAATAAAAACAAAAAAAAAAAAAAACTGATTCGTTGAGGATCATCTCTGATAATCAATTATCAGGTCTTACTGAGATTTATTTTTTGTCTGGGCTATTTTAAAACAAAAATATGCTCTGATGTATCATATCATATCTGCTCTGGGTTAGTATTTAAGGCTATCTTGATGAAAAGGTGAACCTTCACTCCAGTCTCAGGTCTTTTGAAGTCTCCAGCAGTGTTTTCTTCCAACATTATTTTGCCTGTATTTATTTATTTGCAGCCTTAAATGTCCAGGATGATGGGCAGTCTAATTGTGTTAGTTTTTTCCTTGAAGACCACAGATTTGAGAAACTTTAATTCTTATGGCTTTCTTTCAACAATGCATTTTTTTTTTAAATCTTGACATTCTTATAAAAAGCCAGCTTTGTAATGTTCATGACAAATAGTCCCTTTAATGATGCCAACATCATCTTATTATGCTATGATATATTTTTATATGAAGACCTTTTCACTCGTGGAATGCTGTTCAGCAAGAAGGCATTTTGTCAGATGAATTTGCTGACATTTCTGTACAGAAAAATGACATAATTAGACCTAAATATAAAAGTGTAACAATGGCATTTATTTTTCAGTCTGAAGATTAAATAGCTTTGACTTTTTATTACTTCGATCATATCTTGCTTCATAATGGGGACCTCTGAAGGTGTACTAAGCCAACGCTTCAGAGGAAGGTAATACATTGATGTGAGACACACTCTGATGTTCTAAATGTGTGAAATAAGTGGTGCTGAACGAGATTGGTCCCGAAGCTGACAACCAGGTGGACAGGTCCCCACCCTCATTCCCTCTGTCTTTCATTTGAATAATGCATGCTAATTACGTACTTGCCGAGAGAAGTGTCACCCCACAGGCCTCAATAGCCATTTAAATGAACGTACCAGCACGCGTCCTAACGCGTACCCTCACTGAGATTCACACTCACGCCCTAACGCTCGCACTCAAAAACACAGTACGTGTCACTTCAGCAGTTCAACTTGCATCTGAAAAACTGGCACGTTTACAATAGAGACTTCAGAGAACCTTGTCAGTAGACTTGAGGAAATTCCTTTATCAAAAGCGCTTGTCAAGACAGTGTAGGCTAATGATAGACCACATCTTCCATTGTACTGGAAGAGCTGAGCGTGGCACTTCCTAATGGTGCATCACTCAACAGTTGTTTCCAGTAAAGAGGCTCACAAAAAAAGACTGGTATAACATCATCTCTTTAAAAACAATGCTGCAAGGACTCAGTTATGGTAGAAATAACTCCTTAATGCAAAAATTCAGTTTAGTGATGAAGTAGCTTAATGGGATTCTTCAAATTCTGTTTTTCTTGTATATACAGTATTCATTTGTTTGCATAGAAATTCAGAAACCTTTGAAATAGTAATTCAATTCAGAGCCTTTTCAAAACACCTAAAGGGATTTCACCAGACAATTCATATTTATATCTTTAAATCGGAGTCAGAGGCATTTTAGAAATTTGGAATTAATTTGCATATATTCAATAATAACACAATAATGTCAATTGGTAAAAAGTTATGGAAGGAAGCCCAGCCTATTGTATCAAGTCATTGAAATTCCAGAGAACCCTCCACCTGAGCAGTTGTATGGTGGCAGTGGATGGTTGGCTGCATTGCAGCAGTCCTTCATCCCAAGCAATTATTGTGGCAACTGTTGAAAGGAACACCTCGTAATAGCAAGAACCCTTTAGCAAAATGCAACACCATTTGACTGGTAATGTTTCTCTACTGACTGGAAACTAAGAGTACAGAGGAGTCAAACAAACAACAAAAACTGTTCAGGAGTTCAAAAAAAAAAAAAAAACCCAGCTCATCAGTTTCAAATATGTTGGTGAAAATTATAGATTGATACTTTTGAAACTCGGATGTTTAAATAATGCATATGGAAACCATATGACAAACATCATGCACAGACACCTTACATGTTTTATTCATTGCTGAGATGAATGCTGTGAGTTTCAAGTCCCAACCATTTGGTTCAGTTATTGCTACAATATGAACTGATCTCAACAAAGTGACTTGCATGATTTTAAGAGACCATGATGTCAAAGATCCTGGAATTTTATTTTTTCTCCACACATCTTAGGCATGTGCTCACCATCACTTAGTTTTCTTTAAGCACATTTCTCTTCGCATCAGCCTTCTTTAGGTAATCTAATGTGGGAAACCTCCAGACATCTAAAATCAAGACATCAGTAGCCCCTCCCAGTCTCTAAGTGACCTTTAGCTTACAGAATCATCATTGTCTAGAAACTCGCCCATCGAGCTACTCAGACAGATTTAGGTGGGACCAATTTAGGCAGAAATGCAAGCTGGCTCTTTTAAGATTACACAACCCATGTCCGACCTTTTCTGTTGTGGAAACTCTAGTGGTTAAACTAATAGTTCAAGGCTTGTTTCTATACCCTCTTTAGGCTTCTGAGAGACTGAAAAACTCCTTTCATTTCAGCTTTGGAAAACCTCACAAGTTCCTGGCAAATAGACTGTTGTAGATGATTTATTTGCTTTTTACTTTGAGAATAATAAAGCAAATGAACAGCAGATGCATTGAAAATAGAAAAACTGAGCATGAAGTCTTTAGTGAGACAACAAAAAACTAACAAGAACTGTGTAAACAGTCATAGACACACTTCAACAACCCAGTCCACACAATGTGGGGATATTACACACATGCACTCTAGATATCTCCCACACATCACCCTCCAATACTTTTCTTTGTAATATAAGCCAAGCAATGAGACTAATGCCCTCACCCTCACAGAATCTCCCCATTAGCTTTATCATGGGAAGTCAGACATTTTCATTGCATTAATTTGAGGCTTGGTTACAAAGAAACCCACTAAGTTGGGCACACCTGCATTTACAGTGATGAGCTTCCTGTCTGCTCACCCAACACGGTAATAGAACTGTTCAAGTATGATCAAGAAATGTATTCACTGTGTGTGTGTTTGCATGCACACAGTGAATACAAACACACACACAGATTACAATAAACAATGTAATCTGCCAGCCACTGCAATTCCAACTTTCATTCCCTCAACAAAAACTATAGCAATCCAAGTATAATTTGACCGTTTTGCCTCGTCTGCCTGTGTCAATTGGTATGCAAGGCATAGTATGTCCTCAACAATATTTCGAGGATAAAATCAATGATGCCGCCAGTGCACGGCCCGTGAGTTTTACTGGCTCCATGAGTGACTTTGGGAGGTGTGTGTGGCTCTCTCGCACGGAGCTTTGACAGATCTTCAACAGCTGTATTGGTGGAGGGCCATGTGTGAGCAGGGATGAGAATACTGACAGGACTCTCCATTACAGCTGCGGGTGACACATGTGCAGCTGTAAAACTGGTCTGTCCCATTCCCATAATCACTGTCACCAGTGTGCAACAGCAGAGGGTTCGGCCCCGCATTAATGGATTTCTACTTGACGGATTCTGCTTGATCACATCTCAGTTGAATCTCCATTAAGATGTCAACGCAGTGGTTAATGTATTTGAGATTTTCCCCCTCGTCTTGCTAAACTGTTATTTATGATACTTATTAGGAAGCGTAACCCGGCCATCAATTAATGTCCTGCAGGCATGCTAAGCAATTGGGCACATTGGCATCAGACCAAATGTACTGGAACGTCCATTAATTTTGCAATCTACACACAAGAGCTCACATTCAAATGAGCAAACTGATGCAGTTCTTAAGGGGAAGTTTCACATACATACACATTTGCAATTTTCTCAGGCTGCACTTTAAGAAATTGTCTAATGTATCATAAAATGGAGGCAATTTTTGCTTATACTGCCTCACAGAAATGAGACATGGTTTAACGTGTTTTCTCTCCTAGAAAAATGTTGATCTACCATGTCATTTGATTACAGACCTCAAATGGAATTCGCCTGTGCTTTTAAAGACTGATTTCTGCTCTACTGATTTGTCACTTGGGAGTATTGGCTTCCCAAAACACTTAACCTACTGATAAAGCAGTATTATTTGATAGATTTGTCTTCACAACTGATGATTTTACTCTTTTTTAAGCATTATAGGTTAAACATTGAAGGCTTGTGGAATGTATTAAATAAAACAGAAAACCGCAGCAGCAGACTTTCTAAATATTTAACAATGCATTTTTAAATAAATTATACAGTATTGCTTTCAAATACATTTCACTCCTAAGTGGATAAATCTGAGAAGAGTAAATAGTATTTTGGTCCCTGATGACATTTGTATGTAGAAACATATAAAAGGGATCAGAACATTTCACTCTACACTTCCCTTGCAGACTTATTTGAGGAATAGTTAATAAAATGTCAACGAAGTGTGTCTGGTGACATCAAAAATATGTGTATTTTGTTTTTAGCTTGTTTTATCAGTGAAGAGCTTTGTAATTTTTATCTGAGAAAGGAAAAATAGAATTTACTTGAGGTATTTTAGGAGACGACACTTTTGGACTATGGTGCTTTGCTTCCTGTATTTTCATTGACATAATAATTGATTTCAGAGCTGAAATGCGTGGAAATTGTGATTCATTAGTCTTCACTTCTTTGCAGAGTCAAGCATTTTTTGATTTTTTTTTTCTTTTTAACGGCAGATACCTGGAATTATACTTTGTTTGGATTCTATATAAAAACTGGATAAACTTTGCAAAGCAGCTGTATAAAAAGTCAACTACGCAGTTTCAGAATATAGAATATAATTTATCTACACTCAGACAGGATAGCTGACATTACATTTGGGGGAATAAAAAAAATGTCTTGGTTTACAAATTCTGCTGTATTTCAGTTGATCTTGCAGAGTTGAGTGGCAGGAGGCGGTAAGAAACTCAAAAGTGTGCTCTGACTTGAAATAGTGAGCAATACATTTACTCTTCCCACTTTAACAAAACTAAATTCTGGACAAAATATAAAGTCATTAACCTTCATTTTAAAACCGCTCTCTCATTTCTTTGTAAAACTGTTGGATTTTCTATCTTGGGAAAAACACGATCGGACTTTCTGGAGAAAGGGATTTTATTTCTCCTTGACTGGCGAATCTTCAACCCACCTCTCTTTTGTTCTTGTTTGTTAAAGCCTAAAAGTGTAAGTGTATGTGCATGTGTGAATCCATGGCCTGTAGGGCAGAGGGTCCTGTCAGGTCTGCGACTGAATGATGAATGTGCGTGCAGCGAGGGGAACCAGGTGCTGACTGCACTGCCTCCTCTTCTTCACTGACTGTGTATGTGTGTGTGTGTGTGTGTGTGTGTGTGTGTGTGTGTGTGTGTGTGTGTGTGTGTGTGTGTGTGTGTGTGTGCGCGTCTCTGTCTATGTTTGACAGTGTGAACATGACATGCATTCGTGCACACTGGAAGTGTCTTTGTGCGGGCAAATTGATTCAAAAAATTTGTGGAGTGCACGTGTTTGGAGACCAGAACATCACAAACAAATGCGCATAGCAATGCATGTGTGGGATTCTAAACGAACAGCGAGCTCCTGCTCCCTTTCTCATCTCCCTCATCCTCGCTCATCCTGACACATCCCATGCCCTCTTCGTCACACTGCTGCCTCTCATCACAAACCTAATCGTCTCACCCCTTCGGCAAGTACGTGCTGTGCGAATTAAAGCGCCCCTGCCCTCTTTTTTTTGCTTCCTCTCCTCTTTGTCTTTTTCACCACCTCTCACCTCCCCCTCATCCACATAATAATTTTTGTCTCTTGTACAGAATGGGTGTCCAACTTTAAGTGGCCACTGCGTCAATAACGTGTTTACTTATCTCCATTTAGCTATTGAGCTTCTGACATTTTCAATTTGTGTTTACAAATTGCACACATTAACATGTAAATGTGGAGGATGCCTCACAGGCCTTCCATATTCATTGAAAATAGTTATGAAATAGGAAAACAAAGTATCGGTGCTGCTTGTTGTCTAGCATCTTTGTACATCAACAAAGTGTCAAGCAATGTTTGTTTGCTAAAGGGCAAAGCTATCCTTACAAAATACTTGTACAAGGTACAAAGGTTGTAGCTTTTTTTCTAACTTTTTGACTCAGGGGGTTACTGGTGGCAGTTTTAGAAAGCTATTTAATGAGATTTGAATTTGATTAGTGTAATGGCAAGGGAGTCTTTTGAGCTGGCCAAAAATTGCAAGAAGGGTTTGAGTGCTGCAAATGTCAACAAATGCTTTGAGTGAGATTGAGATCATATATTATTCAAATATTAATAAGAATTAAAAAATAAACCACACATGTTGATTAGCTTTACCTGGTCTAAAGTGTCCTTTATTGATTAGAGATTATTTAAAGCAGTTAGTAATAGATGATATCTTTATTTGGCTTTGTGAAAGCCAAAAAAGTGGATTCTTAGTTTTCTCCAAGTTATTGCTAAAATCTCAGAATATTTGGTCTTTGTTGATGACAGAAGTGCTGGTAGGAGTGAGAGTCTAATAGTGAATTATGTTTTTTAATAAATAAGTCTAAAACTTAATAATACAAGGCACAGAAACAAAACAAAAAAAAAACTTTGAGAACCACGAACCATAGGTGGCAACAGAGAACCCTGCAAGAAGAAGTGACCAAACAAATGTAAAGTAAGTAAGAAACTAGAATAACACCAGAAAAGTCCAAGAAAAAACAGACTTAAAATAGGAACAAAGGTTTACAGTTAAAAACGAAATCATAACCAATGCACAAGGCCTAAATAAAACTTTGCCGCAACAAGATCATAGTACAAAATCAAAGTCTGAAAGATCAGAACTATCTCGTCTGATTATCTTGAACCCAATATCAAGAATCGTCTTGTTGACGTATCATCACATCCCTTCTGTTATCACATTTAAAACACATTTAAATTATTTTCGTTCGAGAGGGACTTTATTTAAACATCTTTCTGTACTAGAACACGATGCCTCAGGCACACATTTTGTCTAACCTCCCTAAAGACGGACAGAAAGTTCTTGGAATCTCAGCTTCTAAACCAGCATATTTTTGCAGCCCTCTGTGTGTGTTTGCAACACCCAGGCGCTAATGCGTCGAGTTTGAAACATTACAAGCTCGGCTTTGTACCACTGAGCAGCAAACAATATAAAGCAAAAAGAAAGAGTGTATCATAACTCAGCTACTTAGCTCCTCTCAGAAGTCCTTTCAATCAAGCAGGGAGCCCTAATTCATTTTTTTCCCCTCCAAGCTGCAGTTGCTTGCAGTTGAAACTCCGATTACATGGACAGACAGAGTGACTTAATTCTCATGAAAGGAAAATGAAAAGGCAGAGTCTACATTCAGGGGTTCAAGCTGCGTTTGGTGGAGGCAGGCCTCTGAAGACTGTAACAGAGACTGCCTGTGGCTGGGGAGAGGAGTAAGGCAGGAGTAATCTATAACTCAGAGGCTAGTAATGAGAAAGATGTGCCAGCCGTCTGCTCACTGTGATAAGATGAGGAAGTTCCCTCAGGGCCTGAAACATCTTTGACCCAAACAACAACAAAGACAACAAATGGGTTAAAGCCCAAATATCCAATTTTTCCTCTTTTTTATATACACAAAATGTATTTCTTTTCACTCTCCTTTCCCCATGTGATTTAACCTCTTTGTCTTCTGTTTTCTCGCTTATACTCTCCTTTTATCTATTGTTTTTTTTGCGTTCTCTGAACCATTCTTCTCTCTCTCCATTTCAGCCTTAAATCCAACTTTATACAAAGCCCCGCTTCCATATAATCAGTTTCATCAGCGCTTTTTATTAGCTAAAGAAGAATACATGGTAATTAAGGGGAGTGCAGCCAAGCGTGATAGGAAGAGGCTTCACCCAGCTGCTGATGTGGAACAAGAGGGGAAGAAAGAGAAAGGAGAGGATGACGGGGAGAAAAGGGGGTGTGCAGGGGGCAAGGACAAGGAAAAAAATAAGAAACGCAGTCGAGAAAAGGGCAAGAATGAAAACGAGAGAACAGAGAAAGAAAAAGATAAGGAGGGGCTTGAATGGCCACAGGAAATGAAAGGCTGGAGTGTGAGGGTCACAATGATTTTGGTGGCACTCTCCACTGTTGTGTGAAAGCGCACGCAGTCAGAATGGAAATGAGACTAATGTTGTGTTAATGTGGTCCGAATCACACTGCACCAATATGAGGACCTCGGCTGCCGTCATCTGCCTAATCCCCTGTGTCCCTGTAAATGGCCCATTCAGGACAAGTGCACCACGAGGGAGCTGTCAGAACAATGACTCTGACGTTGGTTCATACTAGGTCGATTTTTATGATCTTCAAACTAGCTGAATAACACTTGTTAATGAAGTAGACAAGAGATGTTGAGCAACTTGATTTTGCAGAGAGGCAGTGGAACTGATCAAATTTGAAATCTTTTGAAGCGTGCTCAGTCACAATAACTACTGCGTATAAAGTGTGCGTGTGGTTGCTCTCATCACAAAATACGACTCAACTCAGCTTCAAATTCATGCAATCATTTACTTTGTCATGTGTGTTTGCATCCAAGCAATAAGGCGACAGAGCAGCATATTCGTTTTACACAGAGAGAGAGTTAAAGCAGAAACCAGCAGACCAGAGAGACCCAACTCAGAGTATATTTCCTAAAACATGCCGACCGTTCTGCCGCCAAGCTGTGCTAACATTAATTTTCTGCTGAAACAGCCACTGGCCTATGAGAGTGAGTTTGCCCAGAGCTGAAATATCAATTATACTGTTCTCCCTGGCAGAGAGTGAAAAAGCTTTAATCTTCAAACAACCAATCAAAAATGTTATGTGGATGGGAACTGCAAGGGGGAACTGTTGGCTACATTTAAAAAAGGGGGCACACTTTAACCCATCTACTTAAAAAGACATAAAAGTGGTTTGTCTGCATGCTGTTTGCAACGTTTTTCTTTGCTTCTTTTTGCCCTGCCCTTTCTCATTTGAAAATCCAACCCAAAGACAAAGAAATACACTGGGTGATACATCAAACTATCAATCCATTTTATAATAAATTATTCATCTGTAAACCTTTGAAGGCTGAGCCAGATTGTGGACTTTCCCCCCCCAAACCTGGAAGATACTAGCCTCTCTAACAAGAAAGGCTCACAGATCCTTAACTCAAACACTGGACAAAAAGTAGTGGAAAGCACATGTCAAGTCACACAACATCACTCTACCACACACACAGGCATTATACACAACGTCCTCCCATTCCCACTGTCTTCTTCACCCAGCACTGGCCCCCACCGAACAGCAGCAGAGGCTGTCTTACTGGCTGGCATGTGAAGACTGTAATTTTCCGCCACACTTCCCCTGCTGTTTGCTGGCTCTTTTCTTGGTACCATGGAGATAGAAAGGGGAGAGAGCGAGCGGCGAACAAGGTGCGGGGCCGCGGCAGCTCTCCCGACTCCCCCGATTATTAATGCAGCAGCAGCCAGCGTGGCCGCCAGGTTAAAGCGGCAATCAGCGTGCACTAAATAAGATCATTCACAGCCTCTTTAAGGGCAGGCAGACAGTGCGGCAGTGATAAACACACACAAACATATGGTGAGAAGGAGGTGCGGTTGAAAGGGAGCCACAATGAACACACACACAAAATTACTGCACAAAAGACATTAAGAACTGAATAATTTAATAGCAATTTAAGTGAATCATATTTATTTGAACAAGATGGATTACATGTGTCATAAAAGACTTAGTAAAAGCTTTAGTAAAAGGTAATCACTATATCATATTGCTGCCTTCTCAAGATGAAGAGCCTCAAGGTTTAGCTTTTGTAGTTTGCAGGTCTTTTTTTTTCTTGAGCTTTGATTATTATTATTATTATTTTTTGTCACAAAGAAGCCATCTTTAAGATACTGAACATAACTCAAATTACCTTTTAGCTCACGAGTAGAAATACACCAGTCACAGTCTTACATGTTTCCCTGGATTGCATATGATTGACTCTTTTTATTAAGTTTTTTATGTGCTGTTAGGTCTCCATAAATGCCAGACATGAACACGTAAAATGCACCAATACACTTCATACGCAGTTATCTGTCATTGTTCAAATGCCTTTACTGATTCTAACTCTCAGAAGTCCTCTGGAAGGTGCTGCATTCCTGTTTTGTTCACGGTATGAATGGAAATCAATGGAAAGGGGCTTGGAGTGTAAATATATTAACACTGTGTTCTCTAACCCTTTTCACCATGCTTCGTACATCTACGATTCCTCGCAGATGACCCGGAGCACAATGGATTTTCAGGTGAGAGTTCTACACAAATCCATTGGTAATTTCAACTTGATCAATTATCCACCCAAGCTCATCACGTTCTCAGTTTTGTTTGTTTTAGTCTGCTGCTGTGCGCAGCAGCATTGATAATTCACATCTAAGGAGACTTTTACAAATGCTCCTTCAGGTTTTTGTTTTCTACTTTTTATATTTTCCACCTTTTTGAATATGTCACTTAAATATTGAACATTTTCTTTCACACTAGAAAACATTTTTCTATCAACTACGTTTTAAAATAACTTTTGCTGACTGTCAATATCTTGAGTAACTGCTTTACAGAAAATGCAAGAAAAATGTTTTTGAAGAGGTGCAAAGAAAAAAAAAACCCTACAACTTCTGACTTTGAAAGTTGTGAAATTTTCTCAGTAAGATTTTAATTTAGAGTGAACGTCTTGTCAGGATATAAATTCTTTGAGTTTCTTTCAAAGTCAGGCTAAATTTAACGTTCTCCAACAGGAACCTTCAGATTGATTCCTTTCTCATTTTCATACTTTCACCAATATAGTTTTAAATTACATAATATAATGTCTCTTTCTCTGTCTGGGGATTGACACAAAAGTTATTTATATCAAGGCATGAGCAGGTATGACATTGTCATTGTGTAACAAACCTGGGAAAAAAATATCACAATATCATTAACATTAATATTTAAAACAAAAACTGTTCTACTGTTATCGTTATTTACAGCTTTCACTTTTCAATACTTCCTTCTGAATTTTAATTAATTGAGAAAACCAACAATTGTTCTTCCTGCTGCTAAAATTATATATTATTAATTTTAACATTTATTACATTTTTTATGATTTATGATTTTGATAAATGCCACAAGCCCACAGGAAGAAAACACAATTGAGTATGTCTGAAGCAAATTTGCTTAAAATTAAATCTTAGGTATTTTCTCTGCTAATATGTATTTTGAATGATCAAGACTTGAGTTCTGCTTCAGTGGCAAGTAATGAGAAAAAGGGAAAGTCAGTATGGGCTAAAAACAGGTTGTTTAAAAATGTTGTAATTAAATAGCAAGTAATTAAAAGGTAATTGTTTTTTATCTTTTGTTGTGAAGCAGTCAATAGATCTGATTAAGTACTAGGAAAATTTAATTAACTTTGAATGTAAGCATGCCCGCTGAATGTTATTCCTGTTAAGAGTCATGATATAAGAATTTTTCTGTTTTGTTGCTCAGTTTGTTCTTGTATTTTGATTGTTTTGCACTATGATTATTTTATGGTTTTTGTCATTTCTTAAATCGTTTATTAATTGAGTTCTTAGTTGTTTTCTGTTGTTGAATTTGATTCTTTTTGTAGTTGGTCTTTAGCTCAGGGGTGTTCAAATCTTGTCCTCTAGTTCTACCATGCTGCAGCTTTTAGATGCATCCTTCTCTAACATACCTCATGTCAAATAAATGGCTCATTACCAAGCCGCTGCAGAGTTGAATGGCTGATGAGGAAATTCAGCCATTTATATCAGGCGTCTTGGAGCAAAGGTGCATCCAGCTTTTAAAAGTCACTAGAACAAGGGATGGACCAGAGGACCAACTCAAGGAAGATCTAGAATTAAAGAAAAAGGAGCAACAAGAGAGGACTAGAGAAAACAAATATCTCAGCAGCTACGGAGCCAGTTTACCACGTAATGTGGCTTCTGAGCTGCCTCCTGATGAGTGACGAGCTGCAGCTGTGGGTAATCGCACCTGCCTACTGTTTCTTCAGAGGTGTGAGAGTCAGCAACTCATATTAGATCTGCACTCCGACCTGAAGATGTGACACAAAGTAACATTTTTAGATGAAGAATGTGGTCTAAATATTATGTCGAGTAAAAGCAAAGACAAGTGAGGTCTTCAGTCAGTTATGACAAAAGCTACACAAGTGTTGAATCTCATCGTGAAAAAAATCCACACACTCTTGAGTTTAAAATCCTAGCACTTTCTGTATTAAGTCCTTTAAGTAACTAGGCATGGTATGGTGTTTACACCCAGACCGGGTGTTAAGTGAAAAGTTGGAAATGGAGTGCATAGAGGAGGTGAAGCGTAGCAATTTTTCAGCTCTCTGCACAAATATGAAGGCATTGAGCAATGGAAAAAAGGAGAAAAAGCATTTAGAAAAGAGTGATCTTAAGTGAAATGATAGCGCAAGCTGGGTAGGTGGAAGGGATAAAAAAAAAAAAAAGTTGTTGATTGTGTTGAGCCAGCCATGGTAGGAGACCAAGTGTTTTTGCCTGCTCTGAGAGGGTGGAAGAGTAGTCACTGGGCAGATAGATGGGAGGAAAATGCTCTGCTGTGGCACTGATAAAGTGAGTGAGGACCACTACTGCTACACTTGGACAATTCCAGACACAATCTTCCTTGCTCCTTTCTTCTCTTTTCTCCGCTGCCAACCACTGTTGTTGCAGGCATAATAATGGCTTCTTCTATCCTTTGCCCCCTTTCTGTCTCTCTCTCATCTCACACATCCAAACACTTGTGTTTAGAAAATGTAAGAGCAAAGCCATTTTGGTATATATATAGTCCTGACAACCTTTCATTAAAGAGGCCAAATTAGAGGTTTGTAAACTGTCTCCCTACTCAGCCACCCAAGCACATCCTCCACCATTTTATCTTTCATATGTAGGCCCACGGATCCCATATCTCAGGTCTGTCACATGAGGGTATCTCTTAAAGCTTGTGCGATAGAAAGAGTTTCTGATTTGCACTTCCGCATTTTCACTGGAATGTAAAATACTTTTACTCTGTATGCCAGAAGCTTAGCTGAAGTTGGGCTGGGTGGGAGTTGTGGGAGGAAGGCGGGGGGAACATAACCACAAGGGTTTGTAGATGACAGCATGCAGATTTGCTGACGCCCATAATAAAATATGGCCAGCCGGGTGTGGAAGAGTTGACATTGCGTGTAGGTGTACGAGTCAGGCCCCCGCATAAAAAAAAAAAAAAAAACCTGTGCTTCTGCTGGTTTCCATCACAGCATTCGACAGATTAGAAATTGTATGTGTAAGGATTCACCGCAAATAATGAGAAATGAGTTTTAAATTGTAGTTCGGGCGCAGTGGAAAAATGGGCCCCGTCAATATGTGGTGAGTGTGATGCAGAAAAACAGAGAGGAAAAAGGACTGAGAGAGAGAGTGAGAGGATTTAAGGCTGAGAGAGATACAGAGACAGTACGGGCAAGAGAGAGAGAATGAGGGATCAGGGGATGACTTTGTTTTGGTTTACTGCTTATTACCATCATAATCCTTTGTCCTGTTTTCCACTCTGCAGTCCAGGCACACCTCTTGCCTCATCTCCACGTTAGACACTGTGATTGCCTTGTATTTAAGAAGCCTTCTGTGAGCCTCTGTTCCGACAAATGCTTTTCCAATACCAATCACAGCTGAGTGCACCTCATTTGAATCTGTGAAAGGGGTTTTGATTCCATCAGCAGAATGCTCCTCTGAGCGCAGCACCGTCCATTCAATACTGCGGTGACGTGTGAAAGGCTCAGAATATTCTCACCTAGTATATGCATACAGTTTAGGGGGTTTGGACGAGCCATGTCTCTTCAGACTGTGTTGTTCATTAATCCCCCTTTTATTCTCAACACAGGGCCTCATTAGCTCTTCCGGTTCTTGGGATTTGGAATTTTTAAGCTGTGAGAGTTTTGACTGTATGATGGAGTAGAACCATTTTACCTATTACAAACTTTCCTGGAGTGTAAAAACAGTTATAGCACACTCATTTTAAATGTTTAAAAGTGTTTGTATCACTTAGCCACCCCCTAATCTGTACATGCATTTTACTTCACAACATATTTTATTGTATGCAAAGTGTAGTGCAACACACCAGCTGCTGATATCTCAGCTGGAGCAGCTTGCTGACCTTCAAACTTATCAGTGCGTATCTTTTGTCAAAGCAATTGCCTGCCTTTTGGTCGGTAAGGACTCTGGATAATGCATTCAAATTAAAATCTTTTGTAAACCCCATTGCTTGATTGCCTGAGAGCCGCAGAGACTTGTTCACCCTTAATGGCGAAGGACTTCCTGATTCTCAAAGTCATTTTCTCTTCATTATTCAGCTGAGTATTAGTCCCTTTTTGTTTTCCACTCAGAGATAATACCCTGCTACTAAACTGCCTCATCTAATGCAGTTAGCTCAGTAAACAAACAGGTCATGCAAACCCTCTACGATCTGCATCACTCTGGCGCTTCCATGAGAGATTTAAAATTGTGCATTGTGCAGTTGAGGATGGTAAAAAAATGCTCTAATAAGTTTTGTGTTTTGCCTCTTCTCTGTCTTCAATGTTTTATACTGCAAAATGAAAGACTTGCAGCAAATCAGTTTTATTAATGTGGATTTCATAACTCAATTCGCTCTACTGTCTGTTTAATCAAGCCATGTGTGACACGTTTCAACATTTGTACATTGGCGTGCAAGAAATCCCTGCAAATTTTGGTAACAAGCCCAAAGGTTTTATGACAATGCTGAATATGTACAACTCACATTCGAAGCGTGGTGCTAAGCATAGAAAAGATTCAGAAAACTGCAAATTAGCTTGCAAGCAAAATGTTTAAAAAGCCCCGTTTTTCTTATGATGGAACACAAAACTGCATTGATGTTTTAGTGGTTTTCTTATCTTGTTTTCTATTTGTACGTCTTGTTTTAATTAGTACAGTTTATATCTCCCTGTAAAAAAAACCCCAATGGTTTAGAATAAGATATTCCTGTATTGAGGGGGCTTAGACTGAAAATTATTGAAACTCTCATAAAATTTAGTTTATCTATTACAAAATAGCATGTCACAGTCAGTTTCCCAATTGGTTTTCCTATTTTGTTGTAAATTGTAAGTCAACAATTTACAAATTGGTTGACTTGCATCCAATCAAAGGATGAAGCCTCTAGTTCATATTTGTTCTTCATTAGGTTTACTGATGGTGTGTGGCTGCAGAAAACACTACGTGTCATGAACACGGCTAGAAACATTTGCCAAATCCTGTTAATATAAGTGACTTCAGGCTTTTTTGTGTGAAAGTTTACTTCAAAATATTGATAGTCACAACTATTTGGACTTGTTTAGAATGTGTAGTTTCCCATTTAGGAATTCTCCAGTGTGTCCGGTCATTGTTAAGCAAATATGCATACCATGTCTGGTTTGTGGCATATGCCAACCATACATCACCTGCCACACTCTTTGTCTGATTTTAATATTCTGCTTACTCTAGTACATTCCCTTTTGTGAACACTGCTCATTCTTCTGCCAGTCAATAAGCTGACTCGTTGGACCAATGAGTGAAAATGTTTGCTTATCCTGCAAAGAGAAAAACGTGCAACATGGATAAAAGTACAAGACAGACTGGGAGAAATACATCTTTGTTGTACTGCAGTTAACTGGACAGTACAATACATGACATTTTTTTAATTGAAGAGACTATCCTCAGAGAACTACAAATAAAATTAGTTTTCAAGAGCAGCTGATACTGAGCAAGGTGGTGAGGGACCATTTACAAAGTGAACATTTCACTACAAAAATATTTATTAAATTACCAAACACATTCTGCAGTTAAGAAGACGCTAACAGATGCATGTACACTGCAAGACAGCCAGGGCTCAGGGGGCAAAGAAGAAAAGTTAATTTATGGTGCATGTGTTCAAACTGGGACCTAAAATTAGTAAAATATTGATTTTTGGAAACTCCTCATAACCAAACTCACCTAAGGCATCATTACAGATTATGCCATTTACAGACATTCCTATGAGCTGACTGAAAAGTAGTTTATATGATATGTCAGTTAGAACAAGCAATCCTTGACTGACTGCCATGAGAGATTCAAGGATTTTCCAAACATTCATGAAAGAATCAAAAGCAACACTCCAGGTATGTGTTTTATGAGAGAATGACATATATTAAAGCTCAAAAAAGTCGATTTTACATGAGCCCAAAAATAACAAACACAAGAAACTTGGAAGAGAACAAATTGCATTTTTTATAACATTACACAAAAAGAAACTGCTTTAGTTGTAAGTAGGAGAGCAGCTTCAAGAACTAAAAAAAAACTAAAAAAAAAAAAAAAAGCTTTTGAGCTAAATGGACCCTGGCTGTAAGATACATGGAGCTATATTAAACAGTACTTCTAAATTAGCAAAAAACCAAACCACATTGTACTTTGCTCAATCACAATGTAAGACCAGTGTGAGGCAAATAAAGTTCCTGTCAACTGTGTTATTTTTTCAGTTAAATCAAACACAATTTCATGGTTGACAAGGCAGAAGAGGATTAACACCCAATTTATATACCTTTAAATGAAAGTGTTAATGCTCAACTTCTAATCCTCCCAGCCCTCCAGGCACGGATGTGTTCAGTCTGCTAGTTTGACTCAAAATGTACCAACTGGCCCGAATAGCTGATGAATAAAATTAAGACTGGGGGAGTGCAAAGGCTACAGGGAAATCAAGAGTTGTTGTACCCAGCAGCCAGAAGAGGAACTTGACAGTGTCAAAGGATTATGTACTGTGGGACTAACAATACTAATGGCACTTCTTTTGCATTATGATAATTGCCAAGACAAAATTGCCACGTAATTCCTCCCTGTTTCTAATTATTGGGCTCTTCAATGCAAGCAGGCAGTGGGAGCAGAGCATTGGCAGGCAATTAAACTCCTGCAATTATGGTTCTATTGTAAAGCAGAGCTTTACCAAAGATTTGTAGGGCAGAGAATGATTGCTCACTGATGCAATTAAATGCAGAATAAAACTTCCACAGACCTCTGAACATATCCTGTAAAGTTAACCGCTGTGTTTTCTAACATCAGTCATCAAGCAAGAGACCTGAACAGGATCTTTATACAGGTCGACTCAACGAGTGACTCTGTGACACACAGTACCTGATCTGCATGTATCTCTTTACTATGTTCTCTTAGCCAAATCACCCTCTCGGTTTTTCTTTTTATAAATAAATTAGTAGATAAAGTAAAAACAGGGATTTGAATAGAGTGTTTTCATGGCATGCTGGGTTGGATTAGTTCTTCCTCCCCTAGCGTGTCAGATTGTGCTTTGACCTGATGCAAATGTGTGCACTAGGAAGTTTAGGGCTATGAACAGTTGAATACAGAGGAGCATGGCCATCTGGAAACTCAGTGACAGAGAGAGCAGGGGAAACAAACAGACACACTCTCTCCTCATGTTCCTGTTGAAAAGCCAATGATTGAGTTCACTGTTGTCAATTAGGTTGGGTTAGGGTCCAACATTAAACAAAAAACATGGTCAAAGTAACAGTCAAAACTTTACCATTAACCAACTATAAGATTTTACATTTTTACACACTGGGTAAATATTGATGAACTTTATTAGGCATTCCTAAATTAAGGAAAGAGTGGCCTCTTATTTTGCATTTGTTTTTATGCTTGATGTAAACAAACATCCGCAGTAATCAATTGAAAGCTTGCAAGCAGTAGAGTCAAGATTCTGCTAACTTGTTAATTTGGAATGAATAAGTATTCAAAATTTGCTCAATTACAGATTTTTTTTTTTGGTATCTGCTTTTTGGTCAATACTTTAATGATTCACCATCAAGCAAAATTTTAATCTGAGAAAGAAAGGCTGACTAAATGGAAGTATTGTTTTTTTGTTTTTACATTATAATGTAATTTATTAAGGGAATAAGTTACCCAAACCAACTTGCCCCCTTGTTAAGTTAAAGGTGATTTAACTATAATTTACCACATTTTTGCTAGTCAAACCCAGACCTGACTACTTTTCTCCAATCAGTAAGTAACTTCAATATAATCTGTCAGCTAATATGAAGCATATTAAACAATCTCAAAAAGCAAAATCTAAATACATTTAAAAACAGACAAGGCACAAATTAATTGATACTCGTCAGTCTGGAAAACATTGCATGATGTCCATTTCTAAAACAAACAAACAGAAAATAAAGAATTGGACCTAAACAGTTTACACAAGTTATGCAAGCTTACCTTGTATTCAGACCTTGAATACAAGCTGGCCTTACAGACTGCTGTTCAACATAAATCTCATTTATGTTTTCCTGAAAAGCAAATGGATTACATTTTGAACGCTTTGGAAAGAAAGGATCTTTTGATTAATTTTAGATCTTCTAGGGCAGTTTCAATTAAAACATTTGACACTATTATCTTATCCTGCAGACTTAATGAAAGCAATGTTATTGCGCTCACCAACGGAAAAAAGAAAAACTATCTACTTAATCTCTAGCTTTAGTATTGGGTCTTCTGCACCAATTGGATAGATAAGAACATTTTTAATTACTTTACGGTTGGGACAGTGTTGGTCTTCTTAAGATTAGCTTAAAATGTAGCAAACAGAATAGTCACAAGCTAATATTACCATCACACTATGCATACCTGCCTTGCATTTCAATGATGTATGAAGATACATTACTTTAAGAAAAAATTACTTCATAATTTTCTTTCTACACACCTAATTCTGTAGCACGTAGTTGATTTCTAGTTAAGCTAGGCTGCCTTACATTTTTAGACATGTTAAAATATTCCATTGCATGAGCATTGGGACTTATAGGCACCATATATACTGCACAAATGTGACACTGATACAAAATCTGCATTGACTTGGTAAGGCAGAAAATTCAGAAAACAATCCAATCTAAACTTGAAGGTCAGTCCTGACTTCTGGTTTCTGTTAGAAAATCCCAAAGTCTCAAAATTCAGATCTCAGGAATCCAGTTTATGGGTAAGAACTCACAATGAAATAAACAAACAAACAAAAAAAATTTTACAATACATTTCATAGGGTATTCAAGATGTACATCAAAAAGTCACCAAACTATAATTGAAGTTAAAATATCTTGACTGCAGTGTAATGGTTTTTAACATGTTTATGGGTTGCAATATTTCTCAAATGACTCCAAAGATTACACATTTTACAAATCCCCAAATCCCTAAAAACAATTTCCCAGGAAGTGATGTCTTCACAAGATATTTTATAATTGCACAACATAGTTGTGTTTACATTAACTGTGATGGAAAAAGACAAGAGATACTAAACACAAAAGGTAAAATACCCAAAGTATTTGAAGTTAAGGTAGCTGCTGGATTTCCTTTAAGGTAAATCATGTTTGCTTAACTAATAAAACCATTAAGAATAAGTTTTCAGGTTAAAACTAACAATTAAAGAAAACTTGCTATAGTGAAACAATAGCAAGTTTCTCTCCACTATTACAGATGGAGAGAAATTTATAATGAAATTCAATGTATCAGAGAGCAGCATGGAGGTTGTGAAGAAACTCTCCTTCCACACTGATTTCTCTTTATTCAGACTAGAACAATTTAGTAGATATCTTGAATCTCTGAGCTCCATTGTTACCTGTAACATCACAGATTTCAACAAATTTTGTCTTTGAGCCACGCACATTCCAGTGTTGTTCGAAGCATGCTATGGAAATGTGTTTATTTTAAAGTTAAGTGGATTTGGTGCCACATTTGGTATGGAAGCCCTCAAAAAAGCTTTACCCAAAGACATAATCAATCAATTGTTGGTAACGGATCAGTCTGAATTGCTATAAACAAACCTGAGTCCTGATGTAAGAGAAGCTTAAAATGATCAGTTGTAATATTCGAGATGAAACCTCTTGGGTCTGAACATGTTTACGCACAAATTTACAACTCAGGTGAAGGAGAAAACAAGTTATATGTTAACAAAGCTCAGGTATTTTTCACAATTGGGTGGAATTTCACATTTTCATCTTAGTCTAAGTCAAATTTGACTGCAATTATTTTGCTGTCAAATCTCTTATGTAGTAGATTTAGATATGAGATCTCCTTAAATCTGAATAGAGTGAGCTATTTAAACAGTCATATAAAATGAAACAGTTTCTTGCCAACCAATGTGTAATATTAAATAGGTTTAAAACAACAATGAAAACACAACCAGAACCAAACAGTTCTGGTTGCTTTGGAATCCTTATGAGCAACCCATACTTTACGTATTATGGTATGTTTAGCGGCTCATCTATAAATACACAGAAATTGGTTAAAATCTGCAATATTCAGGAAGACCTCCGAGGCTTTCATTAGCTTTGTGCATTCATTATAACACGGAAAATTAATTCTTAATGTAATTGATCAAAACATTTTTTTATCAAGTCCATTAACTTTCACCCTGAGGCCAGACAAAACACGAGCAATAAACACATGCTGTTTTTAAATGCCACCGCCACCGGAAATTAAAGATAGTACAATTAATCAAAAATGTCTGTGAATGAAGCAAACCTAAAAGCATGAGCCAATATGGTTAAATGTCTCCTATTTCAATTAAATGTGCAGGCAGAAATCCTCCCGTTTGTATCAGAGTGAGCCTATAAAAAGAAATCCAAACATTTGCTTTAAGGTGCAACTGCTTTGAAACACTATTACAGCTAAGTTCAAATACTTCCTTCATTTTCTTCTTTTTTTTCGCTACTTTCTATCCATTTTTTCAGGTAGTACTATTTATTTATAAATTAATATTTTTCCTGTATAATCGCATCATTTTCTGCCGCCTCCTACCTGTGGCTCTTTCATGCCCCTTGTGTCTGTCATGTTTTTTTCCAAAAACATCTTCAGTGAAAGTTTCCTGGCCCTATGTGTGACACATCTGCATTGCAGCACTGACTGTATAAAGCAGCAGCTGGAGGACAAGAGATGGAGACGCATGAGTGGCTTGAGATGGAGGATTGGAGAGACTTATCAGTCATTTACCCAAATAACAGAAGTCTGAGTGACAGCAAAAACGCCAATTTATGCATTGTTTGTTTGCCAGTGTTCTTGCTTTTGACGTGAAAAACATGCCAATTTAAACGTTAACAGACTAACACAAACATAACCATTTGCACCTCAAAGTGCTGTCACAGGGAAATCAAAGAGAGGGTCATCCACCCCCTCTTTCCCGCGAGCCTCTGAGCTCCGCCGTTATTAATGGCGTCATCATTTTTCCTCCACTCACTCTATTTCCTTTTTGATAGTGGGGCCTGCTTCATCGTGTTCTGTCATGTTTCTGTAATTGCTCCAACAGCTTGCCTTATGCTGAGTATAAAGTTTGTGTGAGAGCGCGTGCATGCGTGAGCGTGCATGTGAGCTTGTGCATATGCGTGTGTGTGTGTGTGTGGATGTTCCACAGTCCCCCACCCCACAAGGGCCGGCTGTGAGTTTGTGGGGCAGAACCGAGCTGCAGGCGAGCTCCACACAGAGTGAAATGACAGCCTCCAGGCCACCATTGGTTGATGACCGTGAAAACACTTGCAGTTAACGTAAAGTGAGAGACCGGCTGTCACAGTGAGACACTGTGGTTACGTGCAGCACAACAAGCTGCTACAACTCGACTCTGCAGCGATGCTACAAATAGTTTGAAGCCTAATAATTTACAACATCATCCATTTCAGACACCCGAAATACAAAGTCAGGAGGCATGGGAGAAAAAAAGCCATTCGTATTTGTCAAATCTTTTCCGAACAAATGGTTTTCTTTACTTAAATCCTAGAGGGGTAAAAGGAAAAAGCCGAAGGTGGTTGATGAACGACGACAGTGGAGTCAGCGTGCTGGAGAGAATTCCAAGATTGTCACAAATGCCAACCAAGGTCAGATAAAGTGAGGAGTAAGTGCTTAGAGAGCTACGGGGGCAGAGGCCAGAAATGTGAAGGAGGTGTAAAAACTTGGGTGACCAAGCATGAGCACCATCTCAACCCATCATTAAATGAAGGCACTTAAAGGAAAAAGGCTCCTCTTACAAAGGTCGATACGCTGCACTTTCACATGTTTCGGCTTCGAAGAGTTTCACAATTATTTCATCGAAACGGAAGAAAACATATTTTCTGCAGCAGAAACCACCATGTGATTCATCCCATTCCCACAAGAAAACAGTTTCCTAAGCCTAATCCGTGAAATAATACCCAAACGTCATGTAATAGGAAAAAAAAGCAATAATTAGAGGGCATCATTTTTAACCTCCCTGTGTTTAAATTAGATTTCTTTTGCCCGTTGTCTTTTTCCACGGCTTTCATGCCTTCTTTCTGTCATTTTGAACATACACATATGTGTGCACACATAAACACAGTTTATTATGCAGTAACATTACCAGATCCCCTTAGGCAGCTGTGCATCTCTGTATGACTGATGAGGGTAATTTCTCCCAAACAACAGAATGATCACTTTAGTGGTGAGTGCGACAGACACCCCCTCCTCCCCTTGTCTTCTTTCTCCCTCTTTCCTTTTAGCTTACAAAAAGGCAAGAAAAAGACAGACATTTGTTACCCTGTCTCATGCAGAGCCTGGAATGCTTTCAGAGATGAATAGCACCGCTGTCTTACATAAATGAATTTACCAACAACAAAAAAACAGTAAATCATTCAAACAGATCTAACAAATCTACACATCTTCTGGTTAAATTCAGGCTCCGCTAATAAAAGAGGTTTCCACTTTAGCTGTGGGACTTGGGGGGATTCCTTATTTTTTCCTTGATTACCATAGAGATCCAATATAATACACATGCCAGTGTGAATTAGGCTCATATTATGGACCGAGAAAGTCACAGTGAGTTTATACTGTGCGTACACCAGGGGATGTACAGAGCAGAGAGTAGTTAGGACTTGTCTGTTTCTCTCTCTCAGCCTTATAGGTTCAGCCTCAGTGGGCTGTCTTTACTCATTCTTTTATCTGTCAGTCACACACAAAAACAAATCCACCTGTCGACCGGGAGACTGGGCTGAACAGGGCAGCGGCACAGCTGTCGAGGCTCGGCTCGGAACAGTAGGGTGCGAGCCAGCGCCCTCCACTGGTGGCAGAAAGTCCATTAGGACACTTATTACTTCACCTGTCAGCGCTATCTTTGCACTTGCACCCATAAGCCAGCCTAATGATAACGGTTACGATTACAGCACCTTGAGCATGGCAGTCATGCTTCCTTGCTTTTTGTGGTCCTTGTGTCCTTGATCACAAGGGCTCCCCCCAGCTTGTGACAATATAACAATCCATGCGTTAAGAGACAGACATTTTTACCGCGCCACTTGATTGCCCCAACAATGAAGCTATTAATGTTGCATTATGTAAATTGAAATGGCCACAAACATCTAACAGGATAACGCCTAAGTACAGTGCAATTTAATGCTGCTGACTTTCAGCAGCCCTTTGAAGGATGTTTTCAATTATAACACAGCTAATTTAATTCATTGTTTCACAGCTGAAAATGCATTTTTAAAGCTTGACTGACTCTCTATTTCAGAACTCAGGTTTAATCAGTCATGTACATTAAACACTGGAACGTCCTCTAAAGAGATTGACAAAGTTGCCGGGGATCTGCATTCCAGGTTTTAAAGGGACGCAGTAGCCCTTCCCTTTTCTTTTCCCTCAGATGGCAGGCTTCAGTTGTGGAGGGGAGGGTGTTCGTCTAAAAGATGAAAAGACCTGCGCCTTTAAGAGGGCTGTCTCCCCTTCCCCTCTTGCTCCCCCTCAGCCACACAGACACTCCTCCTGTGAGCATTTGTGAGGCAGCTCCTGTCCCTTATGTCTCTTTGTAGGGAACAGAGCAGACTTCCCAGAGCATCACTGAAGACAAGATACAACTCTGGGGACTACACCCGAGCTGCACACCCCTGTGCAGCCCTGGTCTCAGCTGCAGCGGATTCCAGAGTGGGCACGTGGAGAGGAAAGACAGACCAACTTGAGCTGGAGGAGCATAATTCAGAAGTCTTGAGGAATAAGTGGAAAAGAAAAATACAAACTATCCCAGAGGTCACTTCTGAAATGAAGAGAAGATGATCAGCAGGGCAGACTCATCAGCGCTGGATTGGACCGCGAAAGAAAAAGGTGGAGTCCTGATAAGAGCTTTGAGTTTCTCTTTTAAAAAGTTTTGTTAAAGAAGACTCGAAGAACACTGTAGTATGTGCAGAAATTAAGATACAATTGCTAGTAATACATGTAGCAGAAGAAAAGGCTAATTTTACCTTCCAGTGTTTTTTTTTCTTTGTCTTTTCATAGGAATCTGGAACACGTTCCGAAAAGACATTGATGGTTTGAAAATGAGCAGCTCTTTAAAGAACATCTTGAAAGGTCCCAACAGTGCTTTTAATTCATCAGTCAGGCGTTTATCTTATTTCTCCAGCTTTCTCTGAGAGGGGACATTAAAGACTTTGTTGATAGAGCTCTTGGGGAGTGAGTAATATTTCTTATATGAAGTCTTAAAACTTTACAGTTGTTGACTGGAAGGAAACAGAACTGCCAAGTGCATAAGAAAATTATGTTATGGTGTACTCTATGGGGGAGACGCGTGTGTCTGGACTAACAATTCGTTGACGCACAAGGGACTGCAGAAATGTTTACGGGATGTGGAGTGTTCAGTGGCCATAACCAGTGCTTGGCTAACAACAATGTCAAACCCCAACCAGGACTGGAGGTAAAGAGACCAAACCAAACTGCCAATGGAGTAAACCAGGGGACGTGCCCCTTTTATCAGGGTCAAACTTACACAAGCGCTGCAATGCAGCCAGCAGTGTTCAACAGTGATTCTAATCCGCTAAAACCTTCAGTGTTGCCAGCTTCTCCAACAGCAGTTAAACTAGGCCAGGAAGGTTTCAAAAAAGTCGGCCGCGTTGAGGAGGACAGCCCCTGTCCCTTTCCAGGTCTGGCTTCTGGGGTGCTGGAGATGCGTGTCAAAGAGGGTAGCAAGATTCGCAACCTAATGGGATTTGCTATGGCTCGGATGCAAGGAGAAAAGACTGGAAGTGCGGCGGGCGGAACAGTTGCCGGACTCAGGCAGGTCATCTTTACTGGGTCAGGTCGCGCGGTCACAAAGACAATCACCTGTGCTGAGATTATGAAACGAAAAGTGGGCTGCCTGCATCAGATGACCAAGCTAAGGTACAAAGTGGTGAAAGAAGTGTGGGAGAGCAACCAGGGGGCGGCATCCGAGATGACGGTGCACAGGACTGTACCTTCCATCAGCATCCTTCTTTCTAAGGATCCTCTGGATCCACAAGAGCCAGGCTATCAGCCTCCAGAGGCTCTAAGTGCATTGTGGGAGGACAGAGCAGGGACTGAGCCTTCAGCACAAACAACATACAAGAGACCTCTTGGACAATTGCCATACAGCGGCTTCCCTCACTGTAAGAAGCTGTGCTTGGAGGAAGGAGTCTCAGTCCTTCCTCCTAACTGACTGGCTAAACCCTTGTCACAGTGGAGAGGATTGAATCAGCAAAGTTCATTTGGCGCTGCACTCCAGTCTAGCACAATGCTGAGACAATCAGAACATTCACTCAGTTAGAACAGTGCTTTCTTAGAAGAACTGAATCCCAAATTCAAGCCTCAGTAGGTCAGTTTGACTGAGATTGAAAAGCTTGCTTCTGTACAAAGAGCATTCACAGAACAGATTTATGGCCTCCGACATCACAACTGTGATAATGTGTGCTTTTACTGTGTGATGCCGAACAGAATGCAATCATATCCCACAATGACAACAACATCAAAATGAAGCCATTGATTACCCAAGTCAACTATGTTTGAGTTGTGGAAAAAACTACTTCTTGGTATGAAAACCTTTTGTTCATAAGTACTCTGAAACTGAGCTTTTCAAATGAATAAATAAATAAATAAATACAATTTTGTAAAAGAAATAAACCGAAAATATTGGTGGTATAACAAATGAGAAAATGTACCATTTTAGTTTGTCTGACTATCAATCTCCCCACAAAAATAAACATTTTCTTTCCAAATTAAGTTTTCTTTTGCATTTTATCTTTTTATTCATACATCACTATGCAAAGCTCTAATGGAACAAAAAAAAAAAAAATCACAGTGTGCTGATGTTTTGATAAGAGTACCAGCAGTGAAATTTGTCTGTAGAAAAGCTGATTTAATGACAAAGCTGTTGATAAGGACCAAACCAACCCAGCCTGACAGAAATGCCAGGGGGAGAAATACAGGCAGAGATTATCATTAAGATAACTACATAACATCACACAACACAGAGGAGAAAAGGATTTAAACTAGGCTTGACGGAGCTTTACACTGCACTGTTGCTGCAAAATATGAAACCAAGGCAATAAGGTACACTCCTTTTCATTTCGGCCTGCAGGCCTTCCTGTACAGCAGCAGCGCGTCTTTTGTCATCTTTTTTTCTCCTCTCCATCATCTTCTATTTGTCAGGAAAATATCACACAGAAAACTCAAGTGTATACAGAAGAAAATTTTAAAACGGCGACATGCAGCTTCTGAGACGAAAATAAATGGAATAGATGCTGACTTTTCAAGTTGCTTTTTTATGCATCGCTTTTCTGCTTTTATTCTATTTGGATGTTATTACAGTGGCAACAGCGATATTACAAAAGTTTCAACAGAAAATGCTGATATTTGCAGCAGTGACGGAGAATGGCCTGCAGAGAACAAGCCAAAGCTAAAACGAAATAGAAATAAATGCATTAAATTGTGTTTTTGCTGCTTAAACTTCTTGATCATTTTAATTGTCAGTTTACAGCCTTTTTCTACTTTTTTCATAATTTTCCCTTTGCAATATTCTTCAAATGCAGTAGCAATCACGGAAAAAAAAATGTGTTTGTTGAGGCAATACTATTTCATATAAATATGTGAAAAAAAAAACTTTGGACCCTTGAATCACATTTATTTTACAAAACAATAAAGAATCTAAAATATATCAAAGTGACCACAAAGTCGTTAACTGTTTTTGGTGGCGAAAAACGTGATCACTTGCCCGCTCAATCCCATTAAATGAATCGGAGCAAAGCAGAACGACCAAGGTTGAAGAAATGCTGCCACTGCAAAACAGCTCACATGAAGCAAACTGTGTGTCCTCAAGACTGCCGGAAGGTTATCATTTTAGGTCACCGTTATCACAGAGTTAACAGCTTTCACCCAGGAGCCTATGGGCCAGCCAGTCTGAAGTCCGGGTCAAAAAGAAAAAAAAGATAATCCCTACAAGTAAATTTCAAATCGACCTGCATTTGTTATCATGCATTGAGGATTCAGGGCCAAGTGTGAAATGCAGACGGGTAATTAGGGATAACGGCAAAGCGTTACCTGAGTGAGAGAACAGATAAAACATACTGACAAAAACATTATCCCAGAGCTAAATCCAATGTGGCTGCCGCGAAATAGGTTGGTGGAGGAGTCAAATAGGTGCATTATAGGATTGTGGACAAGGTTATTCACAGACTGTGAGTCTGTTTGCCGGTATTGTTTGTTTTCAAAGATCCATTCAAAGTGTATATAAGGCAATACAGACATAAATAGAAAAAGAAAATGCAATTCAGTGTGGCCTTAAAGTATTTAAACAGAGAGGAGAAAATACTTTAATCATTCATTTTGATTTTGAAATAAATTGAAAGAAATTAACGGATTATTGGAAACTGAATTTGGACTGAACCAGATTATACAGCTGCCCATGAATCTGACCTGTTTGGATAGATATTCACTTTAATTCAGCAATTTAAATAAACTGAAAAAAATTCTTATGAAATTGTTATTGAAACACAGAAGAAAGGTGGTGTTACCATTATCTTTGTTTACTTTCAAGAGTATCATTCAAGTTAAACTTATTGTGCAGCTTTAATATACACCAAACTGTATGACAGACAGCACTATGAAAAAAAGATAGGTGGACACAGCAGTAACATTTTGTTGACCAAAGTCAGTAAGTAACTGCGTGCCCTGAATGTGAATAAATTTGTTGTGAAGTTAACATAAAGAAAGTGTTGGCACTCCATTTCTTCCCTCTCTGCCTCTGCAGCAGATGAGAGTGAGGTCTTTGGGATGGCGTGGGAGTTCGCTATCTCCCAGCCTCCAGATGGCTCCGTCTTCTCTTATCTAGAAGAATGGGTGCCGCCTCAATTTTTCAACTCGCCTTATCTGGGAATCCTTTAAATTGAATATTTACTGGGCCTGTGTTTTCTGCCGGCGTTAGCCCTCAGAAGTCGACATTCCTTTTGCTTGTTCAGACAGGCCAAAAGGTTTTTCTCGCTCACACACTTCCATTGTCCGTTTTGTCAAGCAATAGGACAGTGATTGATTATGTGATTGCTGGAAGAGAATGGAAGGTTAAGCAGTTAGGCTGAGAGCTGGAGGGGGGGCATTGTAACAAATAGCCAGAGAGGGAATATGAGGAACAATGGAGAAATGTACATTACCCAAACATGACATCAGGCACCTTCAGTTTATGTCAGGGGCAAAATAAAATATATTAATCATTTTCTAAGCAGTCTATTGTTTCATGCACAGCATACACAAGAGGATAAGAGAACCCTTAAGCAGCCATTGAAAACATCTTATTGCCATTTGACTGGCTGTGGTCTATCTGCATAAACAAGCTGTGCCACAGCTACTCCCTGGTAAGTGTCTGGAAATGTCTTTTCAAAACCATTTTGCGAAATGTCTCCATGTTGGATTAATCAGTGCAGCTGAGGATGTAATTGCTGTGCTGAAGTGAAAGCTGTAAGAACAGATAATGAACACTAACTCCATGGCTGCCAGAATCCAGGGCAAAAAAAATAGAAAATGGCAAGTTTGAACATAAGAATGTCTTCAGCATTATTTAAACAGAAACAATATAAAGGTCCACTATATTTACACACTTAAAAAGGGATCAGTAGGTCTAAAAATGCATCTTATTACACCATGCAACAACTTTAAAATAATTCCTTGTGCTTTGAGGCTTTTCCCAAACTTTCAAAATTATCTGATAGTTTGTTTATATATTTAGTAGATGCCTGTTCTGCGATCAAGCCATGGTGCTTTGCTAATTTATATGTACATGAATCTGAAACTCTTGGTACGCTAAGAAAATGAAATGTAGGAGCTGAGTGTTGCTGCCCTCTAGTGAAGAAAGACGCTAAGAGTCAAGAGAGCACAATTCAACTACGTGTTCACAGCAAATCTCTGACAGGATAAACTGCAGCGGGTTTCAGTATAGTGCACATATTTGTCTTTATGTACTATAGATATAAAAAAGACAAAAAAAAGTTTAGAATTTTATTTCACCTATAAAAAGTATTTAAACAATATTTATACATTTCCAGTTCACAACATAAAGTGACACAACAGTCACTTTACAGAAAAACCCAATTTAAGTCATAATATATAGACTTTTTTGGTTTTACAAAGATTGTAAATTTATAATTACTATATTTTGCTACATTTGCACTCAAATGTTGCGATGGCTAAAACTGACTTTATTGGACATGTTGTACTCTTTCACCCTTGTACCTTAGCAGTGTTGAAATAGAAGACTTTACAGGAACCATCGTGTTCTAATTGTGCATTTATGAAGTAATGCCAGAGTTTATTTCTCATCCATCTAACAGATAGTACTTCTCATAGTAACTCATCTAATCTGGCAGAATTTCAATTCAATTAAAATGTGCATTTTGGTTAAGATGAGTGCAAACACACACACTGGATGGTACAAGTAATGATATAATATCTCAATATTCAGTTCATTGTTTTCTGTTGTCATCAATTTTTTTCTACCAGTTTGTTAACTGATGCAGAGGAGCCTCGTTTGAATCTGTTTATACAATATTCTCATGAACTCATTAGATAAAAAGTTAATTGTTTGCAATGAGTATCTATAATATGCTCACAATCAGAGGAAACATGTAATCCTTGTTGTTTTTCTTGAATATCAGAAACAGAGTCAACCATAAAGAAAGGGAGACACATACGTATGTTCAATTACTTTCACACAGTGAATAAGTTATCATGTAGTTTGGGCAGAGTCACTATTTATTTTTATTTATTTATTTTTTTCAAAATATAAATACATAAATAAAATTATCACTCTGAATTTGTGTCCTTTAAAATTGTATTAACCTTCTTGTTGGAAAATGTTTACTTTTAAGAATTTAAAGTTTAATTAACTGGATAAACAATTTAAAAATTGTTTATGGAAATGTTAAGGTCTCAAATCACACATCTCGGGCATAGGTAATGGGACGAAGAATGCGTCTGTCATGTTTCTAGTTACAACCCACACCAAGGTCGACAATATTACTAAATGGTCTGGTTAATTTCAATTCAAACAGTCTCTGCTGGGTTTCCACTCCGCACAGCAGGTGGACTGGTCGAGTAATATCAACACAGTTGTGATTACTCCATTGAAGCAGTGGGTTGCTCCAATCAGAGCCGAATCACTCTCCTCATTATAGTTTGCAAGGCCAAATCACAGTGGGTGGACCACTGAGTAAGACTTCACATTTTCTCTCTGAAATAATTGAAATTCATTTTTGGCACTCTGATGTTACCCCATCAACACCAGACTCTTTCACATTTGCACAACTACCCATCATGCACTTGCTTTTCAAGTTCAAGGATGTGTAAAAGCAGAGAAGATGATTTGTAACCTTGACTTTTGTAATCAAACATAATGGCTAGGATAAGCTATGTTCCTTGTATGGAATGAAACATTAGTGTATTTAAAAGAATTAAAGGTTCTTAAAAGCGAATACTGTACAGTAATCTAGATATGCTGCACACAAACTATGCTTGATATTCTCTTTTTCAGAGAATTGCCAGAAATACTTTGTATGGTCAAAGTATCCACGAAAAAGAGATGTTTATCTCAAGAGAAATTAAATAAAGGCTAAAATAAAACAATAACATTGCCCTCAAAAAATATCCATTTAACTCTTTACATTTTGTCAATAAAATGTCAAATCTTTCTTGCACAGCCTACACAGTATTTTATGGGACATAATGTGACAGTAATACAATGTGGTGCACAAATGTTACGTTTAAACAAAGTGAGCCTTTGGTTTTTAAACATTTTGACAACTAATGTTGAAGATATTTGTCTTCAGCTCCCTTAACTTGGATACCCTTAAATAAAATCCACTGCCACTAAAAACACTTTGTATTGATTTTATTCAACATTCTTTCTTTTTTTTTTTTTTTTTTGCAATTAAGCCATAATGATCAAAATTTACTGAACTATTTACTGAATTATCAAAAAAATAAGTCTGTGTATAATGTAAGGGTTCCTCAGACCTATTTCCATTTCTTACATATTTATAACCAGCCTTTTCCTTTAAACATTAATATTTTGACGTCAATGCAAATAATATTCTACGAGTTTCCATTTAATTGTGGTTCTCTGTGTCGATGATTTCCAACGACTTTACATGTTGGATGCCATTAGTTTTTGTCATAGAGTCAGGCTTCTTTAGAGTGTACCGCGTATGCAACATAATGTTTCGTAATTTTTAAATTTTTTATTTATTTTAGCTTATACGTTATGGTAGTTTAACATTTGAGAGCCAAGTTTGGTTTTCTTGATTCTCGCAGCAGATGGCGCTTAAATGTCCTATTATTCAGTGTTAATTCCTTGTTTCATGAAAATTGGTGAAAGATTTTCGACTGCGAAAATTTTATACTTAATTTTTTTTTTTTCTAACATTACTCCAACTAACGGTGCTTTCTAATAATAGCAAACAAACATAGATGTTTCTACCTGGATCAAGTAAAGCCGGACCCTATAGTATTGCACTTTTTCAGATCGCATTTGAACGCACCAGACCAACAGCTGTTTTCTCCTCGGCTGTGTCTTCTTCATTTTCGGAGCTGAGAGGTAGAAAGATCGAACAAAACTGTCAATACCTTCACTGTCGCCGGTCTGGTAGGATACTTTGCGCAGTTTAAATGAACTTTTCTTAAATTTAACTGATTATGTAAATACATTTACTTACTGCTGTCATATAAAGGAGTTTTTTACTCTTTACGGTTGCCATCGTAATTGCTTTGCGATGAATGTGGTAACCTAAACAAGGATGAGTTTAAGTGTTTTGACTTGTGTGTTTTATAAGATCCATAAATTCACATTTTATAAACTAAAAGGTGGATTCAGCTTTAGGCTATGAGTTATAGATTAGAGTTCATTATTTGATGTTGATGTTTTTAATCTGTTTTTATATATATTTCATTCTAATGTTGGTTTTCTCTTTTCAGAAATGTCTTATAGGAAAACTTTATTAGGTGCTTCATGCGGCCTTTGTGTGCACTCTCTCAGAGCTCTGCTGGCTTTCTCTCTGTGCTGCTTCATATCTGGATACTCTGACAAAGACAGAGCACATAATTTGTTATCCAAATATCCTGTCATTGATGGGTAATGGATCATTATTGTTTAATCCTATACATAAGTGTACAATCTTCGAAATTAAGATTAAAATGCTTAATGTTCCTTTTCTCACTCTTTCTTCTTCTTGCTACAGTCATAATGATCTAGCTCTAAGACTGAGGATCCATTACAACAACCAGCTGAGCAAGATCAATCTGACTCATCTCACCAGAGTGGCCACCGATATCTCCCGCCTCAGAGCAGGCCATGTGCAGACACAGGTACTGTAGAGTCTGACTGAGTAAGCATCATGGCACTGTTTCGGTATGTACATTTACTGGTCACTTTATAAGTAATTACAAAATAACTTTGAACATGGCAAAACATTTTTTTAGAATGGTCTGAATATTTCAGAAATTGCTCTTGCTGTGATTTTCATTGCAAAACCATTTCTCAGATAGCTCTAAGAAAGCCCTAAGAAAGGGCTATCTGAGGAATACTGTACATAAACTGTATGTACAGAAATGCCTTTCTGAAGTTGGGATCGGAGGACAATAAGGAGACTGGTAGAAAGGTAACAGTGTCTAAAATGACCACTCGGTTGCATGCAGAGTATCTTCTGTTAATGCAGAACCTTGAAGCAGATGGTTTATGGCTGCAGAAGACCACAATGGGTGGTGCCTCTGTCTGCTCAGAACAGGAAATTGAGACCACAGTTTACACTGTCACGGCAGATTTACATAATAACATATTGAGAAAACGTTCCCTGATCTGAGTCACCCTAAAAAATTCTAATACCATGTTGAGAATTTAGTTTAAACAACATAAAGACATAAAGGCATTTGTCTAGTCTTCGTTGTATCAATTGTTCACCCTATTTGAGAGGTTGTGTTATGGTGAGGAGGATATTTTTCAGCCACATTAGTACCTCTAGTACCAATTAAGCATCAATGAACATTGTGTGAGTAATATTACTAATGATCTCCATCACTTTATGATTAGCTTTCCCATCTTCTGAAGTCTAGTCGCAGCTTAATGCATTATATCAAATGTTAAAATCATCAGTTGGTTTCTATAACATGACACACTTAGTTAACTGTACTCCAAAGATCTCCACAATCACCAGGTCTCAACTCAATAGAGTGATCATGTCAGCATAAGCTAATATAACATTATATGTTGTTAATATCTGTGATTTATTATTATTATTATTATTATTATTATTATTATTATTATTTATTTGACATTCATCTCTGTTTGTCAGATGTTTGCAGTCTATGTTTTGTGTGGGGCCCAGCACATGGATGCGGTGCGACTGACTTTGGAGCAAATAGATGTAATCAGACGAATATGCACAGAATACCCTGACTTTGAACTGGTCACTTCCACTCAGGGTATGGTACTCATTGTCTTGTTACCAAGCCCAGTGACCAGTACATTGACTGCTACGCTTTCAAATTAATAAGGGAACAGGTGCAACGCCAGCTTTTTTGAATCATGAAAGTGTGTCTGTGTTTGCAGAACTGAGGGATTCCATGACGAAGGGTAAAATTGCTTGTCTGATAAGTATTGAAGGGGGCCACTCCATTGATAGCAGCCTTCCTGCGCTGCGCATGTTTTATCAGCTTGGAGTCCGCTCCATGTCCCTCACTCATTCCTGCAATACTCCCTGGTATTCTAAAGAGCATGCCGTTTCAAAACATCATATTTCCTATATGTAGGATGTAAATCCCATATTAGAAACAAGCTCAATATGAACATATTTTGAATAAAGACTATGCTTAGCCTTTTGTTCTGCATCTTCTGACTAATATATATTTTCTTTTTGGTGCAGGGCTGAATCTTCTACAAACTATTACAAAGTCTTTGTAAGGTCCAATAATAGCCTGACGACATTTGGAAAGGTAAGGTTAAACTTTGGTGGCAGTAAACTATAGAAGTTACTCATCTCATCTCATCAAAGCTCACAAACTGTTCATGCATTTTAGGAGGAATGTAATTTGTCAATATAAAATTTAGTTTTTCGAATTTGTGGAAATTTTACTCTGCCTAAAAATAATAAGGAAGAGTGAAAGCAGTCGTAGATGGTTGGTATTTTTATTTTTGGACCTCTGTCCGTAGGACTTCCTTGATAGTTATCAGTACTAGAGTATTTACTTGTGTACACCTCATAATCTGCTGATCTGCTGTTTCTGGTTAATTTAATCTCCTTCCTTTTCCTGATTCGTAAATGTCCACTTAAATGGTTATCAACTTGTTATCCCTTCTTTTTTTAATAGGCTGTGGTGGATGAGATGAACAGACTGGGAATGATAGTGGATCTTTCCCACACATCTTTTGAGACAGCGTCAGCCGTTCTGAGCCATTCCAAGGCTCCAGTCATTTTCAGTCATTCGTCCTCCTACATGATCTGTAACAACCCTCGTAATGTACCTGACTGGTTGCTTCAAGAGCTGGTGAGAAAACCTGCTTGCTGAATCATCTGTGGTTTGTTGTTTTCATGCTAATGTAATGGAACATCTGTAAGCACATTTCCAGCTTAGAAATGAAAGCCTGTTAACATTTATGATAATTTTTCTAAATGATAAAATGTGTGTTCATAAAAAAGGTCCTTACTGACTCTTCATAATAATGTTGGAAAAATAGATGTCAATGTATATCAACCAAAATGATCTACTCCAAGCCAGCATAATAATTAATCTGGATAAACAAATTAAGTTTAATTCTTATACTGTGTAAAAAAAAAAAAACTTGAGCCTTAATTTGTGGAATAATAAAGAAAAGTTTTGTACGGGTAAGTATTGATCATGTTCAGTAGCTTCTAGAAATTTTTGTTAAAACTTTTTGAAATTTGCCATTTGAAAATTTGGTAACACTTTATTTGAAGGGGGTTGAATAAGACTGACATGACACTTTCATAAACATGACATAACGCCTGTCATGAACATGAATAAGCCTTCATGAATATTTATGACTGTTGTCATAAAGCGTCATTCGGTAAATTATGACACTTTTAATACAAAGTTGACATTATTCAAAATGTCTTTGTTATGACAACTTGACATTAACCAAGAAATCATTACTGATATAAATTTGTTATAAAAGTATTACTGATTGCACTTTAAAACTTAGATAACTTTATGTTATTAAAGGTAAAGTTTAATCAGTAATGATTTCCTGGTTAATGTCAAGTTGTCATAACAAAGACATTTTGAATAATGTCAACTTTGTATTAAAAGTGTCATAATTTACCGAATGACACTTTATGACAACAGTCATAAATATTCATGAAGGCTCATTCATGTTCATGACAGGTGTTATGTCATGTTTATGACAGTGTCATGTCAGTCTTATTCAACCCTCTTCAAATAAAGTGTTACCGAAAATTTTGTATTCTTCACAAACTTTAAAAGCATTATGTTTTGTAATAAAGTATTTTTGATACTTTTTTCATAAGTACAATGATAAACTCAGACATAGACTAATAGGAGGTTCAATCTAAATGTGCCTCCCATGTGCGTTTGGCACTCAGACCCCGCGCCACCTCCACACACGCACACACTTTTACATTTACACACACTTTTAGAGGAATCTCATTATTTATTCCAGCATATACCAACCCTGGTCCTTGGGGCACACAGCTCTGAATCAGCACACATGTTTGAGTTACTAACATGTTTCTCTCAAACTGATGTATTGTTTTTTTAATCTGTTTATTATTCTTATCATTAAATGAAACATTTGAGCATGCATTATGCAAACACAATGAGCCAAAGCAAATTAAACAGTTTCAGCCATTTCTTTCCCTTGTCTTTAAAACTGCATCTGGTAACAGTTTGTTCTGAAAAAAGTGAACTAGGCATGAGTAGTTGCCTCAAGGTAATCCCACCCTTACTTCTGCTATACACATCTTGATTTGACATGTTTCTCATCATTTCACATGGTTGTGTTTGTTTAAGCAGAGCCTGGAGCAACACACAGACTTCTACTTTTGACCTTATTTCTCTCCACAGGCAAAGTTTAATTGTAAATAACCTGACAAACATATCTAACTTAGCTTAGATGACGATGCGCCTTCCTTCATACTATTTGTTTGTGTTTCAGAAAGACAACAGAGGGCTGATCATGGTGAATTTCTACAGCCCTTTTATTTCCTGTCAGAAGAAAGCTACTGTTTCTCATCTGGCTGGTAAACCTTTCTTCTTGAATAGTATTGTATTTGAATGTGGCATTAAATCTTTTAATCCCTGAGTCTTATGTGTATTTTCAACTGTTTCAACAGACCATTTTGATTACATTAAGGGTTTTATTGGAGCTAAGTCAATAGGAATTGGAGGAGACTTTGATGGTGGCACTAGGTGAGACATGTACCTGGATCCATCCATCCATCCATCCATCCATCCATCCATCCATCCATCCATCCATCCATCCATCCATCCATCCATCCATCCATCCATCCATCCATCCATCCATCCATCCATCCATCCATCCATCTGTCCTTCCGTCCTTTTCTCCTTCCATCCACCCTTTGGTTTTAATGTCTGTTGGAAGAATAGTGATCATTTACTCATATGTGTTTCATTTACAGCTTTCCTGTGGGATTAGAAGATGTCTCAAAGTATCCTGTAATAGTCCAGGAGCTCCTGAAGAGGAACTGGACAGAGGAGGACTTGGCTGATGTCCTTAGAAATAATTTCCTGCGAGTGTTTGAGGAAGTTGAGAAGGTAAGCTGTGAAAATAACTCACTTCCTGACTAAGGAATCCCACTATTCACTGTGTACACAATTATTAGTCATGTAAGTATTTTGAACATACATTATTAGGGTTATTTTTCTAACTCCAAGCTGGATAAAGTTGAATACATTATGTATTTAATTATAGTAGAGGGATATTCGAGAATGATCACAGACCATTCCAATTTATGACATGACTCCTTCCTCAGCTGATCTGAACCCAGCTGAGAACAGTTCAGTACAGTGAAGGAAAACGGTATGCCTCTCTGAACAGAGTCGGACAGCTATGCTTCTGAATGCTGAGCAGTCATTCCTGTAAAACTAACTGTCCTAATTTTATAGTTTTGTCATCACATACCAAAGTATTGAACTAGTTTTCGAAATCTGCCAGTTTGATGCTTTTCTTTATCGTTCTTTCTGGAAATACTCTCCTAAATGAAACAATTTCTCTTAGGTGAGCAAAACGTCATGCCTCAGCAGTCAGTGAAAACGCATTATTTGCCCCAGTCAAATACTTTTTAATATTATTTACAAATCTTTTGCATGTTTCTAGTTCTGTTTTTGATGAGTTATCTGATAATCCAATGTGCTCCAAGTCTTTAGGGTTTTCATATTCATTTGTGCAATATTTATTTTCTACTTGTTTTCTACTCTGTCTTTTAGGTTCGCAATGAGCTAAGCTGGAAGAAGCCAAGTGAAGAAGAGATACCTCTAACAGAGGTGGCGAACAAATGTAGATTGGAACTCAAACAACCTATAATTCCCTCCAACCAGAGCCCATCCTTAAAAGCAAAAGGACTTAATTTATTATTCCTGGCCTTAGCACTGCTTTTTTACTTCTTTCCTTGACTGACTACATTTTGTCCTTTTCTTTAGTTCAGCTTTATATTATGTATTTGAAGGATGAGTGCATATGTCCAATCACATGTCTACACTCATATTTCGTAGGTACACATGTACCTATGCTTATAGCATATAGTTACAGTAGTTATTCACATTTTTTTACAATTATCTTTTACTAGGGGTGCACTGATTGATCAGCCTGAATACCATAATTTTGGGTGATCGACGATCGACTAATACTTTCGGGTGAAACTGATCGTAACCACCAATCTTATCTACCTCTGTAAAGGTCTGAAAATCAGTCACTGACCTCTTTTGCTCTGCTGTGCAAGAGGGTTGACTGACAGATCCACTCACCAGGTCACATCTGCAGGTATTTGGTTAACAATAGTCAACCAAATACTAATACTAATACTAATACAGTCCTCTGTATTGATTTTCTCTTCATAAAAGTAACTTGTGACAAATGTAGTCATTGGAAACTTTGGCAACAGTACCATTTATAAAGAAAAAAAAAGGGAATCTGCAAAAAGTGTAAATAGTCACATCAGTCTTTTTTAAGATTGGTGATCTGCCAAAGAATTGCTGTCAGTGCATCCCTACTTCTTACCTGTATTTGTTAAAATTCTGCTATATAGGATACACTTTAATAACCAATGTATGAATGTATATATAAGAACATATATTTTGTTGCTGATGTATGCAGTTCAGAATCAGTATAGAAAAAAATAAAAAGTTTAAAATGGAGCTTCTGACTTAATTAATGTTGTTGACCAGTGGGAAAGTTGTCAGGTGAAATCAAAGCAGATCATTTACAGCTTACACGGCTCCTTTAAATATAGGAATTAAACCAAATAATCGGAGTAGTCGCTGTGGCAGGACTTGAATCAACAGATGAAAAGATCCATTGGTAAGATTAATTATAGTGATTATATCTACCTTTATATAACCTCAGCTACATTTTCATAGGTCCAGGTAGCACACACACATGCATTCATACATCCATACAATCCCAATTTACCCAAAAGAATACACCAAGCTCTCTCTTTGTGTGCTTTATAAAAAAAATCTTATTTTGAGAATTGGAAAAGAAGAAACAAACTAAGACTTCTTTAATACAAATGTTTATTTATCATTCTGTTGTGCATATAGCAGAAAACAAAAAGATTACTCTTAGAGAAACTCTTTAAATAAGCAAAGTTGTGTTTCTGAGAATAACTGAGTATCCCAAAAGTTATTTTCTAATTTTAGGTTATTTTGTTATCAGTTATGATCATTTTATTACATGTTTTTCTTCATATCACACCTAAGCTTCTTTGAGTATCTCGTTTGTAATGAACTGAAATATTTTGGACTATACTTGCTGTGAAACAGGAACAACATGTTGGTTTGTTGTATATAAAGCAAAACAGAAATTGTAATATAAATACAATGAAAACCTATAACACCAACTCTTGAAAATAATAATCTTTAACTTAAGCCACACTTCTTATCATTAAAGTTTCCAAATCTGCTAAATAAAAACATTCATAAAACATTGACAGGTAGCTTTTTATGTTTTCTATTCAACAGCAAAAATATAACTGCAAATAGATGAATCATATTTCTTAAAAACTTGTCTATAGTCAAAATCAGGCGATGTCTCAGAAAGTGTATCTGTAGTGATAGAGGGGAAATATTCAGAAAATAAATAATATAAATACTTCTATTCTTGAAAAGAATAAATAAGAATATTCTTTCAAAAGAAAATACTTTTAAGTTTTTGCTGCTAGCTTTTCTAGCTGTTGTTCTTCTGCACTGACTCCCATCTTAAAGTGAAACAGATATTAAGACTCAAACACAGATTTAGAATTTTATTCTAAGGCTTTCCAAATAATTACAAACCCTCAGTCATGTAAAAAATGACATCTCAATTTTTTTATTACGTCATCTAACCATGATTGGGTTGCCTGGAGGCGGCAGTGCCCTTTAAGAAAATAATTTACTGAAAGATCTTCTGCCGATCTAATTTAGTATTCATATTATCCACCTTATTCCTGGCAGTATTGCTGGTATGGATTGTGGGAACAACATCCAGTATGATGTTACTGGAAAGCAGATTTGTTTTGGTAGCTGTTCAGATGTAACAAACTACTTTTGAAGGAATTCAGTGCAGTGCAGATACATTTTGGTGTTTTTTAGTGTTTCTATAACCACACTTACGTGAACCTTTAAACCTCCACTAGTTGTCTCATTGCAGAAAGAGCATCCGGTGTGAATTTGGGTGTATGATAAAGTTTTAGGCTCTATAATGTTGCAGCTGCATGACTGTAATATTACCTCAGTCTTACAAACACAGTGTGCCATCTTTATTTCCCCCCGCAGTGACACTGGAACCCAGGCTGATTTCAGGTAACTTAGGATGTGCCTGGCCTTCATCAAGCAAGCAGAATGAACCTTTTTACTACAAATAATGATTGGCCTCAGAACATTTTTATTATTTTAAAGCTTCTCCAATCGGAACAATAAAGTAACCATATGCTTGTGTATGTGCGTCATCATTTAAAAGATGAATAGATTGAAGTCATATTACCCCTCTCAAGGTGTAAAATTGTGCATCCTTATATGTTCTTAATATGTATTTGTCTGTGAGAAGGAATTTATTGATGTGAAAGACTACAGATCGAGATTTTTATAGCTTCATGGGGTAGTTTTTGTCTAGTAGACAAATGTTGCTACAACAAGCTCTGACAGGAGATCTGGCAACTCTTGTTTCTGTTTGACTTGCAGGCCAAACAGCAAAATACAGGTTCATGACAAGACGCTGTAGATCAAACAAGAGTTTGAGCTACAGCCCACGCAAATGATGAAGGTTTGTCAACTGAAAGTGAATTCTAAGGAAACTAATGACTGCTTTCATTCGTAATGAAAGAACAGGATGACAGGTTCCAGCATTTATAAATATTCCACAAGAATAGAATCAACCTCTTTTGCTCCCAAAAGTTTAACTCACCCCCCTCTCTGTGCCTAACCCTCATCTCAAAGCTTAAAAGCAAAGCATGTGTCTCTTTCTGTCCCATGTTGGAATGTATTTGTATGTCACTGCCCATAACAACCATCCTAGCTGGTTATGAGTAGATAGTGATGACCTCTCGCCCTCCTCCTCTCACCAACATGACTCTTTCCAAACCCTCGGTTAGCACCTCCAGAAACTCCATATCTGAGCAGTAGATTAAGGAGTTAACAACAAAAGCATATAGGATTTTCACACCCCTGGTTATTACTGAGGCCTCATGTGTTGTTGTTGTTGTTGATAGGAATGGCAAAGGATACAGTTTTCGTCTCCATCTGTATTGCGAGGTGGGCCTGGCATGTTGAGCAGCACTAATCGGGCATCGTGAGACCTGTTAACTATTACTTCATTAAGCTTCACAGCTGTATGCATGCGGCGCACATTGGACTGATCCCTAAAAAGCAGCAAGGGAGAGTTTTATTAGTGCTACAGTAAAAATGTTGAGATAATTAAAATCAGCACAAAAATAGTAAAAAGAACAAAAAAAAAGTGTAATTAGTCATTATAAAATGTCCAGAGATGTTTGAAAAAACAAATGGCTCACGGTTTGAGGCTCATGAGTTCTCTGAAGTTCTCAGGAGCATTGTTTCGGTTTCGCCTTTCTGCCTCACACTTCTCTTTGGTCCAGGTCATATGGACTTTCTCTGGAGGAACCTCCATCACATCCTCCTCTTCGTCGGAGTACAGACTCCCCATGCGCACCAGTGAGTGTCTGTCTTTAACCAGCTGGGCCTGTAGGTTCCACGAGAATGTTAAAAATATGAAACAAATTCTAGAAGAGGGATATATCTCTCTCTTTCAGTCCCAACATACCTCTCTTTGTCTTTCTGCACTGGATAGCCTCATTTGCCGTAACATCTGGGACCTCTGCTCCATCATTAGTGTTCTTTCGTAAGTGTAAGCTGAGATGTCACTGTCGTGCTGAAATCCCATTTAAGAAACATGAGTTGGTAATGCAGATGAAACATAATGTTTATATTTTTCCATATTTTTTGGTGTGGAAGATGTGAAAACTGCATAAACTGCATCAAACAATGACAGACTCAAGGTTCCCACAAAATGTGTTTTCTGTAGCTGTTTTCAGATATATGGCTACAAGTTTTTTTTTTCCTCTGTGGAATTGCATTTGCATGTTTAAGTCATTTTATTTTGTTTATGATCCATGTTTTTTCTTATCTTGCTGAAAGCAACCACTCTGTGTTAGTCTGAAACATATCTGCTTTGTTGCACCAAGGTGATCTAACGTCCTGTTTGGCGGTATCATAAAATGTATTTCATTGGACTATTTTCTACCAGTAATGAGTTACTGTGTGAGAGGAGCCCTCACCATCTCCACCACCTCCACCTCTGCCTCTATTCTCAGCTGGTACAGGAATGTGGCCAGGTCTTTCTTCATCTGGATGCTGTTGTCGTCCATCTGGGCCACAGTGAAGATGCGCATCTTGCATTTTCTCCACACCTAAAATGCAAAAGTCTTGTGATCTTTTCGGCGCATTATTGTGAAAGCTGGTTTTACGCGCTGAAATAATTTGCCAAAAAGCTGGCATTAAAACTCAATTTAAAATCAGAATTTGAAAGATGCTTATCACCTATACTGTATGTCACACACAAAATGAAGATGGTTTGTGAGCATTGAAAAAAATCTCCCCATAAAACTACTGTTAAATAGTTAACTAAGCGAATAGGAAGTGTTGTTCATTAACCTTGTGCTGTTTGAGCAGGAAAGGCAGCAGCATCAGCATTCCTCCGTCATGAACAATCCACCACACATCAATGTTCCCATCTGTGAAGCGTTCATGGTTGCTTGGATAAAATGAGACATTTTTGGGGACCATCAGGGCCAGGTGGGCAGCTGTTGTGCAGCGGACTGTGTCTGGGGCAGAGAAGGCAACACACAGGCTGTGATATTTACATATGACATTACCATTACCGCACATAGGGCAATACAGTCTCTGCAGAGTCTCACCGCACACCACATTTTATCATGGAAGTGCTGAAATGCATCACAATTTAGTGTGGTAGATTAAATTGGGAAAATGAAAGGAATGTTATACTGACTGAAAACTGAACACCCATACTGTTGGAAAACTCTGCTCTACATAATTTCTAAAATTTTGTTTCTCTTTAGCTTTGGTGGAGAAGACTTTTTTGTCTACTAATTTATATATATATGGGATGAAAAAAATACTTTTTAATGACTTCAGAAAAATAAAAACACCCAAATCAGTGTTGGTTCTCATTATAACACTGCCAATAAGACCAAGCTAAAAGCTCCACAAAATTGCTTACAGTGGATAAAATAAATAAAAAAAAACAACAAAAAACTTTTTGTTCAAGGCATTAACATGCTGAAGAAGGAGCATAGTGTTTTGCAGATTGGACTGCTAAACTGTGGGAATACTCTTACTGATAAAGGTTTTCCAGGCTCGAGGGTCTTCGCTCTGTCTCCAGCCGTATGGCCAACCCATCACCACGGTGTTGTGTTTCATCCCACCCAGACCACAGGACTGGATCAGGTGGGCTATGCCTTCTCGTACCTTAGTTGCCACAACAACTTGACAGAAACCTTTGACCCGCTCAATCTCCATCATGTTCTTAATGGCCTAGGAGGACAGTTGCACTTATATTCAATTTTAGCTCATTTTAGCCATTGCTAATTGATATCCAAGCTCAAATCTTTCAAAAGTAACATTTAAAAAAAAAATCTAACCAAAAACAGTAATTTGAGGTGATTAATGACTTGCATTGGGATACATGGTTATAATTATAAACAATATAAGAATAATTAAACTATCTATACAGAAACAAAAAAATATCCTATGAACATACCAGAAAATGTTAACTTCTCCACTGTGACATACAATCCAGAAACGTTTCCACCTTTTACCTGTTCAGCTGCTTGCATTTCCCCATAGCTGTCCAAAAAGTTTCCCTGGATGACAGAGCCAACGATGGTCAGGCCCTTTCCTGCCTTTAACTGGGAGGCGAAGGTGAGCATTCGTGGATATTTCACATGGAGGTCCTCATCTAGCTTCAACAGAACCAGTAACTGTGGCCTGGAGAGCACAAATCACTCACAGTTGATGAATCAACTTACCAATATCATCCCCACTGGACACAATTACAAATTGTTAATTTTAATGCGATTAGCCAATCGCTGCTATGAGAGAGACAACATATTGAAAGCTTGTTAATCAGTCTGGATTACTGAACCACAGGTTTTAGGTGATAAGTTGTTATTCAACATGCTTATAAACGATTTACATGACAGACTGATTTCAACATAGGTATTTCTACATATTGGGTTGAATCTAGCATGTTTCCAAACTAAGATGCAGAGGAGGTATTCTGATCCTATGCCTGAACCACTTCAATTCTTTTTAATGTGAAGCAGCAACAGCTGTACTCCAGACTTCCCTGGTTGATAGAGCAACTGTAAAACGGGAGCTCATTTCAGCTGTTGGTACCTGGGATGATGTCCTTTCTGTGGCTGGACTGCAGATAGGCCAGTAAATTGAAAGCTTTGGCTTTATCATTTCACTCTTTCTTCACCACAGCAGAGAGGAGCAGTGCTATAGATAAAGCCCTGAAGCTTCTATTCATCTCCACTTCATCCTACCACCACTCAAAGTACCGAGATACTTTGAATCCCTCCACTTAAGATGAAGAATGACCTGTGACCTGAAGGAAACAGTCCACCCTTTTCAGGTGGAGAACCATTTCCTCCACCTGAAATGGAGGAAATGGAGCTTATTGGAGTCTTGGCCACTTCAGACTTGGCTGCAAATTGTGCCACTTCACACTGAAGATCAAAGGCCTCCTCTCTGACTTACACCTTGAGATCATGTCCATGAACACCACAAACAAGGCCGGTGAGCAGGAGTAACCATAGAGTCCAAACCACACTGAAAATCTTACTTAGAAGAATCTCACCTTTTGACAAGGTCATGAGATTTTCACAGATTCAAAAAACAAGTGCTGGGTTGCATGAATTTACATTTTCCGTCCCTTTTTTTGCTTTTAAACATGCCAGGAAAAAATTTGACTGTTGTGTTGCTTGTGGGAGAGAACTGCTTCTGTGAGGTTATTGTGAGATGGGATGTAAATTTTCTGAGTGAAGCTGTTCTGCAAATATGCTTTTATCATTCCATTTCCCTTGAATTTTTGCATAGACAAACCAAACCTATATGGCACTTTCTCTACAAACGGCGGTTTTAAATGCTCTTTTTCTAGCTGCACTCAAAACATACATTCATATACTGGCACACATATTGGTAGTTAATTGAATATAGGGCTGTGCCCATGAGCCCATCAGGAAGGAAGCTGGAAGAAAACTCATAAATGTCTGATTGCAAAATGGCAGCTCTTCTCATTGATCCACAGTTTACTGGCACATGTTGTGGTCAAAAATTAGAGAGAGCTTTTATAAAGCTGTTCTTGTGGGTGGCAACTTGTTTGAAAAACCGATTGTTATTTGGGCATGCATCTGAGTTCCTACTAACACTTTCCTACATACTTAAAATAGACAGACGGGCAAAACAAAAGCACAGCAATAAAACTGATGCTTGTAGTTTCCCAGAATCTGAACACAAACTTAGCAGACTATTTCACTAGGACATACAGGTACTTCTTTTTTATATAAATATCATGAAGTTGTCAGTTTCTAATGATGAATCACTTCTGTTCTCTCCTGCTGTTGTGATAATACCTCCAGTTCTTGGTGTGGGGAGGTCCAGCTTCCAGCCTCAGCAGGGCATAACGTGCACCACTGAGAGACAGTCCTCTTATTCCATCTCCCCACTCCTTCTCTGCCCTAATTTTATTTAGTAATTGAAATACAAAAAAAAAAAAGATTGAGGAAATAAGTTGTTGTCAGCTAGAGATATGTTGCAGTCAAACAGAAAAAACAACCATTTTAAGAATTCAATTTAGTAGAACACTTTTTACATACCCTTGGTATTCAATGTATTTGTAGATCATCCCTGCAATGCCCATGGCCACTATGGCATAGTACCAGGAGGATATGAACATGAGAGCCAGACACATACTCATACCAAGGAACGATAACGCCCTGCAGGGGCGATACATATTTGGTTACATTATAATGGGTATCCTTCACTGCTTTGATTGTTGCAAAGATCAAAACATTGCTAAATAAACTAACCAGTGGTAATATTTGAATCTTGGCCTCCAGTTGGGTGTCCGTAGGAGAGTTTGCACTGCACAAGCCAAGTTTACAAAGAGGTAGCACATCAAGAAGAACCTGGAGAAAAATTAAACATTGTCAAAACAAACATTTAAATGAAGTAATTCACTGGTGTGTCTTAATACATTGGGATATAGTTGAAAATTAATGTATTTTACATTTTCTTCCATTCAGTGTTGGATTAATATGAATGCATGTAGCCCTTTAGGAATAGCTACATTCTTCAGTAAAGCTATTTGTGACTAAACCTCTTTGAGGATGGTGTCAAGGACAACTGTGAAGACAGCCTCTTGCTTGCATATGGTGCAACAAAGGCCTTTCCGTAACTTTATATCAGGCTTAACATCTTTTGTGTGCGTACTATGTCATCATAACACTTTCTGAGAAATTTGCTGCACACGTCACAGTGGCAGAGATGGATGGAGTTACCTAACTAAATGTATTACTGTGTGTATTAACTTTAGAACATAAAAATAATAAAACAAAGTTTTTGATTATTTTCTTATTCACTGAGTAGCTGTACCTGGTTAAAAATATAGAAAAATGTGACTGATGAGGGGTTTGTTTACGGGGAATCAGTCAAACGTTTCATGTTTGCTTACATGGACAGGATGGGAGCGACCATGTCCAGCGAGGCAATTAGTATCCCCAGCTCAGCTATAAGGCCAGTTAGCAGCAGAGCCCACGTTGGCTCTCCATTAGCCTTTCCATGGCCGAACACCTAGGCAAAAGTCAACACATTTACACGCAGTAATGCAAATCTCTTCTTGTTTAGTTATTTAACATATTCAAATACATTTACAGATAAGCTTTTCCCAATGCAAATATTTGTCTCTTAAAACACTGACAGACATTGGGAGAGTTTTTTTTAGAAGAAATAGGAAGTGAATAATTTACCGCACCCTAAGGAAGGGAATAATGTTGTCCTTGGCGATAGCTTGTAAAAGCCGTGGCGCACCAGTGAGGGACTGCAGGCCCGCTCCAACAGTAGAGAAGAAAGAGCCAATGACAATAACCCAAGGAGATGGCCAGGAGAGAGTGCCAACAACAAGGTTCTGTTTTACAGCATTTCCAAATCTGCAAGGAAGCAGATTTGAGTATGATTGCCAATAATGAGCCGGCCATTTCTGCTGTTTCTATTTTCCTATTTAATTGTAAGCAATCACATATGGCACTGAAACTATAGGAGATTAAATAAACTTACTTGTCCCTCAGGACTACTCCTTCTATACAGGACCCAAACAGGACCACAGAACTTAAATCTAAACAACATGATCAAGGAGTGTAAAGTGTAGTGGCACAAGTCTTTTTACAACTTTATCAAGTCAGCTTTCACATTCTCCTTAAGAGTAAACATCGTCAAGTGTCTGATAACCTAAAGGATACAAACAAGAGAAGTAGTCGTAATGGCTAAAATTGTTCCCACGGGAATGGACTTCTGAGCGTCCCTGAGATCACCGGATCTGTTGGAGCCTGCCATGATACCTGCAGAACAAGAACATGTAACCTTAGGACATTTAAAACATGCTACAAAATGCCGCCTAACGGCTGATACCAACACTTCTGTGTCTTCTCAGTGAACTCTGTAAACAAGAAAATAGTGTGTCTTACCCGTGGCAGATGGGAAAAAGATCCCCACCAAAAGTGTAAAGGATGTAGCAATGTCTGCTGACACGTAGTTGACAAAGTTCTCTAACGGACTATGAGCATCCACTGACCGCAGCCCGGCCTTTTCCAAGATCTCGCCCTTCTGTAAGTAGTTGCTCCACATGTTTTCTATCACAGCAAAAATATATTTTAGGGAAAAATCATGTCACATTAGATTAACACATAAAGTCTATATCTTTATACAGCAGAAAATGTAAAAAATTATATAATAGTTAGATCTTCAAATTAGATTGCACTTAATATAGAAAACAACTAAACTCAGTTGCAATTATATATTTCAAAATGCTTTACAACACAACAAAATTCAATAACACAAGCAAACAGTTCAACAATTCATGTAATAATGGAAAAAATAAAACAAATAAAGAGCATGTCCAAACAAAACATAAAATATTTTAAAAATGAAACTGTACAATGCTCAATAAGCTAAATCAATTCTTTTTCAAAACAGTATGTTTTACAATTGGTTTTGGTAGAAGAAGAATGTTATCAACCCCAGGAACAAAGAGGAGTTATCTAGACATCCAGATAGAATCAGATCACAATACTACTATTTTTTCCTATCCTATTTCCCTGAGGATTCAGATGAAGAATGAAAACAACGCATCCAAGTCCAGAACCATGAGGAACACCATTCTTGACGTGTGAATGTACAGATGGTTTATTTGTCCAAACCAAAATTTCTAAGTGGAATACTAACTGGGCTACTTCAAAGCAGCAACTCCACATATGCCTCAGTCGCATGTTGGATTTACCTCTGATAATCCCACTGCCCAGTCCAGGGATGCCCTGTATCTCTGTCACGTTGTTCTGGATGAAATAGTCATCACACTGAGCACTGCTCAAGTTCCCACCAACGCAGAACCGATTCCACAGTTGACTGGGCTCTGTAATGTTCCCCTTCACCTCAGTTTTAGCACATACATCAAAGCCATCTCTCACCAAAGTCCTGTTGCCCAACATGCATATCCTGCAGCAAGAGAATACACAGAGGATAATTACTTACACATTTTAAAAAAAATGAAGGGAACAATACTGACACTAAAAGACCTAAAATGGTTATTCTATTTCATGGTTTTCATGTGGAAAAGTGCAAGAAACGCACTTGCTTTTCTCATGATGTTAAACAAATGTTAAATCGCTTAACAAATCTCTCAGCTTTCTTCTCATACATATCTGTTTTCACAGCACTTACTGGAATTTTGGTGGATGCGTCATGGATTTTATTGCCCCAGCATAGATGGAGATAATTGAGATAATAACACAAGCCAGGAAAAGGGAGGCCAACTTATTGACATATTTGACCCCCACAAAAACCACCACAGCCATGAGACTGAGGCACAGCGTTCCATACACTCGCATGTTGTTTAGCAGGGCACTGTCACGGCCAAGGTGATCGGTGGAGTGAAAAATAGCTGCCTGAGGAACCAGATATTTCTGAAACAAAATAGCAGCAGATAGGTTAATACGCACAGCTTACACAAGATTTGTAAAAATTAACAGTATGAAGCAGACAAAAATAAATCACTGCACAGTATTTTTTAAATTCTAACTTTTTCCCACTCCAAAAAAAAAAGAAAAAAAAAAAAAAGAAATGCACCACCAGCAACAGGTTTAAGTATGTGTTAGCAATTATTATTCAATACAAAACTCACAAATCACCTTCATTCAAGCATATAAAATTCTGCAATATTTGCTCCATATTTTTTGGGAATGAGCGATATGACCCTTTGCACAACTAGTTATCCTGATACATCAGATCACTTGTTGGATGTTTGTGAAAACAAACATGCAGATCCAGGGAATTCCCCCATATATCCAGGAGTTCCGGCAGCATTTAGCATGAGGAAGCATATGGCAACAATTTTAACTTCTTGGCATTAACTTCCAGGGAAGTAAACAAACAGCATGCATTTCTACACGCTAGCAGCAAACCACTCTCTGCCCACTAACTAACTTTAGTGCTTTAAAAAGTAGCCTTTTTATCAATCTCTTCCCAAAATGAAGTCATTTCTATTATAGATGCCAGCTTCAAACACTCTCCTGATAGAAGCCTTCCATTATGGGATTTTTAAATTGTATTTATGTGTAGTGGTAGAGACTCTCTACCACCTTTTTTTTTCTTTTTTTGTAGACAGAGACTGGTGGAAGACATTTTATTACTAATTTCCCACCCAAGTTAGTATGAAACATTAGTGAAAATATAATGGAGGAAATATATTGTAACAAACTAACCAAGAAGATTTCAATGGCTCCAAGAATGTACATTGCAGAGGCAAAGGTGGTGCCCAAGTAGAAGCAGAGCCCCACAGCTCCTCCAAACTCAGGGCCAAGTGAGCGTGAGATCATGAAATATGCCCCTCCAGCTATGAAAGAGAAGAACAACGGTCAGTTTCCAAAAGTCCTTCTATTTTACTTGATCTTGATGTTACAAAGTATTTTGTCCTAAAGCAGCAGAACATGCAAAAAACATTTTAACTGTCATTTAGTAGTTTACCACAACATCAGAGGAGGCAGGACTTGGCAGTCTCCCCTCCATGTGGTGCTGTTCATCATCACTTCTTCCTCTACTTTGCTTTCTGCTAAGCTGCAGCTAGCACAGCCTGTCATGAATGCTCAGGCTAATTAACATGTCCATCAATGACTGCAGATAAGTGTTATTTTTCTGCAAGTTGTTTCTCCAGCATTAGCACATTTAGCAGCGAGTGTATGAGATTGATTAACCCTGCTAAAATAATCCTCCTGGCCTGGCTGTGATCGGCTGTTTTTGGTAGGAACAAATCCGGAGTGGTGCATTTCTTTAGACGGTAACAGTAGCTCAGGGAGCCGGTGGAGGAGATCAATATTTTCACAGAATTTATGCCTCGTAACATACTGTCAGGACATTTAGATTTATTAATTTCCCATTCTTGGCTACATTGACTTTATCTTCACTTTATATGCAAGGATAATAACTGAAGGCTTAAGCTACAACCCTCAAAACTATAAAAATTATGTGGTGTTTTTTAAATTATTTGTTTACTTGTTTCTTGTTTATTGACTGGAGAGAGAGAGAGAACAGAAGCTGTTGCTTTAAACTTCAGCAGGAGAAAAAATATGCTAAGCATTGGCATAGACCAGAGGTTCCCAAACTGTGTGGGGCGCGCCCCCTAGGGGGGGCGCCGTGTCATTGCAGGGGGGGGGGGAGCCGTCTGGATGAAAAAAAAAACAAAACAAAACATGAACACTGTATGCGCTGGGTTTTTACCTTAGAATGGCCAACTCTCTGTCCTCTGTCACTTTTATCAGCAGTTAAAACTGTTTAATCCGTTGTTAACATGTTGTAACCTGTTTTTCCGAGCCGCCTTTAAACGCAACATGAGCGCTACGACGCTCGCACTGGGTTTACGCCTGTGAAGGAGACCTGCTGCTGCTGTACGGAGCTACGTAGGTTTGTGTTAGAATCACTGCAGCAAACCAGCAAAACGCAAAGAACTTTTCAGTTTTTCCCTCCAAACTAACCGACTCAGTTGAGTAAAGCTGTTGGATGCAGGTAATGTTAGCTAAAAGATGACTAGCTAATATCAATACAGAACCTTAAGCTTAACAAGTACCTTGTAGGCTACCGATGTTGGTGTCTATTTTCAGCTACGTACATTCATTTTGCCCCCAAAAAAGTCTATGCCCCCCCAAACTATGACCACGAGTCAAAACATTTTAAAGAAGGTAAATAAACTGGGAATGTCTGTGTCCTACACTTTACCTGGGACAACACCATTAGTAGCAATGGCGCTCATTGATATGGCTGTTAGCATTGTCTGTAAGAGAAAGAAGAAAATGTTACATTAGAACATATTTCAACATAATTTGGTGTAACTTCAAACCCTGATAGCTTTTCAAGGCAAATGTAAAAGTTGAAAACACATTTTTATGAAAGTGGTGACAGCAATGGCCAACATAATACACATTTACGTCCTATGGACTGAGAGTGAGGATGATGGTCAAAAAAGTACAGGAAATGTCAAAGTAACAGTTTGCTTTACACACATAACTGCACTTCAGTGCACTCATGAATCTTCAGTAGTTGATGACACCATTGTCATTGGATGGTTAATGAGTCTGCGAACACACAGGAGGTGGATATCCACTTCTCAATGGTCCAAGACTATGGGTATTACAGTGGATGTCTGGGAATTCACCTTCAGTCCGCTCCTCAACTTTTTTTTACATAACAACGTGTCTACCGTGAATCGCTTCTGGTTCCTAAGACCCACCGTCAGTCCATACCTGAGATGCTCATCATATAGGCCCAATAGAGATTGTACTTCTTCCTTTAAAGAAGTACAACCTGCAACATTAGGTTGTACTCATCTCCTACACTGCTGTTATTCAGTCTGTCATGTGTTTGTTTATCACCACCTGAGTTAGATGAGCCACAAAATAGCACAACTCCAGAATACACCAACAATCCAGAATGCAGAAGAGAACATCAGAGGTGATCTTCCCCATAACCCAGGACTTTTATAGGTCTTAGGGGAGGAAAGAGAGTTAAGGGTCTGCAGACCACAAACATGTTGGACACAAAGCAGTTTTTACTTTTACTTTTGGGTTCGCGCTAAAGGTTATTTACACAAACATGACGTCACAGAGACAGTTCCTTCCTACAGACTGTTTCTGATAAACATTTAACTATCAAAGTGTTTTTCAATAATAGGCATATTTGCACTCCTTCATTCTTGCACTATTATTTTGTAATAACACTGTAAATACACATTTGCTTAAAAATATTTTTTTTCAGTTTCCATATATAAATTTGCATTTTAAATGTCTGTATACTAAGATCAAAGTGGAACCAAAGTCAAAGTCTGTGTTTGTATGCATAACCTTGACCACATTCTTATTCTCAGTTTGTTTGGTTGTGGTTAACTTTCTAGGTAACGGTAACTGTGTGTAGACATTGCACATGTTCATACTAACACATGAGCAGCACATCAGGACGATCAGAAGGGACTGTATGATGCCGGCCATTCCCACAATCCAAGTGAGTCGAAGGAAGAGAATGACCCCAAAGATGTTTTGGAGACACGGCAGGTAGACGCCCATCAGAGTTCCCATGTTGGGGGACTAGCAGGGAGACAGAGAGGGGGGAAGGCTGTGTTGAGCATGACATTACAGGAAACAAGTGCAGTGATCATTAATATTGACTGATGTACTTTTTAAAGGTCGTTCAATCATGTTATCAGCACTTTGCGTGTATTTAGGTCTTACATTGACCCTGTCTAACTGCAGACTGCCCTGTTTCATAAGCAATCCATCAACAAAACTTAATAACTTGAACGAGAAAGCACAAAGTGAGCCATCAAGAAAGGATAATGTTTCAGAGCCTAAAAGTTCTCCCTGTACACATAACACAAAAACAAAACTTGCTTCCTGACTCCTGACCTTGGGGGTCTTCCTCCGTGAGGCCTCAGCACTTTCTTCCTCTTCATGCTCCTTGGCTCCCTGTGTGACATTAGTGTAGTTGACCAAGCGGCTGAGCAGAGAGGAAACCTTCGGCCGGATGTCAAGCTCTTCCTGGAATGAGAGATTGTCTGAAGCTAATTTCCTGGTAGATTAGATTTTTTTCCCCTTTAAATAATGGTTTAAATAATGGATGTCTTGCAGGGACAAAGCAACAGACCTCAAATAATGCCAGGTTTCTGTCATAGAAGTCGTTCCTCCTGCCAGAGGTATCAGCACTGCTAAGGAAAGGGCTGTCCTCTTTATGATTCCCATGTCCTGTCAGAGTGTAAGATAAAGTGAAGCTTTTAGACTGAAAAGAAGTTATTTTGTTAGGAGGAAAACAAAGTATAACAACAATTATTGTCATAAATACTGCAACAGTTAAAAAGAAAACATGATCAGTTGCTTAAAAGCTGCACAAATACTGATGTGACATGATACTCAATACAGAGGAAGCTTCACATGATAATCACTTAAAATTTTAAAGTCCAGTCAATCAAATTACAACAACGATTACAACTCTGGCATTTCTTAAATTTTAAATTCTGCATCTCTAATGGGGCAAAAGTCTCATATTTTATCTACAGCTGTACTGTGTGCTTTTGCATGCTAAAAGACAGATGCCATTAAACAATTTTGTTTGTTTCAGTCTGAAGGCAGACATACAATTAAAAAAAAAAAAAAAAAAAAAACATCAGTTAAGCAATTTTGCTTTGAAAACATGAGCTCCAAAAACAAAAAGATGGCTTTACAACTTTGTCTTTAAATCACAAACAATTAGAAAAAACATTTAGCTTGCACTTACTGAAATTTCATTGTTGAGATTTAGGGGGGAAAAAATGGCATTACAGAGATAAAATCCAAATGGAAAAAAAATAGGCTAAAAAAACACAAGCAGGTTTCTTTGGTTAGTAATTAAAAATGGAAAACAAATCTCTTTTTATAGTCTTCTCTTCCAGCTTTTAACTGTCTCTGTTCATTTTAATTGAAAGATCTTAACAATGTCCGTGTAGCAGAAACACAATTCACACAGCGAAATGGAAAATAACGACCAATAGCACAGAAAGTCCAGGTGATAAACAGGCAACTAATTAGATTCCACTTTCATTTATTTTTGCTTTTGAGGAAAGAATCAAACAGAGATAAGCACCACTGCTGGGCCAATTATTGTACACAAAGCATTACGGCAAACTTCACCCACACACACGCTCACACTCACAGGCATGCACCTCATTACCAAGAAATTACCTAACCTCTAAATTATTAGAGCATGTAAACTTCAACAGGCTCCGTCTTGAAGCCTGAATTAATCCTGCTACTAAAAACTGGCCAACTTACCGAGGGGGCACGAAATGGAAAAAACAAGTATTCTCAACTGTGCCTCATGACCTTCAAGGCCGGTCCTCACTCACCTGTGCTCTGTGTCCCACTGCTGACAAGAATGCTGTGGGGAAGCATAGCTATGTGGTGTATGCAGAGTGCAGGAGAGTACCCTGTGCTCTAGCCTGGGGAATTGTCGATTTCTATCCAGGACACCCGGTCACCCATAGCGAAAACTCACTCAGAGGCTTGATCTAACACATGGTGTGCAGACAGTGGGGAGCAGTAGGGTGGGTAGAGATGTGTTCTAATTCACATGAATGTGCAGGAACAGAAATAGTTGTGCATCGTCACTTTAGTCATTCCATTCAGTTCAGTTTATTTATATGGCTCCAATTAACAACACATGTGTCTGACGGAAGTTTACAAGAAACTAAACAAAACAAAACAAAAGAAAAAACAGTCGCACCACGACAGATACACAGCTTACAATTTTGTCACAGGGCATAAACCGGAGATTTAAAGCTGTTTTTTTGTGTAAAAGAACAACCAACTCCCACGAGGTTGAGTTACTTATTGTTTGCATGAAACAGAAACATTATCTCCTCTTTTCATATTTGTCTCTTGACAACACAATAATAAAATGCAGGCTACACTCTTACAGATGCATGCAAACAATATCATCTTATGATATTCTTATACAAGTTGTTGTCATGTTGAATAGATTGCTTATGCCAAACTGTAAATGTAACATGTTATGTTTTTTTGTTGTTTTTTTTCCCAACAGTATTTCTGCTCTTCCTTACAGGCAAGACTTTTTGTTTAAAAATGTGTTCTTCCAACTTATTCTTAGTTGTGGATTTCTGTAGCTCCCCAAGAGTTACTAGAGGTTTTCCTCTCCAATTGATGCCTTATCTTGTCTGTAAAATGTTTTGGTGGGTTTGTCATTTTCCTATAATCGTTTTGTTTTTAGACAACAGATTAAACTGTCTAACATATGCAGAGTTTTGGATATCATGTTGTCAGCCCTCTTTCTTCTTTTCATCTGAATTTTCTGCTATATTTGATATGTTTGACTTTATGTGTTCACTAATGTTCTCCTCCTCTACAAGACCTTCACAAACCAAAACTTTTTATTGAGTTAAAATTACAAAAATGATCAAATTTACAACCTGAGTAACTTCAGACAGCAATAGCTTGCAGCTAACTTTATTAACGGCTGTCAAACAGAGATGAATACATAATAAAAATAAAAGTTCACAAGGAAAAAGCTCTTACATAAAGGAAATATTTTTTGTTGTTTTTAGATTGAACTTTAGTCTTTGCATTCAATATGGAAGGAAAACAAATACTCTTCTGCACAGATAAATAGTGCCCTCTAGTGTGGTTTGAAGGTATTGCGTTGTAGACAAAAATAGGATCGGGCATGATCTTTCTCTTCTGTTCAGAAACAGATGCAAATTAATAAAGGAGAAAAGAAAAAAGGAAACAGGAAATAAAATGTGTCCACACCCTCAGCGTCCTATCCATTCGTGGCTTTACAAAACATGATGTTCGATACTCAACCAGCCTTATGTTTTATGGGCTAAGGAGGCAGCAGGGTTCTCTAGCTAACACACTAAAGGTCTAATTGGAAAGATTAAGTGCTCTTTTATGAATGCATATAGGAAATATGCTCTGTGCACAGAACAACAACCTCTACTCAACATGTGTCTACATGTCTTACACAGCTTGCCCAAAATACTTAACAGCCCCAACAAGGAGATCAAACCCCTTCTGGGAATTTAATCATAGCTTCTTTGCATGTATACTAGCATCTGGGAAGAGGATTTAAAAAATTCCAGGGAAATATGCATATTTCTTTCACTTAATCATAGCACCACAGCCTGTGTTTACTGTTTGTGCTATAGAATAGAATGTGACAGTATGTGACATAATGAATGTATGTGACATAATCAATGTCACATACTGTTTTTATTTCTTCTTTAATTATGTAAAGCACCTTGAAATGCCTCACTGCTATACAAATAAAATTTGATTGATTGATAGAATAGAATAGAATAGAATAGAATAGAATAGAATAGAATAGAATAGAATAGAATAGAATGTACTTTATTGATCCCCCATTGGAAGTTGCTTGGCAAGAAATAATTCAAGCAACTAGAGCACTACAAAATCCTTTAATGTTCAAGACGCTAGGAGTTTATATAAGCTTCTAAAATAAGAAAAAAGGTTTTGGTTCCAAAAGGTCCAACATACAGCTGAAACCAGCTAACATACACCATATAAAAACAAATATCTTCAGTTCCAATCAAATACATAAAGATTTTTGATGATAAAAATGTTGCAAGGCACTTTCAGAAAATAACAAAGAGGTAAGTTACCCTAAATCCATAACCTCTCTAGCTTTTCTGTTCAGGTGTGACATTTGTTGATTAAACACTAAAAAGTGGAAATTACTTTTACAAACTTTGTTTGTAAACTCTTGCAAACAATGGAAAAGTTCTTTTTAAAGATATAATCAACCCCTTATTGTGTGCATTACAGTTCCAACCAGACGTTTACATACACTGCATAAAATGACTTTCAACTATATTCCTATTGATTGTCTTGAACAAAACCAGCAGATATTATGGCCTAACAACAATTTAATAACGTATCAGTGCTTTACAAAGGTCAAAGTGAACAACTTCCAAAGAACATTACAACTTCATCTTACAGTAATCTGTTGGCACTGCTTAAAGTGGATTGGGAAACAATATCATTTTCATAAGCTCTAACAGTTAAAGAAAAAGAATCCTCTTTGCAAATCTTCTCTTTGTGCAGTATTTAAGACTGTAACAACATGAGGCAAAAATGTCAAAGCTCAGGACACTTCATGTGGAATGGTAATGCTTACACACCCTCAGAAGAAGCAGATTTATGTAAGTGTGCACACATACGTGTGTGAGCACGCTTTGCTGGGGCTGAAAGGTTCCTGAAGAAAAGACAGCTCTCAAGTAGACTTATGTAACACTCATTTGCTATGATTAAGGGAAATTGTAAATGACACGACACATTCATAATTATGTCAATTCCAAGTAAACAAATTAAGTACTAGATACATTTATTTGAATGCCTCGTAAAGTCGTGCAAAAGGTCCTTAAAGAAATTATACTGGTATCAGACTTAAATTTAGAAAATCCAAATTAATGTTTGTGCTCAACCCGCAACTGATTAAACTCATTTATATTCAGGGTGGGATCTTCCAAAACATCTCAGTGTTAGAAAGGTTTCTTATGTAATCAAATAAATAAATAGTTAAAAGGGGAACAAATAAATGTGGCAGACAGAGAATGAGCAGAAAGGGCTGGCTGGTAGAAAAATCTGTTTGCTCTCATTCTGCCACATGTTCACTTTATTTGCTGTGTTTCATACACTAAGAAGGAATATGTGACGGTGACATTGGGCTGAGAAAATATAGTTTATGTTTATGCAGTTATGTGTATTTTTTAGAGAGTGTGAGGTTTGCTCCATCAGGACATCGGTCCAAAATCTGGGAAGGGTGGGTTCATTTAATTACATTTTGGAAAATATTCCACATATAGGCACAATTATCAACCATTCTCATTGATTTATTACTTTTGAGAAGGAACATAGCCACTGTACACAATGTTTTTACTTAAAAACATGTAATATGCTGAAGAGTTGAAATTCTTTAAAGACCTGTTCAGACATGTTAAATGGGATTTATGTATTATATATATTGTTGTGTGCAAGCAGGTCTGTATATGTGGATACAGGTGTTCACTTTGGGTACATTCTTACTTTATAGATTTGTGCATTCTGTTACAGTAGATGTATTGATTGATCTAAATTTATTTTAAAAGGATTTCTTTTTCTCTTTTTTCCTGTGTGTGTTTGTGTATGCACGTGTATGTATGTTTACATGAATAGATGCACAGATTCATACTAGTGTTAATGTGGATATGCTCAACGCAATGGTTGTGACATGTCTGAAATGAATCAATCAAATCAACCTTATTTTAGCAAAACATCTATAATCATTAGAAAAAAACAACACAGAGATCTAAGACTATCAAACACACACTGCAAAAGTACAAGCAGTTTTTTTCTAAGTACATTAACATTCAAAGCAAAAATGAAAAAAATGGCTTTGTTCTTGAATTGATTTTAGTATTCTTCCAACCTTAGCCTCTGGCAAAAAACAAAAAAACAAAATAACTCTGTTTCAGCAGTACACCCATATTAGCTGTAATCACTGTTTCATGCAGGGTAAAACCTAAGCTGAACAGAGGAACGCTAACCTGCTGTGCCTTAAAGCAAATCATATCAGCTTTGATGTGCTCTAATGATGAAAAAGGGATGGCAGCTCCATCTGATCACCTCAGGGGGTGAAGGTGGGCGGAAAGGCGAGCATGGTGCTCCAGCACAGACTTCTAAAAAGACAAAAATGAACTAAATGAGGATGTCAGTGTGTGTAGATCTAACAGATAAACAAATTGTGGCCTGTTCATGGAAATGTAATGTGTTTGGAAATTGTTCAGGGTTTTAAGATTTTATGGTTAACTTGAATTTTATTTGTGAATACTGCTGTCACAAACAGCACAATTTACTTGAGGAATACACTAAAACAACGTTTTTACTTTTTATTTCATTGGCAGAATAAAGCATCATTTACCTTATAGTTGGATTCTACACTGTCCATAGCTACATTCTCAAACTAATATAACAAAAACAAAATAATAATGCAAATGTGAACAAACAGTTTTTCTTCAAATCTAGACAAGTAGTAAAAATAGTTGTTTACAAAAACCAACATCCAATTCAGTAGTGAGGCTGCCAGTCCATCTTTAAATACCTTCGTAAAATGTAGGTACATGTTGACACGTAATTTGCAAAACCAATCTTCATGTTACTTGCAAATAATGAATGGGATGATCTGATGAGATGGGAACGTTCTAGAAAAGAGAAGCTCAAATTTTAAGGTTCAAAAGTCTCATCCAAAACCTGGGAAAACTCGACTTTCATAGAAATGGACAGGAATGCTTGACTGGATGTGACGGAAAAAAAGATTCAACATTTCTGAGGAATAATCAGCAAAACAAAATATGTACATGGACCAAGTATCAGAATTTTCAAGTATGTCATCAATTTAAACTTCAGACAAAAAGAAAAAAAAAATAATTAAGTGAAGATGGGAGAAAGGCAAAGTCAACTCCAACTTCTATTTATCTCATGATGGAAAAAAAGGCAAAAAAATTGAAAGATAATGGTGAGAGGACATCACCCTGAGGTGCCCCTTTGTTCCTAACCTTTAGTCCCACAAATTGTGTTCTGTTTTTCATGCAGTCATTAATTCAAGTAATTGTGGAGGCCGGTGTCTTCCACACAGGCCTCTTGTGTGGAAGACACGGGAGGCCAATTTGCCCAGCTAAGCAGGTTAAATTGTGTTAAAAGCATTGGAGAAATCAATAATCATCAGTCAGACAAGGCTGTCAGCTTTGTCCAGGTGACAATAGGTACAAAATGAATCATCTAATTTATGGTTAGGGACAATGAATCAATTCATAATATTCAGTTAGCATAACATGGATGTTTTTAGACTGTGGGAGAAAGTTGTACCCTGCAAGATGGTACATCTTCTGAGATGTACCATCTATCGAGGAATGGATGGAGGGATGGAGGGATGGATGGTACATCTTCTAAGAAAGAAGATGTACCATATAGAAAACTTGTCACTTAAATTAAATTTCAAACTCATTCCATCAGATTTTAAAGACTTTATTTCTTTTAGTTTACAAATCTGAACATTAAGGCTTAATTGAACTAAAAACTGAAAAATTAATATTTTTTTCTGCTTTATATTCTATCATATGGAACTTTTACTGTACTCTGACTCATTGCTAAACTTTCACCAAACAAGTTTCTTATACTTTAAGGTTCTTACGTAAACAAGAAACTTAAAGTGGTGTATTAATTACCATTATGTTATGGAGGCTATTCATTTTTTAATTAGACTGAGATGTTTGCCTGCAGAATTAGCTACATGACTGATCAATTAATTAGCTTCACTGTAGGAGTTCTTTTATAAGAGTCTTTTTTTTATACTCCCAAAATATGTTGACCAAAATCTAACATTTTACTATAATATTCATTTGCAGTAATATTTATAAAGAGTCCTCTTGAGGATAGTAGATGTTTAAATGCTTAACCAGTGAATTTCATATAGAAGATGATGATGGTGTAGGACAAGGGACAAACTTTTATCAAAAAGTTGTTTGAATTAAAACGAAGCTTTAACTATTCCACTCAGACATTTTAAAACATAAATGCTACTGCAAAACTGTTTTGATAATCAGTTCATCTATCTCTGCCATCTTAACTATAGACAAGTGACAACATTTTTTACGGCCTGCTACCCACATCTTTATGTGTGCTCTGCTTTCTACACATGACAACGTAGCAGGAAAGACCAGAACAAAAACAAATAGTTTCCAGTCCTGGTGCTATTTCAAGGGATGCAGTTCGACAGAGCAATAACCACAATGTTGGTACTGCCCTTTGCTCACAGAGCTGAGTTCAGTGCCTGGAACAGACTCTGCACTGTGTCACTTCCTCCACACGTCACACTCTGGACATCGACTCATAGCATCTAACACGGTCAGCCGCCTACTCCTGTTGGGATTCATGCAGTATGTTCTCTTACGTTATGCTGATTTTAATCATCTGACCACATCCCCACCCGTTTTTTCACACTTTTAGGAAAAAGTCAGAAGTGAATATTGTAATCATGCATACAACTACTCCAAGTTCCAAACAGATGTTCTGTTTGTGTTAACATCCACAAAAATAGAAAGCGTAATAACATGTTTCAATTCAAGCAATACACAAACATGATGCCTTAAGATTATTTCTTGAGACTCTAATAGTGCAAGAAATTTCCCATAACTCGGTTAGAATGCATTATGACATCAGGTTTGCGTATTTTGTGGTGTACTACAATGTTTTACACAGGCAGACTAGAAGGCACTTGTCTCCCTGTGCTGCTTGCAGTGGGAGGCTTTCATGCATTCCAGGAATATGCAAGCCAACAGCTGGAGCAACAAGACCTTACATGCTAAGGTCTTAGAATTCAAATACCAGCTAAAATACTCACATATCAACAAATCTACATATTTATTAAAAGCTTAGAAAAACATGTGACTAGTTAGGTTTTTCAAATTTCATTTCTGCTCCATTTTGTGTTTTCAGTGGAAAGCAGTTCACAACCAAATCCGCATTACTATGACTTCAACTTTATGCTACATGTCAGTGAGACAGCTGGTGCTCAGCCCATCCTTGGGGTAGCTGGTTGCCTTATTTAAAGGCCACGCCTTTGTGAGTCTTTCACTTGGAGAGAGACAGAAAAAAAGTGAGGTTTCTCTGGTTTCAGCCCACATAAACAGACGCCGCTTTCACACAAAAAATGAAGCAAAGTAAAATAACCGTCTCCAGAAGTTACCGTCTGGACTTCTTTCTCCTCGTCTTTCATGTGTTGTCAATAACTTATGTGCTGGCCCTGCTTCTTCTGGGTCGATTTAAGTGAATGACAGCCGAGACATGCAGAGAGGCAGAGAAGGGAGGAGGGGAGAAATTTGCTCGTGTGTTGTGAGCAACCAATCTTTTCTTGTGAAAAGAGATCCTCTACTGGCACAAAGAAAGCCCCATCTTTTGTGCGAAGAGCTACTTCAGGCCCACCCCCAATGTGTGTGTGTGTGTTTTTTTTTTTTCCCCAACAGTTCTCACCACTTTTGTTTTTCCTTTGTCACAGCTATAGGCTTGCATTTCTGTTTAAATCCAGCACTATGTGGGGAAAAAAGGAAGAACAGAACATTAAAAATGTTCTTTCCAACTTAACTTAAGGTAAGTTGTGCAAAATAGAGCTGATTATTTTAGAAAAACATTTTCCAGTCATAGACTATTGCCATGGTAACCATTCAACCAGATGTTCACAAAGCTCCTAAGACAAGAATTGACTTGCTTGTGCTGTGGTTTGAGCAAGTAAAAATGTATACACATAAAGGTAGATCTTCAAGCTGACTTTCCATCTGGGTTAAAAATAGACTATAAAAGTTATGAGACTTACCATCAGCACCATCTTGATGGTCAGGGCAGTCCTGTCCAGTGTCCCTGTAATCAACCCAGTTAATCCCTTCCAAACTGTCATAGCTGGACTGAGCCTGATCCTTTACTGGTACGACTGTGAAGTGAGGCATGTTTTCATTCCTCTTCTTTGCGCCTTCAGCTCAAACTCAACTTAGTGTGGCTAACTGTTAGCCAGCACTTCAACTCCCACTAATGGCAACTACATTCCACTACACTGTGCTCACTTCCTCTGAAGAGCATTATCATACTCCCCGCCCCCGAGCCAGCCTCTGATGGGTTTTTTTTTTTTTTTTTTTTTTTGTCTGTGCTCAGCGGCTCTGGAGGTCTGGGGAGAGGCGCATGTTAAAATAAACCCCTTCAACCAGAAGGAGTGATATGGCACTCAGGTTTGCTCTGAGAAGTCAGGGATACATTTTCACTCCCGAGTAATGCAGGACAATGCACTCATCAGAGAAATAGAATAGAGTGACCCCTTCATATGTCTGTGTCATAATGACAGTAAACAGGCTGGCCTCTGTCTGCTCAAAGGTTCACAAACGATATTTTTCTGTTTTCTTTCCCCAAAACACAGGCTGACGCATTGTAGCAGCAAGGAATGACGGTTAAAAGTTTTTAAAAAAATATTTAGACAGCTATTCAGTAGAGAAAACAAACGACTCCTGGTGCCCATGTTTAATAGGTAAACAATTAGACGTCATTGCAGTCTTTGAACTCAGGACTATTCTGCTTCTTCACACAAATTTGCCAAATTCTGTGCTAAATAAGACAGACTGTATGTTAGCTGTATGTTATTTAATGTCATGGTCCAGAGCTGTCGAAACACAGAGTGTAATGCACAGTCTCTCCAAAAATAGGAGCTTGCCTGTAAACATTAAAATAGCCAATTAAGGGCATGCTTTAGAAAACCTGTTATTAGTAAGCTGACAGCTACCAATCTTGCTGCTGTGCTCTTTTAGTTAAAAAGTCTTTCCATTTAATTTTTTCTGTAATAACCATTTTCTAATGTTAAACTTTTGAAAGGAGATGGTCTGTATTTACTTTATTATTTTACAGAAAAAAAAGAAGAACCACTTGACTGGAACTCAAAAGTGCAGACTTGATTATTTGACTTTTTTCATGACATAACACAGTAAACGTATAAAGTTTAAATTCTGTTGTAAAACTGCTACGTCAGTATGGTGGTAAATTAAACACACATTTTCAGAGGTAATAAATGTAAGTTATCTAGATTAGTTCCCATAAAGAAAAATAAAAGACTCCTCGCTTGCTGTCTTTATGTGAAACCTGATGCTTTCAAATGACTAAAGTGATTTCCTTCCATGACTTTTTACAAAGCAGTAATTATGAAATGCTGTCAACCAAGGTCAGTCTGTAACTCATGTGGTGCTTTGTGCAGGTCAGTGACCAGCAGGAAGTCAGAGACTGCCACACTCGTTTCTTCCATCATGATTACTCAGTGAGGCACAAAGAAGCGTAGGCAGGAGGGGAATGTCCATAGAAACACAAGACCCAGAATGGTCAACTTAGGGATGAAAAACTTATGGTAGATGCTTCAGAGCCTGCTTCAAATTTGTAAGTCCAAAGGTATCATATAAAGAAGTCAACTGGAGGATGTTAATCAACCTCTTTCCAACGACAGAAAATCTAATAGTTTTTTTTTCTTCCTATCCTACAATTAATAGTAGGACAAGAATTTAGCTTTTGATGCAACCAGTTTACCCTTCCGATTTGCAATTAAAAATATCATCCACTAGATGGCAGCATTTGAATGTGTCATAAACATAACTGTGAAGGTCTTAGATTTTCAGTTTTAAAGAGAAATTGCAAATAGATCTCCCTCTAGCGGTAAGATATCACATTACAGGCTTAACTAATCCACTAATAGTCAATGAATAACAAATAATCATAACTAGATATATTAGACAATAAAATGTTGGATATTGTTTGTATTAGAACAGCGAAAATATTTTTCGCTGTTAATACCATAAGTATTTCCTAAACTATTTTAGGCAGTAGCAGTCAATTCTTTATTCTACTTTGTTCCATAATTATATATCTTATATCTAACAATTGGGCTGGACAGACTGTATTTATTTTATATTATAACAAGATGTTTACATTATATTTGAGACTGGCTCTAAGTTGCAGTACAGTTGAGAATAACCTTACTGAGAAAGGTGAGTTGGTGTCCCAATGGGCATAGACAGAAAATGGTAAGATACTATTTAAAAGCACACACACAAAAAATGATGCTGCTAAAATGTGATTTGATGTGATTTGCATTAAAGAATATTCCCTTTTTTTCAGCCTTATTACGTCTAAACTCCACACATTTTAAACTGTCCGTTAAATATTGTATGATATATTTTAAAGCTACTGCCTGAATTGGTTTATATCTATGCATTATGAATGAATTCTTCTTAGTGGGTTTGCAAACTAATTGTATGTGAAAGCCAAGAGCCCCTTTGTCTTCTTTCTACCACTGACACTGATTAGGATTTTCTAATACTCTGCCTGTGGGGATTTAAGTCAATCCAATTACCTTTGGATACCGTGATTAGCTCGACGTAAACCCAGGGGCCTTTTCAGTTTGTGTCCAGGACTAAAGATTTGGATTTGAAGAAAAAAAAAAAACTTCAAAGTGTGATTGGCCAAGCAAAACCTTGGCGACATTAATTCTTTGACAGAAAAAAAACAATCAAACCTTCTGTAGCAAAGCTTAAACCATTTATTAGTGTTACAGTTTTGTCATTGAGTTAGTATAGAAGAGGACCATAGAAAAACAATTTTGGATGTTAGAAGTTTTAACATTTTTATGAGTAAATTTTTTTGTTCTGAAAGGAAGAAGAAAGATCAGGAGAAAATCTACTGTTCAGACCCAAATAAATTTACTCAGATTAACTTTGGTATCAAGTATTTGCAAGATGAACGTAAAGCAAATACCTGTAATATAAAGCGACAAAGTCAAAATGATAAGTGGTTTAAGTAGACTGATCTCTATGCCGGATAGATAATACCCAGATACGGAGGACAGTTCACCCTCCTAAAAACCCAGCGAGATACAAACTACTAGAAGTCCAAAGAAACAGTTTCTGCTACAGTCGTCACTATTTTTTAAACAACAGCAGCCAATGCAGATTTCAAAGTTGTAACTGACAATCTTGATTTGGAGGGGAGGGTTCTCTTTAGTTTTTTTTATTTAAAAATGTACATTCTTACTTAAAACATAAAGTAAAAATGGACGAGTTTCATGATCTTGGGTTGTTTGAGTTGTTTTTGAGGTTGGATTATTCTGTGTTCCTTCGTCTCTTCCTGTGATTAGATCAGTTTTTCTTTAGTTTTACTTTAGCTAAGTTCTTCTTAGTGTTTCTAGTGATGTTTATTTCTTGCCTCTAATCATTCCTCATTACCCTAGTTTCATTATATTTTTAGGTCTAGTTATTCTTTAGTATTAGATTCATTTCATATTCTCTTGTATACTCTTCATCGCCCCCTTGCCACTTTTTTTTCTCTCTCCCTCTCCTCTTCAGAATGTCTTCAGTTTTCTCCCCTCATACCTGCAATCAGTTAACTAATCAGTGCAGGTCCTTTTGTTCTGGATTTCTGTTTTTTGCTTTGGCTCTGGCTCCCTGTCTTCCTTGTGGTTTTTGTAAGTTTTTTCATGATTTTTTTTATTAAAACATTCTTCAGAGATGCCTCTGCCTTTCTGTATTTCATCATTCACCAACCAATATACAACATGACAGATGATAATGTCTTTTTGTTTTTGTAACAAAAAGAAAAAGAGTTCCACTTGCTGTGACAAAGACACAGCTAGTGGAACTGCTGCTGTAGTTCCTTTTTTAAAATCTCTTGACAGCATTCTGGCAATTGGGAATATTCAGTGAGGCGGTACTTGATCCAAGACTCTGAAAATGGCATTTTAGGCAATTCTTTGATCTCTAAGGTGATCACTCTCCATCCTTTATCCTTTATCATACAGAGCAAACTTATGCTTTCCATCCATTCTCTGTCATTATGAAACCATAAAGGATCTATTTCAGATGAAATCTGAATTATTCATTGGTAAACCACTGAGTAAATGAAGGCAGTTTCGCTTAAGTTAATGAAAGTGAGGGTTTTGGTCCTCTGGGTTTCAGATGGACCACATATTGCATTAGCAATATGTGGTCCATATTGCCAATGCCTTTGAGAGACATTTTATCTCAAAGGCAAAGTCAGATGCTCTGTCACTCTGACAACAAAAACATCCAACAGTAATGTTAAGAAAGTATGCTACTTTTTCAATGTATCAGTCTCTGGTTTTCCTTTTGCAACATTGTCCCTTAGTCTGTGCGCTAAAAGATTGCATTGTGCTACAGCAAAGCCATGTGAAGCTAGTTTCCTTTGATTAGTTACTTCAGGGTACTGAGATGTTTTTCTATGAACGAGCCCAGCTGTAATTAATTGGATTTAAGATGGCTGAATTTCATTTAGATGAAATCCTTTTAGGGTCCTTAACTTGAGTGTTTATTCAGTTGCATGCTTCAGAAGCTGCTTTTTACGAGCCACAATTGGTAAAACAACTAATGTTTGTCACTTAAAAGGAAATAAGCATTTAAATGTTTGGTTCCTTATTTTTTTTTTCCATAGCACCAAAACTAAGTTGACTTCAGATGAAGAGTCTGTCTTTTTGGAACGAGTGTTATGAATAAATAAATCAACCGAATGAATTTCAGGTGGGGGTGGAGAACCATTCCCCTTTTTCCGTGTAGGCTAATCTACCACTGAGACACAGCGGCCCTTTGTGCTTACTGCTAGACTGAGAGAGCCACTGAAAGGAGCCATACCAGTTTTCAACAGCAAGACTTAACTGACTGAGAGAGGCTGTGGTCTCAAACCCCCACAAATATGCATAAAATAAAGTGTAAAAGAAATAAGTCAGAAGAATGTTTTCCTAGATATTTGTGGATTTTTTCCATATGCTTTGTTTAAAAGCTCAACAATTTAAACAAATTTTAGGTTCTCTAAATAAACCTACCCTTATCTACTAAATAAGGCTTTGGTTAGGTAGATGAATGTCTAAACAAATACTTTCCAGTACTTTCTTGTAGTGAAGAAAACAAAATTAACTGAATTCTGTAAATAAAATAACCTGTTTTGTGCGAAATTAGAGTTTTCTGTATCTCTTTGGTAAAATAGTTTACATTTATAAGCAATACTACTATCTGAAAAACTGACCATTCCTCCTATTTCATCTTCTTAGAAAAAGCAATTTTGTCACATGGTTGCCACTAGTCAACGTGACACGTCAAAGTCATTGCAGAGCAAAGAATCGATTAGTCTAATCAAAAAAGTTGACTAGTTTCTGCAACCTCTCGTATTTTAGTGCTGCTCAAGCCAAACGTTGCTGGAAAAAGGTTTTCTTGTTCTTACCTCAGATATTGTTTCTTATACTTCATCTTCAATTAGCTACCACCCATGAAGCCCTTTGCATTGACTGGTATTATTTGCCAAAAGTAAGGCTTCAAAGTTTGGTCAAACATTGGGTGATCAGGAAATAACCCAAACAGAGGCCTTGTCCTTGATGAGAAATCCACATGGCCTTTAATTTCTTTTATTTAACCTGTTTGCCCTTTAAGGTATTTGAGAAACTCCTATCAAATGATTTGCAGCAGTTTTTTGATGTAGCAGCAACCTTTGACACAGCAAACTTCCCTGAATCCAAATTATTATTCTTGGATTCTTGACACAGGGCCATTCTGCTATGTTGCTCTGATCTTAGAGGGCAACTTCTATTTGCTTTGCCTTATCTAATACTGCAGCAAGGGACTGTAGAGAGAGGCATTGGTGGTAATGTCTGCAATCATATCAATAACAGTGCCAGTGGAGAAACCAATAAATAGCAAAACAACCAAATAATCTACTAAATGTAAAACACAAAATAAAAGCTATATAAACCAAATACAAAGTAAACACTGTAGGGAAATTACAGAACTCAAGCTAAAGATGAAAATCAAAGTGAATGACTAAACTTGGAGTCCATCACATAAGTTACATGGTAATGTGAATGTAATATGGTGTGTATTGAAGGAATTCCTTCTTCTGTGATGAACTGTATTATTTCTAGAAACTGCAGTTAAAATGATACTGGAGACTAATTTGCAAAGGCAGTTCCACAACTGACATAACAGATAAAACTTGAGTGACAGCTGACGCTATCAAAAAAGCAAGTGCAAAGAACACAGAGTACCTATGGAGTTTCCTCTTTCTTAAGGACCATTTTGCCAAATGTGCTTATCTACCAACCCAGCTATCTGTGTGTCCCCCTGTGTGCCACTCAGTTTCTCTAAAACATCTGCGGATCACATCTCCGAGACCAGATGCCCTGGCTGAGACTATAAATCTCTCTGATAAGAAAACAGCTCAGATAACATAGCACCATGTCTCCTCTCACACACCTAAATGCACATTACGTGTCTTATCACAGAGATACAGTCTCAGACCAGAATAAGTTACACTGATTCACCATAGACAACGCATTTAATCACATTTGCAAAGGAGAATCAATGTCAAATACAATCAATCCTAAAGTTAGAAAGAATTTCATATAAATCAGTAAATGTCTTTTCTGTCCACAGGAACATTCAATATTTCAGTAGTTGGCAGCTTAACATGCGGATAGTTTTCAATATAAATTAGATGTTTTGGAATGTTTTGATGCTAGTGCATGACACAAAGAACTTATTACAATCATCTGTTTTGCTTAGGGGATTACACATGCAGAAGCACACCCAAACATTTCAGCCAAACATGCAAACCATCTTTTGCAGATATCAGCTGCTGATAGGTTTGACAACATCAGGGCAATACTCCTTCTTTGAAGAACTGCTCACCAGGAACCAGCTCAAACAGGATTTTAAATGAGAGTAAAAGTCATGTGGACTGAGGAAGAAGTAAAAAAAACGGGAAATTCAAGTGTGGAAGAGAGAAAGTGAACTGCGAAAAAAATCATGGCACAGACATCCGGAGTCGTAGAGACATTAACCCGAGGTTAGCAGAAAACAAACAAACATAGTGTTCTGTCTCATGCCAGGGTATTAATGTTTGCCCTGTCCTGCTCTGCTTTGTGTCTGTAGGCACCCATCGCACGCCATCTGACTTTTGAGCATCTCTGAGTTTTCTAGGAGCAAAGGTAGCATTTCTAAGAATTATGCAGGATTTAACATTTAACAAATTAAAGACAATTTTCAATGAAGGCCTTTAATGTATTAATTTAATACATTAAATTAAGAATTTAATGTATTCCTTAGTTATGTTTAGTTTGATTAACTAAACCCGTCGTTTAACCTCAGGTTTTTATAACTTGTGCCCATGTAAATGTGACAGATAATCTATACAAAATAATATTAATAGCCAATCAACTGTGACTTTTTTAGGAATGAGAAAAAATGTAATAAATATAAATTGTACACCTTTTTATATTTTACTTTTTATTTGTTTAAAAGATTATTGAAAGGAGTATGATGAAATTAGAGTAATTTACAATTTAGCAAAATTATTTCATCCAGTTTGAACTCAAACAAAATAAAAAGTCAAATTATTCCTCATAAACCATGTTAGTGTAAGTAAATGAGGTTAGAATTATAAGATGGGTTATTGTAAGGTGATTTTCTACTTCTAGATCTATGGGGTCTCTAAATTAAATAAAAATACAGTAATAGACATCAACATCAAAACTAGTTCATGTGGGAAAATAGCTAAAAGATCAAGGATATTTGTTGACTGGCCACATGAACATGTTAGAGTAGCCTAAACTGAGATGACTTTTGTCCTCAAAGAGTTTAGAACTTTGGTTGAATTTGTCGTGACGTGATTTTGTCTGATGTTTAATTGCCCTCAAAGTCTGTTTTATCCAAGAGCATTTTGGTTTAGACTGTAGCTGATGTTTGTCTTTTTTACACAAACCACTCATTTACTCAGCTTCCTGTCATTTAATGTAAGGTTGCAAAGTCACGCACTGGCGCAGGCGGGCTTGATGAGATAGTGACTCAGCTAATGGTGGAAATGGCTGTCCTGTGTATAAGGCAGTCCTGTTGTTTGCTCAAAAATACATTTCAATCAGCAAATTAAATAAACAAAAATGGAAGTCACCAAGGTCTAACATAACACTGCTGGAAACTTCTCCAAAACTTTATCCCTGATCTGTGTGATGTGTTTCTTGGTCATCTGAGTTATTCACTAAACCTAGTTGAATTTACACTATAGCTGTGTCCAAATTCAAGGCCTGCATCCTTCGAAGGATCCAGTCTACGTAGACTGGGTCCTTCCAAAGCCGTGAATAAACTAAGACTGGAAAAGAAAAGTTGCTTTTCTCTTCCAGTCTTAGTTTATTCACGGCCTTGGAAGGTCTCCGAACTCAGCATGGAGAACGTTTAATTCTCCACAGTTGTCAACAGGGGTTTCCGTTGAAAATATTTGTAGCAACACTGTATCTATTTTTAAGCATAACTGTAATTGTATTCCTCCCTAAAGGAGGTTTATCAGATTTCTGTGGTCTGCATCTGTGGTATGCAAATGAGGGTCCCTGAGTCAGTTTTACTTATGTACGAGTTTTTAGTGGTGTGGAATGCTCAAAATTGCTCAAAAGATTGTTCAAAAGAGTTTCTGGAAAGTTCAGTAAAATGTCACAAAACTAACTTTGATGATTAAACCAATGGGGCACAACTTTCTTCTTTGTTTTACATACATCCAATTTTAAATTTAGTATCTAGATGTTTTAGGCAACAGTTTTAAAGGCAGAGCTCTGACCAAGGGAAGACGCGGTGCTGGACAGGGCAATCTGGGTCTTTAGAGACTAATAAATAACGTGTTCAGAATGGTTCAATTCTACATCCCTTTGAGGTACTATGTTTATCTGGAGTACAAAAATTATATATTTTTTAAGCGTTTTCTTAGTTTAAAGACAAATTTATGCTACAAAGATTTCCTTATCTTTAAATGACCTCGGTTGATTTCTAAATGGTTTAATTTGTTTCATACATTCAGGGGACATAAGCCACAGAAAGACCAGACAGTTTTAGAAAAAGGTTCTCACATGACTTTGTGACACAATACAACTAACAATTTTCCTGCATAATACTCTTATCACTGATTCATATCGACAATATCACAGGTATTATGAATACTGTCTAAGTTCCTAAATATTTCTGTGCTTTTTAGTTGACAATATCCTTTCACCTGTTGACTAATCTGTAAGGTTAAATGTTGGTTTTCATTTTTTTACTGATCTAAAAGGTTTTAAACTTTTTCATTCACAAATGTTTTGAAATCCCAACATAGCATGGCCCCAAGTTAAACAAGTCATGCACCTTCTTCCAGCTTCAGTTTCCATGTAAAGTACCTGGCATTACAATTACTCACAGATGCATCGCTGGAGTTCTGAGAAATTGTTAACATATCTTTTGCTGGAATCTGGGTTTGGCATCGATTAGATTCATGTCTGCTTTGGCTTGGGATACAGGAAACAGGCGGTTCTTCATGGACAACCTTGTGACCGTGAACACAGAGGATGCACTTAAACCACAGACATTGGAAAAAGGGGTCATATAATTTTTAGAGCTATCTCCTTTTTGCGAAAACTATTTGGACTGTGTCCAATATCTTAATGGTATTCACAGTTGTGGGGGTGGTTTTAAAATCAACAGGATATATATCATCTGAATGTGCCTATGGGAGGGGTTTCCTGCCTCCCAGGAATCCTAGAAATCATGTAATGGCACAGCTGCTCCATGTGAAGCGTGTAAGCAACATATTAGTAGCGATACGTATAAAACAGCAACAAGAGCAGCAAACCAGCAACTCTTTTCCAATGTGATCATGTTGACTGTGATGGCATACACATGGATAGACTTGTGTTACATTAATGCAGCATAATACAGCTACAGCTGATAATAAGTTTCTTTTGGGTTTCAGTAAAGGAAAATATGTAATAATCATGACATGATTATAGCCAATATTTTTATGCTTAATTTTCACATTGTTTTGGGTAAGAAGATATATATATATTTACACATGAGCTGTACTCGTAAGAAAGCTACAGTCTTCATTGCACTCACTACATTTCAACAGCTTCACAAGTGGCGTAATTTACTGTAATACTTTAGGAACTGGGGTCATGCCACCATTTGGCCCCAGATCATTTGGTCCTTTATCTCCTGGTAGATGAAGGCGCCCATATGTGAACAAGCTAACACGCATCTATATTGTGTGTACAGACATGTTCTTGACACATCATATGGAGATGTGAGTTTTGCAGTCTGTAGATACAAGAAAAAGAAAAAAAACACAGATTGGAATGCTGTCTGAAGCAATCCTAAATTATTTTAGGATTGTATATATGAAGAATATATTCCATATGGGTTTATTTCAGTTCCAGTCTTTTGTAGCTTATTTATGTTTTGCTTTGTTTTTGTCTGTAAAGTTCATCAAAACCACAATACACAGATGATGAGATGTAAGGAAATTGGATTTTACATTTACTTAATGATTTACACTTTGCTTGATTTACAGTTTTCTTTCATGGCCAGAGGATCTTAATTGCAATGTTCTGTGTGATATAGTGCAATATAAAGGTAAACCAAAACATCAAAAATAATTAAGTTATTTTTAAATATTAGCCTATAAAAACAGTACAGACAATACACTGTAAGCTAAGTCGAGCTCTTGTGTACAATCAGAATGAAAATATCAGACTCTCTGTCTTGCATAGGACAATTCTAGTGCAGACAACATCTGCAAAAACACACATTTCTCTAAAAGGCAAACAGGTTGTGCCAATGTCTTCAGTTACTGTTTGGAGCCATATGATTAGTTTTAGCAGTACACTTATTTATTTTTTTCTCCAGTGTTTACAGTTTTTTACTAAAATCCCATTCAGGAAATTAGAATACTATGGAGAAGCATTTTTTTTTTTTAGGATTTGTATCAGTACAAGTGAAACACATTATGCAGATTAATTACACATGGATGTTTGAAAGCCTTCACTTCTGTCATTTGGGATGATTTTTCACTTACAGCTAATGAAAACATGCCATTAAAAATTAGAATACGTATTATCTCAGACAAATAAAAGCAATTTTTAAAATCAAAATTGTTGGCATACTTAGAAGTAAATATCTTAGAGACTATTTTCAGTCTTACAAACACGCCTCATCTGAACACATATTTTAATTTAATGGACAATACTGTAAGATGGTGATCACAGAAAAATTATATGATTTCAATGCCAAAATAAAAATTATTGTCTGAAAACTGTTTTGTTGTCTAACAAAACCTGTCAATCTGAAGGAGTACATTAAAATATTTTCTCCTATATCCAACTACATTATTACATCACAGACAGGCAATTACAAAGGAGTCCATGGGGATCTGGATTGGCCTTTATTGACGAAACAAATCTGATGAAACATTGTGGATCTGACCTTTTAGCTAATTTACAGATACAAAGAGGACTGAGAACGAGGAAACACATGTAAAGTCACTCTACTCCCACATAAAATTAACATTCATATTCAAAGCATAGTGACTGATTTCTATTATTAACTGTTATGACAATAATTTAGCTATGTTTTATGTAGCATGGCCATGATAAAAGGGCATTGAAAACTTACTTCCTGAAGAACTACTACTGCATTGGTGCAATTTACCTGTGTCTCTCCACTACAATAAATAATAGTTGAAAGTATATTCTCCAATAAGACATTCAATTAGATACAACACAGAAAAAAAAGGCAAAAAAAACCCTTTTTTTTAATTATTATTGGGTTTAGTACTATTAGATGCTTGCTATGCAATTATCCTTGATTCTCAACTCCCTTCAGTGCTCTGTCTGGGATTTCTCCCATTGAGCTTCAGTTCTACAGCCTATGAATTAATTTCATCTGGGCAAATCAGCAAAGAGAAACGTTGTTAATGACGTTGATTTTCTACTCTGTTTTAGACCTGGAGTCTGTCAATGGTTGTACTTTGATTATGGCTGCTGAGGAAGTGAACGAAGCCATTCAGTCTCTGTTGGCCACGCTTCCAAATATTGAGCAATTAAAGTCAGAGCAAGAGAAATCTTTGAGACACTTTAATGCTGGCAAAGGTGTCGTGGTCCCTTTCACTAACAGCTCGTTAGGCTTGGCAGTTCTCTTTTCTCAGTGGGGGATGATTGTTTAATGCTTCACAGTCGAGCTTGTTCATTACACACAAGAAAATGTTAGCGATTGGGTAAAATCTGTTTTTCTTTTTTGATAAATCAGTTAACAACACACGTATACATACACAAGATCAATGCCCTTATGATGTAATTTCTTGCTTTTACGCTTGGGTCATTTTTAACAAGACATTCTGTTTTATGCTTCTTTCTATAAAATGAGCATATTTCGTACCAATAGCTTAATATCATGGTAGATCAAGAAAGTTTATCTATCTCGTTTAGTGACAGGAGGCTCCCCTCATGAGGGGCCACATTTTTAAAGCATTTCTTACTTTCCATCACTTGCTGCCAAATCGGCAGGTTTGTTCCAATGAGAAATAAACATAATAAAAAATATTATGTGTAGGATCAAGGTACATTCAGGATGAAGCTGGCAGAGGAAAGGTTTCAACCCTCAGCTAAACCTTATCATTTTTTCCACACAAAAGCCCAAAAAAACCCTGTAAGGTTGATAACCCTAATCACAACACTTTAGAACAAAAAACATGGAAATTATAGTTGTAACCATAGCAATAGTCAAACTTGTTCTAAGCATGGAATTATAATCATTCAAGGACAGCTTATTTATTTAAAAATGTGACGTAATTAGTATTTATAATCAGAACTGCTTAATAATCATGTGAAACGATGCAACTATTAAGATTTCTCAATTAGAAAGGAAAAGCGAGGCACACAGTCTTCTCCTTTGGTATTGCAGCGACTAACTGTTCTTTATGATGTGATCTTTATCAACTCAAGGCCTCAGCTGCTTGCCTCACTGTAACAAAATATTCCCTCCAAAATGGCATTTGAAATGTCAGTCTGGTGTCCTGAGGAGATAACGAAAAGGTAAAAATGTCACATGTTGTGCATCACATAATGCTACATCCAGACAGTTTGGCCCATCTGGACAAAGCATTGTTCAAAGACATAAAGTTAAATGCTACAGCGAGTCCTGTGTCATGCCTGATGTGTTCTAAACCATCATATGTTGGGTTGACTCCTGTCCAGTTTTGCCTTAATAAAATTGACATGGATAATAAAGGCACATAAACATTTCCTGGGAATAATTTGGCCAATGATCCAGGAGCAGTCAGCAAAATAGCAGCATGTAAATAACTCTGGCTGCATATTCCCTGTTGTTTTTCTGCTGGAAGGAAACCCCAATCTAAAGTGTATTACAGCTCCTAACTAGTTTTCTGCCAGGATTGCCCTCTGTTTACCTCCATTCTTCTTACCATCTGACTACCTTCTCTGTCCTGCTTAAGAAAACCTTGAAGATGCCACCGCCATGTGTTTTGTGGAAGCAGTATGTTTATTTTGATAAGTTGCTCCATGTGTTGTTTTATAAGCAGGTAAAAAGTTTAGATTTGGTCATGTCTGTCCTGTCATTTGAAATATAGGAAACAACTTTCTCTATGCTTAGCAGGCATAAAATTGAATGCACATGCAACAAGATTGCAATATTTATTTATTTCTGTTTTCGAATTAACTACCTCATATCACTAAAGGCTGTTCCAATGCTGCTCCTCGGGACTTCTGCCTCTGCAAGTTCAACATGCCTGATGAATGAATGAGTCTCATTTGAATCAGGTGTGCCATCAAAACTCAACAGAAACCTTTTAATGAGTCATAGATTGAAGTTAGGCGTGGATCATGCAGGTGTAATGCATTCAGGCAGTGAATACTTGGAACCAAGATTGGGAAACACATCGAATACTTAGAGAAAATAGGGGGAAGAGAAAAAAAATGCTGTGAATTGGAACACCTGTTTTACTCAAAGTGTTTTTGCATCAAGTGTTTAGGTTCCACCCAACTCCCTGCTCACAATCTTTGTGAGCAGGGAAATTCTGTGATAAAGAAGATAACTGATGTCTGAGAGAGTTATTTTAAAGAATGTCTGTGGAAAACTGAGCGTAATAGCTTCCAGCTATTCTGACTGTTATTTAGTAACTTGCTTTTCTGCACTTCCGTGTTAAAAAAACGACAATTTCTAGCTCCAACCATTTAGCAGTGACTTTTCACTGCTTAAATCCAGTGAGAAAAATCTATTTCCTGCTACAGAAGCCAAGATTTGTTGTTGCCTTTTTGTTAGTTTTCTCCTTTTCATGGAATAATTAGCTTGTTAAATTGGGATAACAAAAGTTGTCTGGTTCAGATTAAAGCATAATCAGAGTTAAGGTCAGGCCAGAACCATTGTTTGTCGAGAGGTAGATAGATACTTCTAAATGCTGCTCAAGTTTTTCTCAGAATATTGAATAAAAACACAAAGCCCAATATTCAAGTGTGTAGAATATTTTTTTTATTTTTATATTGTGAATACTTTAGACTTCTTCATAGACAGTTGTCACTCACGTTCAACCGGACATAGGTATTGTACACAACAGTTCTGTAAACATGGTCCAGGAGATCCAGGGTGTATTTGATCACATTCATTAGACAAAGTAGCCCAGTGTACACTGAAGAATATCTTTTTTTTTTTCTAAATAGTTCCTCTCAGTTATACATCAAACAACATGTTAGGACTATAGACAGTTACATTTAAAATACTTTACTTTCACAATTTGCTATAAACAAGTTGATAAATACAAGATTAGATATAACAAAAGAATATATTTATATATCTATGTATTCTCATATACTCCACATATATTTGCTTTTTTGTGTGGCTTAATTCCTTTTTAGTTATAATATTTTCTCATCAACGTAAAATTTCACTTCATTCCCATAGTTAAAAAAGAAGCAGAAGAATCAAATCAATACAAGAATATGACTTCAAAAATAAGTTGTTGGCACTTTAATAGTGATGAAAAATACAAAAGTTTATAAGTTTCAAATAAAAACATGAAAGTTGCTGCTATGCAATTATCATGAAATCTAATACATAGTAGAGAGCGGCGTTTTTTAAGTTTTCAGTTCTCTATTTTATGTACGCTTCACCAGAGCAAACCATTAAAGAGTAAAAAAATATCAACAGTCATAATACATATGCACTCTCTTGTTTTTTTCTCTTCAACACTCTGTATTTCTACTTTCTCTCATTGTTCAGTTGGAGATTAAGTCACACATAGTCCTTACAGTTGCACATAAAAGACAACGAATAATAAAAAGCCCAAGTTTCATAATACAAAACTATCAGTAAAAGGAATTCCATTTGTTTTAGTGAATTTTCCTCCTGCACCCTAAGTTATCAGCTAGGCACTGACAAAATCCCAGCTTAATCTTTGAGACAAAGACTTGGTACTAAGATTGTTTTCAGTTCCCAATAATCCCTAAAGTCTGCAATGGTTCCACACAGTCTTTGGTCTGGTGCATCTATTATTCCCTTTTTCACTCTAACGCATACATTTGTTTCCTTTCCTAATTAGGTTAAACTTGATGCAGCTCCTCGATGTCAATGTCAAACAGCTAAGTCAAAACCAAGAAGTTACTACTAACAAACTGTTATGATTTCTGTGTGTTCCTGAGTTAACACAGTTGAGTCTTTTTGTTTGTGGACAGACTGTAGAAAACATGGAGTGTCTCACTTAATAAGGCACTGAGAGTTCAGCCTCTATTCTAAAAGAATGGAAAAAAGAAAATGTTTCTTACTATAGTGAATTAGTAGTGAGTAACCAGACACAAACAGAAAATTATGGTTCCCTTTGTACTAATACAAAGGGATGATTAGATTGTTTGATGTCAAACTGTCATTTGTGCCCTTTCCGAGAAGTAATACTAAGATTTAAGTCTGTGCATAACGGCAGAGAAAGCTATGATTAATTAGGACTATGTATCAAATCTTAACATTGATAACGGTTAATTATCCCAGTGGCTACCCCTACTTCAAAACCTGTAGTGGTAGAAATCTTTCAGAATGCTAACAGGCTTAACCCTGAAATCAAAGTGCTTGAAACCCTTGAAGGCATTGTGTGGTAAATGCATGGGGAGAAGAAAGAAGCTGCTGATAGATACTGGAGCCGACTGCTCCCCGTTTTAGTCCAACCACTGGTGGCACACAGGAAATCCAAATGATGGATGATGGAGTTCTGGGTATTTGTGATCAAATGGCCAGCCAGTGTCTGAGCTAGAAAACAGAACAAAGATTTTATTGAATTTATGACATAATGTCATGCTGTTTTTATGTTTTCTTTTCTTTTTTTTTCTTGTTTACATGCAACCTATTGCTAAAAAGTCATTTGTAATTCCGAATGTAACCCTGTTGTTGAGAGTTGATCTTTAAAGGACTCCTGCCAAAATGTATTATAACAATCCTAAGACCCCTCCACACTAGATTAAGACTCCCCTATGATCTCTGGGATTTCTAAAACAGTTCGAACATAACTAGGTCACCACCAATTTGTAATTTTAGAAAGAAGGAAAACATGACTGTAGTGTTCTTTGTACTCTGCACATATGGTTTTCTTTTTGGTGATTTCTTAGTGATCTAAGCACAGTGATGTCACATGTTACTACATATGATACATTTCCCTTTAAATAATTGCAGCTTTATTTATTTATTTTTTATTTGAATTCCAGCATTGAAAACTTGCTTCTCTCGCGTGTCCCAACAAGAAATCTACCCATAATTCTGAGGGGTGTGCACCTCTTCCCTGCTGGGACACCTATGAACCAGGAATGCAATCCATGCCGATATGGATATACAAAGAGTCTGAGCATAGAATGATTTTTCGGTTTTAAAAATTTCTTGGGAGTGGTTGATTTTTTTGTTGACACGTGTTGATGCAGGGCCCCATAGCTCAATAAACAGGGCTACTTTGGGGAATGCCAATCAAGTATGGGTGTGACGAGTTTGCTTTAAAGGTGGCCAATCCCACCTCAAATTTTCTGATGTCAAACCACACAAGCGGGTGTTTGTCACCCTTCATAGTAAGGCAACACTGATCCTACTCATTTCCTCCAAATTGCACCCGGGGCCTGGTGCATGCTGTCAAAATTATGATTAACAACCATGTTCCCACAATGGACATTTTGTGCAACCTCAAAACAGTTGGAGAAACTTCACTACACATCTAATAGTTGCTCCAACGGTCTCTTACTGCAGCACAGGAGGCCTCTCGAGGGCTGCTTTCGACTACTTTACATCTAAAAATAATGGAGAAAGTGAAGGAAGTTGCCCTTACTGTGAATTGTCGCACATTTCCATTGGCTACCAAGTGATGTTCATGTTCTGGAGTGATGCAGTAGGCTATTTTCTGCAAAACAGGTGATAAGAAAACATCATATGGAATCCTAAAGCAAGGTCTCTAAGAGATTTAAAAAGTAAATGAAATATACTAGACCTTTTACACCACAGGAACCTTTCAGACCAAAAAATTCTTTACAAGAAATATATATCTTATATTTCTATTTATTTATTTATTTATTTATTGTGAATTTGAGAAATAAAAGCACCAAAATGGAATAAAACTTTGAGACAAATTTAGAAAATTTATTCAACCAAAACCTAGTAAGCAGTTTTGCTGTTTTTAAGTAAAACACACAGATAGATAGATAGATAGATAGATAGATAGATAGATAGATAGATAGATAGATAGATAGATAGATAGATAGATAGATAGATAGATAGATAGATAGATAGATAGATAGATAGATAGATAGATAGATAGATAGATAGATAGATAGATAAGGAAAATCCAAAACTCAAATGGAAATACCGATGGGATTTGGTAACTGCTTCAACAGAATGCGGATGATACTAGTAGATTGCCACTGATTAAAAGTAGCTCTTCTCTGGCTTGATAATTGTGACCACAAACTCTCAGCGCTTTGAGGAGACGCACCGTATATTTCCATGTGCTTAAGTCAGGTTCTGTCCCCGATCATATATCAAAAAAACATAGAGTTAAGTTTTGAGTATTCAATTACATATGTTTTCTCAATATCTTTAGTTAGTGTAAATTCTCACTCATTATCACTACATAAATATGCTTACATACAAACCTCTTTCAAAGTTCCAGGTACACTGAAGAATTTGTAGATAGCGTAAAAGGGAACAAACAGCATGGATGACATGGCTACTCCCCAGCCCAAAATGTTGGCCCAGTAAGGGAAGGTGTAGTCATCATATTTCAGACCTCCTGACGTCAACGTACTGGCTATGACAACAAACTGTAAAAGCAAATGTAAAAAGGTTTTTAGAAAAGCAAAAGTGGTGGACAATATAATAATATCAATGATTTATGTATTACAAAGCCTCTAAGAATTATACTTGTGAACTTGGCTGCTCATATTGACAGTATGAACTTTCTAATTATCTAAAACCTAAAAAAATTGTAGTACTTTTTAATGCATGTTGTCGTCCTTCATCTGCACAATACTTTTCCTCTCTTGCTGTCGGTGAAGGAGGACGTTATTTTCCTCTGCATTCCTCTCTGCAGGGCAGAGAGGGAGCAGAGGAGAGGAGGGAGAGTCCTGTCTTTTTCTATATTTTTGGAGCCTTTCTTGCACATCCTCCAAATCTGCAAATTATGGATCTGGTCAACCAGTCTCTCAATGCAATTGATCAAATTTTCTCGACGAGAAGACTGGGCATAGGAGAACCCTCTTGTCATGCGGGGACACACCCGGATTCACCCCAGATTTATTCATGATAAGAGGATTTCTGCTAGGAGGCTGTGCAGGCTCCCTTTTTGTTATGCAGGATCAACTGTGAGAGCACATCTTCCTGATTGGCTGCCTGAAGGCTGCAGGAAAGCAGCTACACCATTGGACCAGCAGAGGATTGTCAAGCCAAACAGATGTTGATGAGGCCCACCTGCACCATATAAAAGACTCCTGAATCCATTCCTCCAGTGGGGGCAGCTAGTTGGAAGAGGTTTTGTGAAGTTGGCCCTCTTGTTTGGTGTTTGCAACTGCTTTGGCTAGTTTTTGAACAATTTAGTCTTGTTCATTTCTGCTTGTTCAGTTGACCAATTTTGACTTTGCTCTAGTTTAACTTCACAAGCTAGAAGCTCGTGTTTGGGAGGCTTGGTGCTCCCCTTAGCATTCCCTTTGTGTGTTCTATTTTTCCCCCTTTTGGGTTATTTTGAATTTACTTTGAATTGACTTGTTTGGACATTTTGTAACTTTAATTTGCACCTGACATTCTTGAGTTTGTTAATCCCTTTTGTTTTGCATTAATTGGGGTAAATTGTATTGTTTTGTGAAACTTTCTTTTGTAATAAATCATTTTACATTCCACTTGTTTCTCTGCACACATTTCATGTTACCGCCCCTGGAACCCTAGACCTTGGGGGCGTAACACTGCTGTTTGAACTTTGTGGATACCTGGATTATCAACAAATTTGTGACGGACTTAGCCGAACTAGTGAACACTTAGACTGTTGGTGTGGATAGAGACGCAAGTTGGATGTGAGTCTTGCTGAGACCCGCAGTCCAGCTGAGGACTCTAAAACTCACTAACGGGATGGAATCGATCTTGGAGAAGTTGCTAGTTTCGGCTCAGTGGAACAACCAAACTAATTTGGATAACTGGGAACTGAGATGTATTGGAGAGACTTTAGGGAAGATTGAAATTTATAATCTACCTGACGTAAGACATTCTGTATCTGAATTGGCTTTCCCTGTGTTGTCTTGGAAAGGCTGCATGTTTCCAATCTCCTTGAATATATGTAAACATAACGCTCCTTCCCACCTCACCTCCTCCTGTTATCCATGCAGCTGTGGAGCTGAGCACTCCCAATTCCCTGATAACATTTTTATCTGACTTCTGAAGAGAGGCTGAGCAACGTGGTTTTATGACCCTGTGATGTCACCGCCTTCACTCATGTCTTTGTTTTGCCCTTTTTGTCTGAATGTTGCCATTTGCCCTAATGTGTCCTTTCCTCTTTTTATTTTATTTTTGTTAGAAACTGTGGAGTACTCACTTTCAACTCAGAAAAGGAATTAGAGCAAACTTGGAATCCAGACACTCTAGTTTATTAGTCACTCTTTAGATTATATTTTAAAAACTGTAGAGTACTCACTATTTAGATGCAGAGAGACTCCTATTATTGCAACCCAGAAAAGGAATTAGAACGAAATTAGAATCCAGAAAAAATTATTCCAGAACAGGAACATTTAGGTTTTATTATTTCTTATAAACTGTGGAGTACTCATTACTTTTACAAATTTAGAGCACACTTAGAAAGTCCAGAATATACTTATCTAGCATCCCAGAAGTCCAGAAGATATTTACTTACTTGCACTGATTTAGCAACCCAGAACAGGGATTATAGCTTAGAATCCAGAAAAACTACCATAGCAACTACTTTTTAGACTCCTATTCTTCCGAATCAGAAAAGGAATTAGACCAGCGGATACTTACTTATATTTATCTACCAACCCTGAATAGGAGTATCTAGTTTATTTACTTTGGATCAACATTATTAGCTTTTTCTTCTTTTGCTCTTTCCTTTTGTTTGTTAGTTTGTTTGTATTTCCTTTTAAATCCTGTAAAGCACTTTGTATTGCCTTGTTGCTGAAAATGTGCTATATAAATAAAATTACTTTTACCTTTACATAAGCAGCTCATGCATAAGTTTTGTGTAAATTCATTTGGCATTTTAATCCATTACTTCATAAAAATAGATGCGATATTTGATGAACATTATATCCCTTTTTACATCCTGCAAACATTAGGGATAAAAACCTGAAAGAAAGGGGGAACGTTAGTTGTAAACTATAGTGGAATGCTAAAGTCGATTTTAAAACATTGTTTTTTATTTACATACCACAACTTAAGCCTGTGCTTTGACAAAAAAGAAAATAGTTACTCTAGAAAAGTGCTTTTTTTTTATTGTTGTTTACTGCAGTTGAATGAGCAAGAACAGGAATTGTGTTTGTGCCAATGCAATATCTGTGCAATATCAATTTAACCATGATGCCTGGTGTGACATTCTTGTTTAAATTCCTGAACAGTGTTTGCTTTAACATTTTTGAAGTGTTGTGACATGTTTATTTTTTTGTATCTGTAATTCAAGCTAAAGCTGCAACGAAACTATTTTCTATCTTGCTATGCACACTGGCATTTTGACAGGAAAAAAAAAAATCGATGCTACATGGATCTGAGTGTAAGGAAATATGGAAGATTTTATGGGCCATCAAGTCCTGTCAGGTCTTCGAAGTATGTATGTCAGTTTTGATGCACTCCAATTCTATATTTACAGCGTTCTGCTTCATCAACATTGGTTATGTTACTTTTCTGTGACATTATTGTCTCATTTTATTTATTTATTTTTAAGATCAAGTGAACATCTGGAAACAAAACCTTGGTGTTCTACCAGTGGTCAGGCAATTAAGAGTTTAATGAATCAAACAGTAATTGATGAGGGTCAATTTCAAACATCCTGAAGTCAAAACACCATCTTCATAAATTATGAAACATTAATATTGGGTCACTGCTGTGATATATCGACCACCCTGATGTGGATTCTGTAGCATTATTGCAAATGTGAAGTATCCATGATGTATATGAGTTGCGGTACTTTTGTGGCTGAATGGTGGTATGAGAGACTTATTTTGCAACGGCATTGTTTCTTTAAAAGACTTTGAAATAAAAGTCTGATGTACAACAGTGTGACAGATTCCCTTTTTTTCTAACCACCGGATTTTAAACCATTTTGAAGAGAAAATGTAATTAGCAAGCATGTCTCTATAGTCCACTGTGTTTATGTGGGTGATTATGTGATGTTTTTTTACATTTTAAAAAGGTTTCGAAAGCTTAAATTGTGTCTTCTAAACATATTTTACATGTATAACTTGGTGTCTGGACACAAATGTTTGAACAAGTCATGATGTTCTATCATTCAAGGCTTCATGTGAACAGTGCAAGTGTATGTACAGTTTAAGAGCAGGAGATAATATCGTGTTAATTATCTGCAGTCCAGATTTTGTTTCCGTTGGGCTAAATCTTAGTGCAAACCAAATTAATTATTTGTCACAATGAAAAAGAGCAGGAACTGACTTTTACGTTATTGCCACAGTCCCCCAACCTACCACTTGGGGTGGGATTTTTGGGCTTCAACCCCCTACTGACAAATACCTAAAACTCTGGAAAGCAGAATAGACGTTGCTAAGTATTTATGGGTTTGAGGTTCTTGGGGTCCCTGAAATTCACACAAAGCAGCTGTCTAGGACTTTATAGCCATATTCCGAGTCTGGAGAAAGTTACAGGGGTGAGTAAAACATCCTGACTGAAAAATTGCAAACATGCTCTTGATGTGTTTTTCATTATGTATATACACATATGGCACATGTGGGCCGCTGTGGCTCTGTAGGAAAAAAGGAAAAAGTAAACTCAAAAAGTTTCCCCCCTGCCACTTCACACTTTACAAGGCAGGTCAGTCACAAGTTACCCTACTTTTCTGTATATTAGGCTACTGGCAAATTAGACATTTAATGTAAACGTGCTGAATGATTGGTATGAATTGGTATGAGGTTGGTATGAATAGAAAAGTGCTAAACCTAAATGTGCTCTGCCCATTTGCTACTAGCCATATACTAAATGGTATAAGTAAGTTTTTTGATGAATGATGAGTCTATTTTAAGTTTGTCCTTTTTCTCACGATATCAGAGTATAAAATGACAACACCTATTAATTCAGATATGTGGTGTATTTGTCAGCACATATTTTGTTTTACTTTTCTTTTACCAATTTTTTAAATAAATGAATTTGTGTTGACATACTCAGAGGAGGGTGTAGAAAGCAGTTGTATTAAAGGAAGCCCATGGCTGTCTGCGCCTGTAGCTGAATTGTTACGGACAGAGAAATGTGCTTCCTCGACAACCCATGCAGATTTAAGAAAAAAAGCTAAAACTGACTGTAAGCTAAGGCTCAAACCACGTCCCTCTTTTTCGAACATATCTCAGGGTTTTCGGTTTGTATTTGATTCTTAGTGAGAGCTTTTGACTTGTGTCTCAATCTTAATACATTATTTAAATCTACTTTAGATGGCGATTCTGATGCAGATATAAGTCAAATTATCCTAAATGAAATTTTCCTGCTGAAAATGAGGCAGTAAATACCACCGATGTAGGCCGCATTTTCTCACAGTGAGTTATGTAGTTGATTATAATCTGGGGGGAAAAGGTTGGATCTTTCAGTATTTTTCTTACCAGAAGAAAAGCTGGGCTGACAAATTTCCAGCACAGCCTCCAGTAAAGCCCTGGCTTGAAGCCCATCATTCGCTCAATATCTTCACTAAAGCGGTCCACACCTGCACAGAGCATGAAAGGTTAAATGGTTTCAGCAGAGGTGAAGCAATATGTTGTCACGCTAAAGACTCGACGTGTGTTTTTGTTCCAAGGGAATCTATTTCATTTCTAACTGGAAACAGAAATTCACAAACATCTAAATTGTTTACTCAATTATTTCCTCAAGAGCACAATAATATTGCCCATGTTTCTCAGGCTGATTCCTACAACGTTGTTTTTATTTCCATGTCTTAAGTTTACAAGGCCAAAAAAAGAAAGTCAATTTAAGACTTTCTGTTATAGTGAACGCTAACTTACCATAAAACCATGCTACTCCAATGGCCTCAATCAGCACACCAAAAAGTATGGCAGTCCCTGCTGCATACTTATCTAACAATGTCAGAACATAGATCCCACCCTACAGAGAAAGATTCAAAAGAAAATGTGTGAGTCTCAGTGTCAAAGTGCATCTTAACAAATTAGATTATCATCACAGTTAATTTATTTCTGTTGAACATAAAAAGTGAAACTCATATAAAGATTTATTGCACACAGGGTGACATATTTCAAGCACTTTTTTCTGTTAATAGTGATGTTTAATGGTTTGCGTCAATTGTTTGTCTTTGAAAATGATAATTTTACATAATCCCTCTAAAAACCTCGGCGTACCTTTTAGTCAATGTCAGAAACTAAACGTGCATATATTCTATGTTCAGTCGAGCTTTTTCATGTTTTATTGATATCATCTCAACACTTTAATCTATAAAAAAAAAAAATTGAAAGCAAAAAAGTTGTTTCATTTTCTAACATTTAAATTTATATAAGAAACAAACCACATGAATCCTTCATGAAATCTTTCCCAAGTCTTTCTGTGTTTGAGTTTTACATGCCACAAAACTGTATTATTTTTCTGGCTGCTAATGAATGAATTGGAATGCAGGGGAAATTTAATTGTTGACTTCCTGGATGCAGTTTAATTGAATCCAGTGTCATCAGATCGTGATGCAATAGTTCATTGCTTTCTGCTTTCACCGCTCACTGCTTTCTTATGAAGATGCAAAATCATGAGAATTGAGTTCAGTGCAGTTCAGATAGACTCTTTCATAATGAGTCAGCAAAGCTTGACTTGTATTAATGAAAGAATTTTCATAAAATCTTTGCAACATTTTGAGGAGTTTATAAATAAACTTTAAAAAGCATCATAAATGTTGATACTGACATTAGTAATGCAAAACAGGGCAACAAGGAAGGTTCCAAAAGCTGTGGCGAATGTAAAGAGCTTTCTGTTTCTCTTAAGAATCTTGAAGTCATCTGTCAGGCCTGTGATGACCGCCTCCATGCCGCCCATCTGAAGGAAACAGACAGACATGAAATCCAGAAATGTCTCCAAACCATACATGCCTACATACACTGAAACGTTCACTTTTTATTTGGTTTGTAAGCCCAAACATTATTATATCATCACTTTAATCAAACAAGTTTCTATCCATCCGACACATAGCTCTAACCTCTAACGTGCAAAAATACAGTTTGGCTTCAGTTACTGACACTTTAATGAACTGATTATAGTAAGTAAATAAGTGCTGGTACATTAATATCTATTAAGATGTCTTAGGATTTAACTCTTGATTTGATTATGTGAATAAAACAGTGAAAATTTACTTTACAGAGGTGTTTGTGCTTCTCCTAAAATATTACATTTATTTGACATAAGACTCTAACTACTATAAAGTTTGTTGCTGTTGAAAATTAGATTAGCTTTGGCAGATTCAATATTATATCACTCTGAGCCGTGACACATTAAAATGTTCTTCTTCAGATAAAAATCTTTCCTAATACACGATAAAATCAAATAAATACATTCAAGGTATTGTTGATGTAATTTAATTTGCTAATCATCCAAAGTTTAATTGTTCCTTGAGGAAAAAAAATTATATTAGATGAACATGTGTGTTCGTTTAATATGTATAATATAATTTTTTTACAAGTAAACTCAATCTGTGATAAAGAGTCTAATTTAGTTATTTTCAGTTTTAATTTTCTATATGCAGGATCTGTGGTTTTTATGACTTTTTTAAATTTATTGATATTATTCGCACCAATACTGAAAAGCAATAACAATTCTTTTTTTACTATTTGCATAACCCTTCCTCATAGCTGACGGTTATGGTTGTCGCTACAGTGTAAATGTAAAAACTGAACTCCCCCCGAAGGAATATAAAACTCTGAAAGTGTCGTAATCTAAATATGCAATGAATTCACCACGTTGAGTTGAATAACTGAAATCCAAAATCTTAGGAAAACATTAAATAGCACTGGTTTTTCTTGACTATTGGCCTGGAACTAAAACAGCACTGGGATGAATTCCTTCAACAAACAGCACGAATGAAATGTTTTTGCAGATGTTAAACAAAAAGAAAAGAAAAAAGGAAAAACAGACAACTTAATTGTATTCACCCTTAAAGTCAATGTTTTTGGCAATTACAGCTGCAAGTCTCATTTGATATGCCTTTGTAGTTTTAGCTCATGTAGCCAATGGAATTTTTCCCCATTTTGAAAACAAAGCTGCTTTGCTGCAAAAGTTCAGCCATTACCATACTGAAAGCTGAAATTCTGCCCCCCATAAGGCTTCCCTCAAGAAATCTGTCATCACCATATTTCTCTGAAACAGTGTCTTAGAATAAATATCTGAGGCTTGCGTTTTCCCATAAATGTTGAAAGAGGTAAGTTTCCAGGGACCTACAGTGTGTTTTACAGCATAGCAAAGAAATGGAGGATGGCTTAAGTTATTGTTGTAATAAAATCTTAAATTTCCCCTCTAAAGGAAAACATAAAGCTGGTCGGACAAGTAGCATACGATCTGGTGAGATTAAACTCTATATTATTTATCTTCAAACTGAACGCCGTCTTACAAGTGCTGTCAAGTTGCAGTAAGTAAAGACATTACAAAAGCATTACAGAAATCTCCTCTTTTCTATTGTTTATGAGGCAGCATTTTAGTTGAATGTGGTAAAAGGTTTTGCTCTTTTTTTCCCCATGCTGACAGCTGTTATTTATGTGTAGCAGTTTGTAGGTGATCTCCAACTACAACGATTATTGGATAGTTTATGCCTCTTTTACCTGCCTGGTGAATGCCAAACTTTACAGCAAAATACGTCAAATTATTGGAAATAAACATTCAGTTAAATGAAGCACACAGCAGTTTATATAGATCTGCCTTCACATCCTGGATTAAAGTTCTGAACCCTTCCAATAGTCACTATATAATTCACATCCTGCATCTTTTTTGACAGTTTTAACCTTCAGCGTACAGTGGGTAAGGCTACTCACCGAGCTATCAATGCCCAAAGTCAGCAGCATGATGAAAAACACAATAGCCCAAAATGTTGAGCCAGGTAGTGTTGCAATTGCCTCTGGATAGATGATAAACACCAAACCTGCCCCTGTAAGCAACCAATAATATGAAACACTTTTATTTACATTCAAACTGTTATGTAGAAGTTATGTAAATCATAGTATTGCATGTGTATTTTCTTACCTTCTGTTGCTACATCTTGCACTCTCACATTATGCTTTTGGGCCATGTATCCAAGAACAGAGAATATTGCAAACCCTGAGAAGAAACTAGTGACGCAATTCACTGTGCTGGTCAAGAGAGCATCCCTGGGTTAAAAACACGCAATGATGAGAAGTTAGAAATATATTTTATCAACATAAATAGTTAAACATTTTCACATATCTGAAGTTCTACAGTCTGGTAAAGGGATCATTAGGAGACTTTTGTGTATGTTAATTTATATGTGTACTTTAACTTTGAGTATAATTATTGAGTTGAATTTAAATACAATACAGCTTTTAAATTAAGTAAATTTAGTTTGATTTTAATGGTTTTATCTTCTGGCAAATACTGAAGATTAACAGGAAATTTCAAATCTCCTGATTTGGTGGCTTAATGGATAATTAGAGAGCGGTTTTGTGACCACTGACAGAATGAATAAGGTCGCAGTGACCTCAGCCACCTCCTGGGTTTAAGGAGCAGAAGCCTCTGAATGAGCAATTTCCTTCCATTTGACTTCCCTTTCACTTTCCTTTTGTTCCTATTTTTATGGGCTGTGAACAATTTAAAGATGTTTTCACTGAACACCACTGTCCTGTCTGCTTATTCAGGTCATTAGACAAGTGCATGAAAAGAATCAGGCAAATCTTTAGTAGATAAGAAGAAAAGGCGCATGACTGACTGGCCTTCAAAATATGTCAGTTACTTTATTTTAGATAAATGGGGGGAAACATGAAAAACTACATTTAAAAACATGTTTAAAAAAGATTTATCATTGAGGTTAACAACATAACAATGTCAGAATGTGAGGAATTTGAACATGACGTTGATGAGCCAAAGCAGTCCTGTGTTTTTACAGGGACTTAGTTTTAGCATTTTGAAATGAAAATATTATATTTGTTTGTTACTCTGTCAACAGAAAAAGTATTTTAACCACCAAATTCAAATTGCGGACATATTCTTGATATCCTAGGTGTTAAACCAAGGATTTGTGAAAATGCTTATGTCTGTTCGATGCAAAATGAAAAAAAGAAGAGTAGTCCCCTTAATTGTTAGCCTGATCTTTCTCTACAAGGGTCTGGTTTGTCTGTCTCACTCAGTACCAATTTATCAGATGTCTTGAACTGCCTTGTTTGAACCCAAAGTTTGTTTATACTCAGCTAGACAACCAAAATAATAACTTTCTAAGGCATTTCAACAAAAATCTGTAGTGTCAAAACAGTTGATTAATTGAAACACAGCTTCCTTCAAGCCTTCCAGCCTTATGCCATCTTCTAAACTTCAAACAGTGCTTATTAAGAGACCTTAGCTCAGCTCATAAAAACAAAACAGTTTCAGTTTTGTTTGGAGGGACTGATACAATGTAACGCAGACATACACATTTGGATATTCTCCGTCTAACAAAGAGTTTTTTCCACACTTCTGTCTGTGCCTGCACTCTGTTTCTACCCTGTCACCCTTAACAGAATCTGACGAGTGAACAGCACACTTATGGACTGTTAATGCAGGAAAAGACAAGCTCAAACCCTTTTGTCTGCTGTGAGTTTATTGTTAGCTTTGATGTTGACTGCATTGTTATATCCTCATTTACAAGCTGATTTGAATTTAAGGGTTTGCCAAATGTGTAAGCATAAAATAACACAAAGCAATACAAAAAAAAACATTACTATCATAAATTTTAGTAGTCGTAGTAGAAGTCAGAAACAGTTCATGTAGTTCAGTAGTAGTTAACTTGTTTTCTGTACTTGCTTTTTATTGTTAATCCGGTCTTTTCCTTTTCAATTAGTTAAATCGTGTTCATTTGTTTTTGTTTACATGCTCTCAACCTCTAGCAAGACTTACTTGCTATCCTGAACACACAGTTATGGACTGTTAATGTAGGACAAGATAAGCTCAAAACCTTTTGTCTGCTGTGATCTGAAGAACAGCAGCTCTCTGGGAAAAATCAACAAAACATGCAGCCTTTGGCTATTATCTGGCAACCCTTCCTGGTCTGTACTTTATCTGTCCTCAAACACTAGGACACTCAAGTAAGCTGGACAGATTAGCATCATCTATGTCTTGTTGTCTAGTTGCAATATGGAAAGCAATGCTGCTTAGAAACAGCAGGATGTTGCTGTGGGCTTGTTTGGGATTATCAGAAACTCACTGTGAGCCTCCTTACCTGTAGCAGTTGTTGTTGAACTTGTTATAGCTGGAAAACGCAATGAGGACACCAAAGCCTGCTCCCAGTGAGTAGAATATTTGTGTAGCAGCATCGATCCACACCTATAGGTTAAATAAGGCAGTTATTGTTCATTATGAATACACAAGTAGTTAGAATGAATGTTATTTATTTTTCAATGATATGTATTTTAGATAGTTAATTTCTTGTTTTCCTTCCTCACTTGTATCCAGGATAAAATTGGATTATATCCTCTTGTTTCACAAAGAAAAACTGCTTATTCTGGCTTTCATACTAACTATGTTTAAAGATAATATTCACAGTGTTCTTACGGCAAAAACCTAATTTTCTTAACCCTTTTAAATATTCATATACCCAGTTGGTGGAATGTTCCCTTTCCTCCTTACCTGCATTTAATAACTGCAGAACCAAATGAGTCTAGCTTTTAAGTGTGGGGAAACCAATTGTCTGCCTAGTAGTGAGTAGTGTAAGAGAAAAAATATTACATAAGATAGCAGAGTTCAATTAAAATAAAATCATGCATTCAACAATAAGACAAGAAAGGTTAAAGCTAACATTAAAAAAGTCTGCTCAAAAATGAAACTTTGATTTTATCTTTTTGTGTGCCACTTTCTACAAGTGTGGCAGGACTCATAAGTTTGTAACCTCTCTCTCTGACCTCTAGGTTGTTTAGTCGGTTGAAATCAATGTTGAGGTAAGCTTTGATCCCCTCCATGGACCCTGGTAGAGTTATGCCTCTGATGAGCAACACAAACAGGACAATATACGGCATAGTCGCTGTGATGTACACGACCTGAAAATATGCACAGAACAAATAGAACATTGGTTATCCAAATCACCATCGTACTCCCCAAAATAATCCAACGTTTGTCAAATAAATACAGAAAGACTGTTCTTTTTTCTCAAATAAAAAAAAAAATTGTAGGTATCTTAGAACCTTAACACACAACAGCAATAATTGTAATATCACTTTTATGCTCGCTTAAATTCCATGTTTGTTAAAAAATAAATAAATAAAACATTGACAGTGGGCTGTCTTGCTCAAAGAAAACTTTTTTTTAATAAGCAAAGTTCCAGTTGGAGATAACGGTTGGTCAGCACCTGACAGCTGTTTGTCCAGATGATCAAGCACAGAGTTTACTGCAAGACATAAACCCTCTGATGATGCTGTGAATATCAGATTTATAATTCAGTGGAGTAATGAAAGCATTGGTCACTACCATACCATATGCTTCTAACTGTCAACAGTTAGCTTATGAATAATATGTCAAAAAATAAGTACAGGTGGCCCATACCTTCCCTGAAGACTTGACACCTTTCCACAAGCTGAAGTAGAGGATAAATACAACCACAACCAAGCACAGCGTTAACTCCCACCGAGGCAAGCCCAGGTCCTGAATACCTTTACTTTCATGGAGATGCAACACACCCCGTCTGCATAGGAGAGACAAATCCAAATCCAAATGTCATGATACCCAGAAGCCATTGTTAGTTTTGGCATACCCTTATTTATAGATGATGTTAGCTTTTGATTCAGTAATCTGGACAAGACTCAAAAGGTGCACTTACATTTTTTTTATGGATTATTGCACCCAAAATATTTTCTGAACTTGAAAAAGAAAAAAAGCAACTGTTTTTTTCACAACAAGATTCTTAATTTAAGTTGTCTATTAACGTGGAATGGAACTTACTTACAGGGATAGCGTTAGGGTTTCTAAGTATCTTAGCTGTAATCTTAAATCTCAGTTTGTAGAATCTAGCTGACTATCATACTAACATACACACACCTAAAACTGCTGTCATCGTTGCAATCAAAGTCATAGCTATTTACAATGACTAGTTCGTTACTAAAAATCCTTATGTGATATGTTGCACAACAAAAAGTAATAAACCCAATTAAAGCCAAGCACACTTTTTGAAGCAGGTGTATTCAAATGCTTAAATGCAATGCTCAAAATAAGTTGCAAGAACTTTTAGTTGAACAGATTTTCTGTGTCTGCAGACTAAAACTCAGTCGTTTAAGATTTAGCTCTTGTTGATCTATGATTCTTTGATATATGTTGACATGTCTTTTTGTTAAACTGAACCACCCAGTCTATTGGGCCGCCAAGGGAGTTTTAAAACAAGTTTTAAATAGCTATCAGAGGTTAAGATGGGAGGAAAAGAGCAGGGGTGATAGCACTCCACCCTCGGCTGACATATCCAACCTGTTGATTTCACTTCATCTTAATGTACCATGGACAATTCGCTGGATGAGACACATTTAATAACTCCACTTCGTTGATATTCAGTATTGAAATAAAATTTATCTCAAGCTTGTTGACACTGTGTACAAAGGCAAAAAAAAAATATGATCATTGATTTTTACAGAAAATTAACTACTTTTGTTTCAACACCTTGCAGATTCACATAAGTAGATCAAAACTGTCAAGATTAAATTGCTAATATTGAATGTTTTCTTCTGTCAAGCTGTCAGCTCAAAATGGACTTCCAAATTTACTGATATCTTTAGTTACTGTGTGAATTTAAATAAGCAAGGAATACTCCAGAAAGCAGTATAAGCTCTAATCTTATCTTCATAAACTCTTATTCTACAGTTTTTAAGAATGCCACAGGATAAAATCTTTATACAGCCTTCTGATCATCACTTCTTTGTTTTTACATCATACATGTATGTTCTTTTAAAGGAAGGCTCCGTCAACTGCCTTAGCTGATAATTTTTCAGGCAAGTGAAAAAACATAGATACATTGGTTTTAGGCTGTCTTTTTTTTGGGTAATTCATAGTTTTTAATAAGGTGAATATAACATTGCTGTTGATTTTTGCTTTATAAAAAGAGGGGATCCTTTATTTCAACTTCACTTTTTTAATTCAAGCTTTTTCATTTAGATCCTACAATTTTGCAGCTGTTGGTAAGAATATATTACACAAGGACATTTTGAAGAAGAGTGTAGAGCACAGATTCTAGGTGTCACATGGGATCTCACCACATACCAATCAAAACAGCAAAGTATCACCAATCTTCAGTTTCGTAGCAGGGTCGATCAGAGATTTACATGAAATTAGCTGCTATAATAAAGAGTTCAAGATACCATCAACTGGCCCTTTGGAAGAGAAGCAGGCTCACAGCATCAAATATTTTCCACCATATTGAAGAGAGCACATGAAGTACTTGTTCAAATCTTTTACACCATACCCAGATGAAGAGTACGACCTCAATGTTGGTCCCATATAAAAGTCCCAGTGGTGTTTCTCGAATTCCACATTTGTGAGAAAAGAACAGAGAGGGCTTTTCTTCAGTCACTCACAAACAATAAGACTCCAATCCTAAAGGAACCTTTTCCTGCAATTTTTGGATATGTTTCCATCTCAACACACCTGAAGTTAATAATTAGGTCATTAGCAGGACTCTGTTGGAGGAGGATTTCATTTGGGCATTTCTAAAAGTTTCAGGAAAAATGCCCTTTAAGGATTGGAATTTAAGTCTCCTGGTTCAATAGTTGTTATGGACGATTGGAGACCTAAAAATGTAACTTTTGCTGCAATCCTCTATAATTCTGACTGTGCATAGTGGAGTGGTAAACACTGGTCCTCCTTAAATGGAATATTGACCAACATATTTGATGTGTATTGATTTTGATGATGGCACTCAACAAAGTGTAATGCCTGTTACTGTATTTTCAATTAGTGACCATATGTTGTCATCAGTTTTTATTTTCGTACTATTATGTAAAGCACTTTGAACTGCCTTGTTGCTGAAATCTGCTATATTCATAAACTTGATTGTCTGATTGAATGATTGTTCTTGTGGCAAGTGAGATGGGCCTTTGAATTAACTGATAAGGACACACAAAAGAATAATTAAATTAAATTAAGGGATAAAGAAATATATAATCATTTCTTGAATTGTGGCCAAAATGGAATTAATTATTGATAAATATAGGAGACTTCTACACAAATTTTAAATCTTTGGGAGAATCCTTCAAACATGTCAAAAATCAAACATGTTACATTACTATAAAAAGTTATCATTACTATTTTTTTATTAAGTCTGAAAGAAAGGATCTGTGAAAAACTTCAGCATTTTTTTCATTTAAAGATTTATGTTCCTGGGAGGCAGAAAGCAGCATAAAGACATCAGTTTATGTGTTAAAAAATGTATATTGTGCTCTGATCTGAGGGATTCGTGTTAGAGTTGTGTTGCAATGCCCCAAAGGCCTCTCACCCATCTGATTGCATTGATAATGTACTTCTAGTAAATGCAGACTGTAACATCAGCACAGTTCCCTTTGGCCCTGTTACTCTAAACATATTTAGTCTTATCATCACTCAGGAAGCTGGTTGCCCTGCCATCCTAACACCCGCTGCTACCATTTGTTGATCTTGGTGTGTTTGAGTTGCGTGCTGTCAGGTCTTAAATAACAAAAACTAAACATCATGAGGCAGCTGGGCGGTCTTGTTTCAATCAGCTACATTTCACTCATTACAAAAGATTTTGTCCTTGGTGTTTTAGAAAACAGATTTTCAAAACCAATGTATCTCTGTTATTACACTTTCAAAATTACAATAATATTGATTTATAGAGTGTTGTTTCCACAGCTTTAAACCAGATGTGGCTGCTGCCGACTACAACGAAAGAGAATCGCTATGCTTTACATAAATTAGTTTGCATTGCATTACTTTCAAGAGAATCATATGTTTGGGGGGCAGTATTGTGGAAAATTAACTTTTTGGAGCTTTACATTGCATTATAATGTTATACCCTGCAATTGTAGTTATAAACATTGTGTGTATATAAAAAAATAACTTAAGACTTTTGACTTTGCATCACAGCCGTATCTGATGCCTAGAAATTGGCCTCTGTCTCTTTAAGGAGCTCCTGCTCTTTCCAACACTCTGCCTTTAACACTTCGTCTCAACAATGCCTCTCCATTATGCTGTTTACAACAGTTCTTAGGAGCATTGGTTGAAACTCAAAACCTTTTGACTTTCAAGTTTCAAACATTAATTTATTCTATATACTAAAGTTCATCATCCATGTTTACTTAGATGTCATAAAGGACTATCCTCTTTTTGTTAAAATACTCTTATGATTTCAGATAGTGTTTTTTTTCTTGACATTAACAGCCTTCTGTAGTGCATTTTGACTAAGGCAATAAGTCAGATAGACCATAAACTTTGTAGGTGTGTTTTATATGTATTAAGAAGCCCAGCTGGAAAGCCTAAACTCCCCTCAAAATAAAAGTGTAAGATTAGGTGTGACGTCAGCATGAAGGAATGTTTCATTTGAAAGTTTGTTTTACAAATCAGGTTTGCTGCATGATGGCTAGCCTACAAACTAAGCTCATGAATGTCGGTGGATGCAGAGGAGTGCGAGATGTGAAGCAACTGAATTGTTGACTCAGTTGTCCTCCCTCACGCTGTGCTTTGGCTTTGCTCCTGTTCTCAAAGCTGCAAGCAGGAGGATTTATTATCCCCTACAGTCGCTAGCCCCATGGAAGATCTGTCTCAAAGTGCCTTATTGTTTTCAGTCTGCACATGTTCCTGTCCTTTAATGTAAACACAGCGTGAAAACAAAACGAAAAGATATATTTTCAGTTTGGGTTTTATGGACCATGTTTTGTGTCTGTCTGTAATCCCATCATTTTTTTGAACCGTGTACCTTCCATGTGAGCATTGAATCCACGTGGTTAATAAAAGTGTTTACATACCTCCAATAGATCAGGTTTGGAGTTTCGTGGAAGATGGAATATTATCCAGGGATACAGTTTAAACAAACACCAAAAGCCAGGACGTGTTGCTCAACGGAATGGGATCAGGTCCTTATTAATCCGTCACTTATTGGCCCTCATAGTGTTCTATGTTTTCTGCACTTCAAACCTTGCATGTGTCCATTGTATTGTCCAAGTCCAAGTCATCTCACAGACTTCCTTTGGGCTACGCAGTCTTCACAGAAGCTGAGGAAGAACTGGCTGTCTTTGAAGTATAAACAGATGGGACTCGTTTCAAGCACTTCAAAGAGAGCATTTGAACTTTTTATGTATACACTTTTTGTAGCGCAAACACTTACAGCTAGACAGTTTTAGGTTGTAAACTCACATTGCACTGACCGGTTGCCCAATTCACACTGACAGGAGCTGTTTTACATGGGTTTGGATGTTGGTATAATGCAGACACAGATAATAAAAAATATTCCATAGCAGGTTGTGATACGTTACCTATCTATGTATGGGCTTACAGGGCGGTGTAGTCATTACCACTGTTGCCTTGAAGATAGAAAGCCAGTTTGTTTTTTTGTCCTTGTACATGCGTGGGATCACTTTGGGTGGATTTTATCTTACAATCTAAAAATATGCATCTTCGCTTAATTAACCACTTTAAATTGCCTTTAGGTGTGAGTGTGTATGTGCAGAGCTGTTTGTCCCATCTGGGTGACTCCCAGTGACTGCTGGAGGTAAGCACCAGTTCATTCTGATGGCTCTGGTTATATCACCACTACAACAAAAATATTAAGGAGGCTTCCTACTCCTCTTATTAAAAACATGTACAGTGTGACTTCCTGTTGCTGCAATAACAGATGACATTATATTAGGATTCCTTTACACATCGTGGCCAGGCATCCTAATAAATGTGGGCTCCACAATAAGTCACATTTTGTGATAATATAATTATAGTGGAACGATTTCACTTACTCGTAGTACTCAGCTGCTGGGGTGATCTTGTACTTGGCATAGGTGCCATTGCCGAGGACAGACCCATTGATGTGGTCAGGGTCAGTGCAGTTTGCGCTGTTCCAGGCATTGTGACAATTGAGCCATGGGAGCTCACGTGTCATGGAGGAGAACAGGTAGTGGAGTGACCAGGCAATGATGACGTTGTAGTAAAAGCCAACATACAAGGCTATGACAATCACAGTGTAGCCCACACCTGACAGAAACAGGAATAGTTATAAAACAAGAAAAATATAATGTATATAAATAATGTATAAATAATAATATAACACTAATCAAATCATGTGCATTTGTAACTGTTTAACAGGTAAGGTGGAAAGTACAGATATGTAAAAAACTCCCTTTGCAGATTATTGTGTCCATATGCAAATAAGTCTCAACATACACGTTCATTAGTGACAATCATTTATTGTCTGGTTTAAATTTGAAGTTTTTTTCTGGCCTTAGTATCAATTAGAGATTAAGCAGCAGGTGGATGTAAAACCGTCCTTAGCTATTGAAAACTCAGAACCTAAATTAGTGCCATCTACAATAGTAACTGTTCATCATTTTGAGCTCTTTTAGGGGAAAACATGAGGCCTGTGTTGTGTTATTCTATCTCCACTGGAATGTGACGTCTTCACATGAAACAGAGGAGCCTCATAAACCCTTCACCTGCTCATTCTGTTCAGGAAAATAACAAACCCTCCCACCTTGTTGCTGAAGCCAACAAAAGCACCAACTCATCTGAAAGCGCCTGAAAATCTATTTTTTAGATCTCCTTCTTAATGCATCAAATCTCCTTTTGTAGGTAAATTTCTCAAAAATGTGCCACAATGTTAATGCTCAGTTAGATTTCATATGTGATTTATAGACAGTTAATGTGTCGGAGTAAAAATCACAGACAATGACTCATTTTCTATATTTTTCCACAGTGATTGCTAGTGCTGGTATGCAGGACAATTTCCATTCCCTCACTTAAGTGAAACAAAATGTAGCAAGGAGCCAGAATGTTGCGAGTTCAATGAGAGCGAATGAATGACCTGCTGTGACAGGTTTTAGTTACAAGGGACTCTTTTCTACCTTTGAGGGGGGCAAAGGAGAAGAACAAAACGATAAAATTAAAGGGCAAGGACACATGAGAGGCTGACAAGAAAAGAACATGCTGATCTGTAAGTTTAAAAGGTTACAAAGAGACTGAAGTCGATACGTTGTGTGTGTTTGAATCTGAATGTGAGTCCTGTAAGTCTGTGTATGTTAAACCAAAAATACCTTTAAAGATTGGGCATATTTTCCAAACTGTAGCTGCTCCCTCCCTGTTGTATTGGCCCAAGGCAAGTTCCATGTAGAACAGTGGCATCCCAGCAATGACCAGGAAAAGAGTATATGGGATTAAAAAGGCACCTGAAAAGACACAAATCATCAAAACCAAGTGCTTTTCTTCATTTTTCCTTGAGTTTGACTTTTTGTGATAGGAAAATGTTGACAAGTGGCAGTGTTATGGATTAAGAAGGGAAACAGGATGGCCAGGGGGCTTGACATTCTTAGAAAAATAGTGGGATGGATCAAAGCTATTTTCATGCTGTGCTTCAGAGGCACATCCACCCCAACGTAGGAAACAAGCTTTGATAATTGAATTGCTCTTGACACTGTCCATCACAGGTGACACATTATCTCCAGTAATGAATAAATATTCGCCAAAGGCCAGTCTGATTGACAGTTCCATGCTGGGGTTGGACCACTGAGGGTGCAGAGTAAGAACATGTTGATTTTATTTTTACATTTGAATAGAATATAAAAACAAACAGAGGACAGGGCACAGCTTCCAGTGAGCCCTCCGTTGTCATTGACACGGGAGGTTAAAAAAAAGCAGCACTTTGTTGGTTTAGCTACACAAACTTATTCTTTTCCCTCTCACCACACTGCAGATTCAGCATTCAATTGTTTTTTTGTTTTTTTTTTCAATCAGTTGTCATGAGCCAAACACCACTTACATTCAAGGTTCAAATATCAGAGGATGACCTTAAACATCACCGATTGAGACATTTCAAAGCGCAAAAAAACAACTAAATAGACTGCTGTCTGCAGAATAATTTCAGATTCATGCAAATGAACTAAAAAGAAATCCTAATAATACATGTCCAACAACCTGTAACAGCACACCTGACATTTTGCTTGATGATCTTGGTAGTTGTTTAAAAATGTTATCAGACACAGTCAAATTATACACTTCACTTTGCGCATGAGGAAATTTAAAATGGGGCATTTCCTCGATCATGAAAGCAAAAACCCGCCTCCCGGTTTATACTCCTGGGACTATTATCGGAGATTAAAGGCGCTAAAATTAGAAACAAAATGATTAACTTTGAACATCAAAATCACAAACATGTTTTAGCCTTCTAATGAATCCACGAATTGTAAATGTTGCAAATGATGATAATAATAAAACAACAACAACAATAATAATAATAATAATAATAATAATAATAATAATAATATGTGTATTTAAACAGACAATATCAGTACAGAAACACAAAAATCTTCTCTATTATATTTTCGCAGCATTAGCATTTATTTTAAGCATAAGAGCTTACTGCTTTCTTTTGCTTTTTTTTTTTTTTTTTTTTTTCAGCTATTTTACGCACATTAGTGACGAAACACATTGCTCACTCACCTCCTCCGTTTTTGTAGCACAAGTATGGAAATCTCCAAACATTGGCCAAGTCCACAGCGAAGCCAATAACGGACAAGAGAAAGTCTATTTTCTTGCCCCAAGTTTCTCGGTCGCCCTCAGGAGACGCTCCGGGCAAACCTACGCGGTTCCCAGGGGTGGAAATAATGGAGGAGCTGGTGTACTGGACACCATTCTGGTCCTTGACCAGTATCAGTTCTACCTCTTTTTTCTCCACATCGCACTGTTTCAGCGGTGCGACCGATGACAGTTTGTGCTCTGGCAGGATCTGGATGTTCATCTTCTCCGCGATGAATGTACGAAGCCCTCCCCGGTGCGATGGTCTCACAGCTCCCTGTGGGTCCTGGTAGAGCTGGCTTTCTGAGTTGATGCGCTTGGCAAAAACAGTAACAAGGGACTGTTCCCCACCGTAACTACAGGTGACACCTCCGTGTTCATCGGCTAGAGAGGAGAAGAAAGGGGGAAAGAGTTTGGAAAGGTTAGGGATTCGTGCGTAAAGTTTACGCATCTAGGAAATCACGGTTTAGAGCCTCAACAGGGGGATAAGTGGCATAACCATGTCTACAGCAGATAGACCTGATGTCCATGTGCTTCTGCTACAAGTACAACATTAAGATGAACTATTATCTCAAATTCACAGCAATACAAAGTGTCAAGGGTATTCTACACCAGTACGTCACCAAACGTGCTGAGGACATTACGCAAGATTGAGGCATATCTCATCGAAATTAAGTCCAAGATAAAAGGATATCATAATATGAGTCAAGTTACTAAAGCAGTGCAAAGACAGCTCTTCAGCTGCTATCCCGTACTTGATAAAACTAAGGACACCTCTCCATGACCCGATGCTGCTGCGCTCCGGATGCGTCTGAGGGAAGACTGCCCATTCTGAAGGAACTTTGAGACTCGCCTTCTCAAGCTGAGACGATAAAAAAAAATGCGAGCTTTGAAATCTGTTTTCTCTCTCTCTTCCACGTGATATTTTATAATTGGAGATTTTCGTTTCTTCTGTTGAATGTTAGTGTTGCATGACCGCCAAGTAATAAACTTTCAGCTTACGACTGCGCATGATCCAGGCGATTTAAAAGAAGCATTTGAGGCTAACTTTACTTTGTTTTCAAGTGGAAAAAATATGAATAAAAACTTCCACTTCAAAGACTTTTTGGAGTTTTACATTAGAGCAAAAATGTAAGATGATGTATTTCTGTCTATGTGTGATTTTAGAGTTTTGACATTTTTGGTGTGCAATATAAGTTCACCTTCTCCTACGGTTCCAATAAGCACTTGAATTTAACATGCAGGGAAACTTTTTTAATGTTTTAATTTGGACTTATCTGTTTCTTCTCTTCTCTAGACATATTGAATTACTGTTTTCTAAGAAGCAGTAAAAGCTTTGTGTCCCACGTGTAATTTAATCCCACAGCAGCTTTGGCCAGGGGCAATGATTTCTATTAGATATGGTTGATCAGTTCATCCCATTAAAGTCAATGAATGTCCTGTTTGCTTTCCAGTGCTTGTTTTATAAAGCCCTAATAGGGCTGGGTTTTTTTTGGCGTTTTGTTTGTGGAGACTGAACAACCACAGCGCGGTCAAAGCACATGACCAGGCAAAAAGGCATGACAATGGTGTTACTGATGCTTTCTCTTGAATTTGCGTTTCTTTCTTTTTACCTCACATTAAACATTACAACTTCCTCACACTAACAAAAACTTGTGTTAATGTTGTTTTATTCAACAAATTGATTCTTCACATTTAAACAGTAACATCTTGACAAACACTGCACAGTTCACATTTTTATTACAAATGACACACAGAGAACTGACCCTGCAGGTAGGAGCTGGACCCATGACTCTTCACCTTTTTCGTGCTACATCAAAGGGGAGCTCTGCACAAAAGAAAATCATGGCATTATTCACCTTTTACCTTGATGACGTTTCACCCCTTGAGTTGCTTATAAATAGTTATTGGGACGATGTTTCTTCGTTTCTCTGTGAAGGTCTGAGCTTTGACATGTTGACCTCCAAATGAGATTTTAATGAAAGATGACAAAGCCACACGACGACCCTACGAGGATTTAACCTGAGCATTTGCTTGGGGTCACATTCAAAGATTCCCCTTGTCTTTATTGTTGTGCCTCATTATTAACACATTTTAGTGTTGTAGTGATTTGCAGAATTCCCATCTTAGCTACACACAGATATGTTATGGTCCAAAATACTCAAATTAAAAGAAAAAAAGATTAAATACGAGCAGTGTCTGATTGTTTGTGGGAAGGTGTTTCAAGAGGAACGGAAAAAGCTACACAAGGACTCACTTCCCCAGGGTCTGAGATTCATCTTCTGTGGCAATTGTAGGAGACTAGTGTTGACCACAGGCAGCGCGATAAAATATAGCGGTGAAGAAGTTTTGTCAGATAGGAGGAGCCAGGTTATGCAGTTTAGATTGAATGTGTTGAGTGATGGAATGTCAGTGAAGGTTTCTAACAGAAAGGATCGTGCAATCTTTATTGTAAGAGAGGGCGAGAAGAACTCTGCCTGAGTTAGATGTTCTAAAGCATAATAAGCAACAAAAGATAAGCTATAAAAAAACTGCAGTTGGGAAAATGTGGATTAAAGTTCCAGTGGCAGCAAAGGGAAGAGAAGAGCAAAGGCTAGTAATATTTGCAGATGGTTGAAGATAAGTTTAGAGATATTTGCTGATGTGTTTCATGAAGATGTCTTTCATGAAGACGTCTTCTAGAAGAACTGGTTCAGTGGGAGGCAGGAAATGCAATGAGAATTTTAGGTCCAAATATTAGTTGTTGAGTAAAAGAAAATACAGATGCATCCATGGTTTTATTTCTGTGAGGAATTTTGTGAAAATGGAGGGTGTTGTGGAGGAGGTGGCTATGGTGGAGATGTATAGTAAGCTCAAAATATTGCCAGCATGTTTCTTCTGACTAAAAGTAACATCAATATTTTGGAGTAGCTCAGAGTATTCTCTTGAATCTGATAGAGAATCTTTGAAGGAATCTTAAGGTTAGGGAGTGGCAAAACTTCTTCCAACTTCAAAAACTTATCATTGTTTGCTTTTTCATATGCATTGTCAAAGTAGCAGTGAGAACATGCGCAAAAGTCAGAAATTACAAGTATATTTCTGTAATGCTAAAGATTTTCTCATAAGTTATTGAAAGGGTATAAATATTTTTTTTTTTTGCATCCAGTTTTTAATATACTATTTTGTGAATTGCTGCATTATGTTGTAAAATGTTCCTTTAATTGCTTATCAGAAACAAACTTCATAAGTGAATGAAGATATTTTAATATCTACATCAGGATCATTTTAATCTTACCTGCACAACTTTAAGTTGTAGAAATATCAGTGGAAGTGATGACCTTGGTGGTAAATGGCCAAGAAGAAGATAAACTAAAAGAAGAAAAGGTGAGGACCAAGCACACAACCTTGAAGAACACCATGGGAGGTGCCAGGGAGAAGATCAACTTCTTAAGGTGAAAACTATTTTTTGTAAGACATGTGCTGAACCAGGACAGGACACTAGTGGTGATAAAGATTTAGATTTGAGATGGACACAGTTATATTAAAAATTAGAGTTTGACAATGCCATATAAAAGTGTTATAAATATGCAGTATTTTTGTCATTAGTCACAAGGAGATTCCCATAAGACATTTGGGTTAAAGTATTAGAATTAAATGCCTTTGAGCTAGCTCTGCATTCTATTCAAATTCCTTGGTATAAATCACAAGTCTTACTAAAGAAACACTTTTCCATGAGTTTTTAGCATAATAGATTTTTCAGTATTCCAGAAATGTCAGGTCTTTTCCCCTGCATGCTTTATACATTTAGAGAGAAAAGTAGGAGTCATTTGTCTGGTGACAGATATATTTATCTGGGCACTAGAGAGCACATCTGGGGAATCTGGGCAAAACGGCAATATTTAATGGTAAAGTAATGTGAGCTTCACCTCAGGTCTAGCACAGAAGAGGGAATAAAAAAGAGACAAATTCAGTGACTGTCCAATAAAGTCACTGTTGTTTGGATTTATATCAAGGGACTTTTACATTTCTATTTTTTTGTTACATTAATATATAAAATAATGTGCACACAAAATTCAAGTTAAGCACAAGAGCAAAAGGTAATCAAAGGACCCAAACAAAAAACCTGTCAAAACTTAGTTTTCAAACCTTCAGCTCATAAAGTTATTTTTTTAAGCATTCAAAAAATTATTGTAGTTAAACTCTGTAAAATACAGGATTCTTTGCTTTATTCTCAGAAGTACTGGGACAAACAGCAGGCACATTCACTGAACATGTTTTTTCCTTGCCCCACAAAGTGCAAAGAGTTGAACTTGAGTTTGTTTAAAGTTTGTTTAAAAACTATAAACCCTTCTACACTTGATTTGGCAAGTACCGTTTTTTTTTTTTTTTTTATCAACCTCAGGCTGACCCATCCTTGAAAATTACACAGGAAAAGTCTTTGCCCATGGCCCAAAGAGACCATCTGGAAAAGAATCAAATGCTGAGATGTGAAACACCCAAAACACTGAGCAAGAAAACAAACCCCCACTGCGGACAGTGGTGCTGATATTGCTGTCGGACATCCCATTTTTTGTACAGTATCTCCAGCCTTGCCCTCTTCAGGACCTTCACTGTTTCTATAAACCATCGCATGGGAAATTAGGAACAATCACTTTCCTGAGACAATAATGGGAGAGAGAAAATCAACAAGGTGTCATCTGGTGCAGCAAGGAAACCTAACAATGAGGTTTGGAGGAACTCCCTGAGGAGCTGAAGCCGACCGGCTGCCAGGCTCTGGCCTGCAGGAGTCAGATGTGTGAGGTGTGGAGATGAATGCTTATTAAGTCAGCACAAATGTCTACTCAACAGACATCAATCAAAAGTGCACGTGTTCCTCTAACAGAGCAGCTGGACGATCAATTTTAAGACATGAAAAGATTCTGTTTGAGGTCCAGCAGGTTTTTTTTACTTGAAAATGCATCAATTCTTTGTCAAGTGCTTTTGTTTTTCACACATTCCTGTACAAAAACATACATAATAGTATATCCCTGGTAGTGCTGAGTTACAGGAACAATTTAGGTGAAAGTCAAAACTTGCAACTTGATCCATTATATAGGTTTTAAAAAGTAGTTGACGCAGGTGAGGGAGCACAGTTTTACTGTTTTAATCATTCAGCATGTCACTTCCAGTATTTACAATAACATACCTTGCTCTGAAGTTCCAGCCAGGAACATTTTTGGACTTCTCCAACCTGTAGACTATTTGTGCACAGCGTCGGCACAGTGTGCTGACCTTTTGAATCCCTGCATCCACGTTCGTCAAGCAGGATAAAGGCAAGGTCAAAGGAGTGTGTATACACACCCAGGTATCCTGTTGTTATAGGCGGGAAAGTCCATTATATAGAAGCCCAAGGCACAACTTACTTTGAATGTGTGCTCTTATGCAACATTCTTAAAACATTAACACTTATGATGCCTTAGCCACTAAAATAAATCTGTTCATGACAGTTTTGTACTACTGGGTTATTATGCACACACTGGAAAAATTGTGTCTTAAGGTATTATTTTGTCACATTTTGTCATCTTAGAACCTCAGACTTCAATGTATTTTATTAGAACATCCCACTAAGTAATGATGATCACTGAAAAATGCAAAAAGTATGGCACAGATGGAAAAGTCCTAAGAAAATGTTGTGCAGCTAACCTAACAGGCCAGATAAGGTGTGCAATAATGACAGAAGCAACCAAAAAGTCAAATGAAACTCTGGAGAAGACGCAGGGATCCTTAATTCAGGCGGGAGAATCTGTCGATACAAAAGGAACTAGACGTCTCCAAAACTCCAACCTTTATAAAGAAGTATCAAGAGTGAAGCCATTTTTAAAAGGAAGTTCAACTTACAGTTTGCTACAAGCCATTACAGCAAATGAGAAGAAGTTAAATTAAATTAAATTAAATTAAATTAAAGTTAAACTCTTTGGCCAACAGGGAAAATGTTATTTGTGGGAGAAAGCTAACACTGTACATCAACCACATCATAAAATACAGCAGTGGTTGCATCATGCTGTCAGGATGCTTTTCTTCACCAGAGAAGAAAAGCATCTTTTTCTTCTCTGGTGAAGAAAAGGATGCTTTTACAAGTACATAGTTACTTGTAAGGGAAACTGTCTGACTTGTGTTGACAGAAAACGAATGAACAGAATTACATACAGAACAATCGTAGAAAACATGTTAGAGGTGACAAAAGACTTGAGGCTGAGGTTCACGTTTGAGAGGGTCAAAACCTGTAAACATGAAATGGAATAGATTAAGTCAGGGGTCCTCAAATCCAGGCCTGGAGGACCCATGCTTTCAATTTTTAGGAGTGTTGGACCAGCAACACATCTAAAAGCTGCAGGACACTGACCTGCCAGGCCTGGATTTGAGAATCCCTGGTTTAGATTAAAGCAAATTTGTCAGATATGAAAATGTGAAAAACTTCCAGAGTACACTTTTTCAGCAAACTGTATCTGTAAAATTATGCAAAGAATTAAAATTACAAAAGAAGAGCTGTACATTCAGGCATTTCCCACTGCACTGGCTTGTCAGTTCTACATGAAATAGAAAATGGTTAGTTCTTGACCTTATTTTACTTGAAGTACACAACAAGCTTTTGGTGAAATTGATGCACCAAGTTGTGCCGCATCAGTTTAATGATGAGGCCTGTTGGTTCTGACCTTTTCCTCCAGCCTGACACAGTGATCCTCCCAACCATATAGGGGGCCTGAGTCCCCATATGGTTGTGTGTTTGTGTTCACAAACACAAGCTGCTCATTCATTCGGGTCCTGAGGAGACCAAATCAAATTACAAACACATATCTCCCACAATCTAGTGCGACAGGATCACCCTCTAGGCAGGGCTGAAATGGATACAGCAATATACAACCAAAGGAAAAGCGGCAGGATGGAGCGGTGCGGGGGACAGAGAGGAGAGCAAGCACTGTGGGTGGGGAAGAATCCAAACTGTTGTAAACGAGGCGACAAAAGGCAGTTTAATTGATTCCATGGCATCTCATCAATTTTGATCAAAATGAAATGAGCCTCTGTACGTCTGAAAAGGTTAAAACAAATTGAACGAGGAAATCACAGCTGGTAATCACAGTTAGTCTAACAGGTAGCATTTAGTAGGGAGATCGGAGATCGTCTCTCCACACTTCATTTCAGCCTCCTTTATGCCCTACATACATTTTTGTGTTTCCATTAATATTGGCATGCATATTAACGTGATGCTCACAACCACCTACAGAAATCAGAGTTGGTTCAAGTGGCTTCATGACTGAGAAACATTTGAGTGATTTCCTTTATAAAAAAATAAACTACCATAAAACATGTTATTTGAAAATAACAAAGACATAAAATATGTTTAAAATATGTAATTGTGTATCCAAGTTGAGAAAGCAAATATTTTTGTTGACAAATTCTTCTTTTTACACAATGAGCTTAAATAATGGGTCGTACAGATGTTAACTGAGGACAATGAACCCCATAGAAACACGTATTATCATTCTGAAGGGACGGATAACACTGTTGGGTTTTAAAGCAAAATTGACATTTTTGTAATGTTTCAAGAATAAAAATAATACAACAAAAGCGACACACAGAGCTTAATGACTCAACTGCACCCACAGCCAGACAAGCAGCAAATATTTAATATACTCAATATCCGAGATTCTCCTGGTACATGCAGAAGAAAGAAAAAAATCTGTTTAGCCTATTTCTTATCTATTTGTCTTAACTAATTTTATTTGTTTTTATCAAATGTATCATTGGCCTGTTATTTTAAGCAGGATGCATTTTTACCAAATTTTTATCATTACATTAGAGTTCAACATAAAATATAATGCTTTATATTTTTTAGGCTTTTTATGTTGATCAGTTTTTATGCTCTAGTGCATCTCTGGTGTTTCTCTCTTACAATTTTATTCATTTATTATATTTTTTTTATTTATTCTTTTCAGCTGTAAAATTGTAAAAAATTATTTACTTAACTTGTCAATGGTCGTTTTCATTTGTTGTTCTCACATCTGCAAAGCTCTTTGCGTTACATTTTACTGTAGAAATAAAACCGGACTCTTTGACACATTTCTGTATGAGTTTGCATGCAAAATGTGCAGAGAAGTGAAGCCAGAGGCCCTGTGTTGTAAAATCATTGGAGAAACCTGAGAGGGAAACACAAAAATCCCAGGAGAAGCCTCCTCCAAGGTTACAAGCAGGACAAAAAAACACACAGTTTCTCATATTAATCTCAGCTGGGCTTTTCTTTTTAGTTTGCAAGTTTCCCCCATAAATCCATAAGTTTTCCTTAGGTATCCAAACTTCCTTCCACAGTTAAAAAATATGTTTGTCAGAATAATTGGTCCCTATAAAATTTGAAGTAGGTTAGAGTGTTTTGAAGTGAAACCCACTGGGCTGGTATCCAGCTCCACTGTTGGACCTGGACATCCAGCTGCCACGTCATGGATGAAGGGATATTTTAGATTTATATATTGAGCTGAAAAATCATTGCTTTGATTTTGCTTTGCTTTCTGCACGCTTTGCTTTCTGTACATATGATTGAATTATTTTGCTAAAAATGTAATATTTTCTCACTGATTGCTCAGAGTTAGAATTCACCAGAGATGCATTTATTTATTTTTACCCAAATGCTTCTGCCTTCCCTAATTTCTACGCATTAGGAAAACACCAGACAATGAGACACTAATTCTCATTTAACAAATGTATGCGTCAACCTAAATCTAATTTTGTTATCTAGGGTCCAAATGACACATTTTATTAAAACCCTGAGAGCTGGATGGGCGCACATTAGACAGGGAGCAGCTAACTGCTGGCACCTTGTGGCTGTTTTAGAGAAACATCATTACAGCTGCTGAAAAAGTAATTAGATTTCATGATGAATAAAATAAATTAAAAAAAAAAGTTAAACTGAAAAAAATAAATAAGGGAAACAAAGAGCAAGTTTTATTCTAAAAAGCAAACTTTGCAATTTTCCAAAATAAAAAAACAATAACAACACAGCTCACGTAATTGCAATACGCTCCGCTAAATAAATAACAATGTGGCTTGTTACCCCTATGGAATATGCTGCTGTGAAGAAGGACTGTTGGCTTTTTGCTCACAAATTGCCCTATTTTCAATGCTTGATTTGCTTTAGTCAACTTAAAGCAGCACAGGCACTCTGCTGTCTCAGCAACAACTATCATCAGTAGAAATGCAAATAGGTACACATGCAAAGCAAACTTCTGGCTAATTACACGGCCGTCTTACAAGGTTTTTGTCCCTGAGCGCTGCAAAAAAGTGTACGGCGCAGCATCTATGTTCATTGTAAACATAGCTTTTGTACAGAATATAACTCTGGCTCACCAGACTGGAAAGCTCTTACTGCAGCTTACTGAACACTAATTATACAGCAACACAGAAGCACAGGGATCCTTTGCTTATGATTAAAGATGTGAGGGTTTGGCATTTTTGTTTCTTATGTAAATGCAAACCACAAAGACAAAGAATAAGGTGCACAGGGTTATGTTAATCTCAGTGCAACAGAGTGGTTCTACAAAAAAAAATGTAAAATAGGATTCAAGTCTTACTATGTAAGACTGACCATGTCCTGCTAGGCTAAGATGATTCTGAACAGAAGATTAATCTTATTTTACTTCTTTTTTATCCTGCGACAAATACTCCTTATGTGATTATTAATTTTAAAATCTATAAGGCACTACTTTTTAAATAAAAAAGCACTCTAAAATCAAATGCTTTTATTGTTCGTCTTATATGGAAACAAGTTGGCCTTGAATTTCTTCTTTTTGTTTTTGTTTTGTTTGCCAGTGCAGTCAAGCAAAGTTTACAAGCATAGGGAGTCTCAGTCATCCTTTTTGTCAGAGATGCTGTCCTCAGGCGCTTCTCCTCTACGGATTTGCCCGGCCAATTCCAGATCGCCCGGCATTGCCTCTTGGATCGCTTGGTATCTCTGGAGCTCCAGGTAGGTTGTGAAGAGTTTGGCATACTCGGGGTGGCTTGAGGCAAACATCTGAAATTCATCTGAAAATCGAGAAAGAAAAACATAGGATAACCATTAATATCCAGTGGAACTACAGGCATACCTGGAAGTTAAAGTAATGATAAATGTATTCAATTACTCAGTGCACACATTCCAGTGTCTGTGCAAAAACACTTGTACAAACAACCTCGGAGCATCTAAATGCCAAGATGTAGCTTGACATGAAAGAGCTAGCACAATTAACTTACTGAAAGTGATAAAACCAGAACCATCTGCATTAATCTCGTTGAAGAGCTTCGTCATGTCCATGTCTGGCACTCCCAGAGCAGAACGCAGCAGAGCGTTAAACTCACTGAGGGAGATTTTCCCATCGTCATCTATGTCAAACAGCTGCAGCAGAGAAAGGAAAAAGTTAAGAGTTAAATTTATGTTTCCTCTAAAGGCTGGGAGGCAAGGAAGGAAATAATTATTAAAGAACAGAAAGGGTGTTGGGAGACAAAATGCGGTGAGGTAAATTCTGTTGTATTAATTGGCAGAGGAAAAGCCTTCAGTTACGGTAAATAAATGCAAAAACTGTTTGTTCAAAATCATATTTGGTTTCATGTCCGGCAAAATGACTCCAGCAGACACTCTTTGTTAACTTGATGTTGTCCATGCTTATATGTCTCTGGTTTCTAGCTGCTTCTGACTGCTGTGCACAGACAGTAAAGGCAGATCTGGGAGCAGAATCTTTGTTCCTCGTTATTTACTTAAAAAATCGAATGAAAAAATAACAACAGCAGGAAACGCTGCCAAAATAGAATAAGTCTGATGAATAAAGAATTGCTAAAAAAAAAAAAAGCGCCAGTTTTGAAGGGCTCTTCCTACTCAAATACATAGGTTACCATCATTGTGAATATTTCCCCCCATCCTACCTGGAAAGCCATTTTTAGAACATCTTCGGTGTTTGCTGGTCGGCACAAGATGTTGACACCGATAACATATTCCCTGAAGTCAATTGTGCCATCCCCGTCCTGCAGAGTGCAAGACAAGCAAAGCTGACTATGTCAGGAATTCACTTTGTTTATCCTTCATCTGGAATTCATTAAATATATACCAGATTGTATCAACAGTTCTGACAGTGACACAAGAACAGCTGGTGAGAAACAGAAGTTATCCTTATTTTTAAAACAAAGTACAGTTTAAACATCAAATGTGATACTGGGAGTTGCTTTTGCATTTAGTTCTGTTCATTAACTCAAAACTACATGCTCATTGGCTCCAATAAAAAGATGTGTAACAGTTAAAATAAACTAATTTCTGGAACTCAAGCAAAATAAGTCAAT